>NC_042969.1:66830058-67173127 GCF_901001165.1 Salmo trutta | reverse complement strand
GGTTTCTCCACTGACTTTCATTCATTCATGGCCTGACCCCTGGTCGCTGCCCTTAGCCAGATACAGAATGGGTGCTATGATGGATGCCTTATTAGAATCCTTTATTGGTGTACTTTAGCCGGGAGATAAACTTTGTAATTAATGTCTCAGTTTGGTCATCTCTCATTTATTTCAATCGGCTAAAGGTGACTCTTTCAGTCGACCGGAGAACAATGGCCATCGGAGAAGACAGGAGTTTGGCAGCAGAGCGGAGCACAGGAATGCTGAATAACAATCCCACCATCCATCATGGAATCGTCCCGGGGAGAAGGTCCAAGGAGGAGGAGTGCTAGCTAACCACCACAAAGAGTGGGAAGAGTCACGCTGCTACTACTCTACTGGTCAGCGCTGGCTGGATGACACAGCATCAGAACACACCATTAGCTTCTTATCCCTGTTACTGTGGAACAAGCAGAGACTTACCAGGTCTTCTTGTGAAGCTTAATTCTTATTTGAGGACGGGAACACACAGTACACAATAAGCTCTTGTATTGTTTGCTTGTCCTGCCCACTAAAGCAGCTAGCTAGAGTCTTGAGACTCCAGCAGCCCTCCATCTTTCCTTGCTGTGAGAGGACAAAATGCTAACCCCAGCACTGGAGGTAATGGGATATGCAGTCATTAATTCTGCTGCTGGCTGGTTCAGGCTCTTTGACCAAATGACATGCTGGAACAGGGCCATGCTGATACAGTACTGGAGGCTAGCATCAAGTTTAAAGCGCTGCCATTACTAATCCAGAGGAGCGCAGTATCCTGATAACACCACTGGCCTGCATGCTCTCTGAATGAGTCACAACACAACCATGAAGGATACAAACACAATGTGCTCTTTATGCATACACTGCAAATAGGTGGCTGAACAATGACATCTCCCAAGGACAGATTTAATTCAATACCTGAACTTGCTATAGGCCTACAGTTTAATTGTGTAAAGACATTTCAAGGGAACTCAAAGAAAAACCGAAGCAACTTCAAAGCTGTCCTTTGCTTAGAGGTCAACACAACAACCTTGTGTTTGCTATGGATCAACTGATGCAGTGTGGTCTGGTGCGCGTCATGCCAGGTTGGTCTATGGCATTGGTACTGTATTATTGGTCCCCAGGTCAACTGGACTAGTTTACTGTTGAGGCTGCCTGATGCTATGCAGGTAGTGGGCACTGCCATGACCCTCTCTGCTCCCTGAAGCAGATGGTCAGTAATGTCAGCTTGTTTCCACTCATCTCCCAGCCCACCTAATGCTCTTATCCCAGCAGTTATTCCAATGGTTCTCAAAAGGTCACGTCTGCCATGCTGAAGCCAACAGAAGTCTGTTACACTCACAATAACACTGCCACTAACTCATCCTGTCTGGCGACACACTCCACAAGGGTTCCTGTACTCTCTGTGTGTTTTGTTTAAGTGGCCCTGTCTCCAATCGGCTAAATCAACAGGCTGTGTTGGGAAGTGACGCTTCAGAGAGACAGGTGTGGTGTGTTGCTGTTTAATCTTCTGTCTGTCTGTCTGTCTGTCTGTCTGTCTGTCTGTCTGTCTGTCTGTCTGTCTGTCTGTCTGTCTGTCTGTCTGTCTGTCTGTCTGTCTGTCTGTCTGTCTGTCTGTCTGTCTGTCTGTTTGTCTGTCTGTCATTCTACAGCTAGAGGACTGCTGATAACTCTAGGAGTGATAAGTATTATTTGTTTTGTCTTTATATGTTGTGGTCTAGTAGTCTTTTTTCTAGTTAGGGCCATCTCCTTTAAGTGCTGCCTGTTTTCCCAGTGGCCTACTTGGTGTGTGAACTGCTGACTGCTCATAATTTGCAGATAGCTGTTGACACATCAACCAGGATCAAGGGGCAGGGCAATTTGTGACTTGTTTTGGTAATCAGTTACTGTATGGGGGGGAGTGGTTTCACCTCTCCTAGGCAATTACCAATTAGTACATTGAGGTGTGCTCTCCACCTCTGCAAGGCAATTAGCAATTATTGTTAGTTATTCAGTCTCCCCTGGATTCTCAGTGGCGGCTGTGTCGCAAAACTAAGACCATCGCCGAAACAAAGACTGTTCTGCAAGAGTTGTTAGAGGAAGGAAAGAGAGGGAGACTCCACATCACTCATTCACTTGAGTATCTTACCTAGTTATTTACAGATTATCAAACGTTGCTATTTTGTAGCTTTCTCAACTATGTGTGTGTTTTCTATACCTGTTCACACCTCTCCCTGTAGGCTTTACAGACACTCCCCACCCCCTGCCTTCAACCCTTCTAATTCAGTGTACCCTGTGCGCACAACCCATGTGAATTCCGGGACTCTGGCAGCGTCTGGAACTGCTGATCCGCGGTGAAGAATGCTGAGTTCATCTCAGCCTATGCTGCCCTTCAGTCCCTTGACTTTTTGGCCCTGACGGTGACATGGATCACCCCAGAGAACACTGCTACTCCAGCTGTTCTCTCTTCATCGGACTATGTTTTCTCTCATAGTCCGAGAGCATCCGGTCATCACGGTGGTGGCACAGGTCTACTCATTTCTCCTAAGTGGAGATTTTCTCTTTTCTCCGTCTCACCTGTCCCTCACCTGTCCAACTCCTCATTTGAATTCCATGCTGTCACTGTCACTTGTCCACTCAAGCTTAACATTAAAGTCATCTATCGCCCACCAGGTGCCCTTGGAGAGTTCCTCAATGAGCATGACACCTTGATAAGCTAATTTCCTGACGATGGTTCACCGCTCTTCGTACTTGGTGACTTCAACCTCCCGACGTCTGCCTTTGATTCATTTCTTTCCAACTCTCTCTCCTTGCCTTTTTTGACCTCACCCTTTCACAATCCCCTTCAACTCACAAGGCAGGCAATACGCTTGACCTCATCTTTACTAGAGTCTGCTCGCCTACTAATCTCACTGCAACAGGTCTCTGATCACTACTTTGTTTCCTTTTCTGTCTCCCTTTCCTCCAACCCTAACCACTCAGCCCCTACCCAGATGGTCATGCACTGTCGCAAACTTCACTCTCTCTCTTCTCTCTCCTAACATCTCTCCTTTCTGCTAAATCCTACTTTCTGTCTCCTGATTCTGCTTCTTTGACCCTCCTCTCCTCCCTTTCCGCATTCTATGACTCGCCCTGTCCACTTTCCTCCCGGTCGCCTTGGCCTTCCCGTCCTGTTCCGTGGCTGAGTGACTCATTGCGATCTTACAGAACAGGGCTGCAGGTAGCTGAGCGAAAATGGAGTAGAACTAAGCTTCCGGAGGACCAACCATCCTTTCACTACCTCCTCTCGACCTTCTCTTCCTCTGTATCAGCTGCTAAAGCCACTTTCTACCACTCTACATTTCAAGTTTCTGCCTCTAACCCTAGGAAACTATTTTCCACCTTCTCCTCCCTCCTTAATGCTCCACCCCCTCCCCCTTCCTCCTCCCTCTCTGCGGACGACTTTGTCAACCACTTCGGAAAAAAGGTTGAAGACATCCGCTACTCATTCACTCAGCCTATCAAGTCCACTAGTCTCACTCACACACAACTACCCTACGCCTTGACTTCTTTCTCCCCTCTCTCTCCAGATGACATCCTACAACTATTGAGGTCTGGTCGCCCGACAACCTGCCTGCTCGACCCATCCCATCCTCCCTTCTTCAGACTATCTCTGGAGACCTTCTCCCATTCCTCACTTCCCTCATCAACTCATCCCTGACCACTGGCTATGTCCCCTTTGATTTCAAAATGGCCTGAGTTGCTCTCCTCCTCGACTCATCTGACGTCAAAAACTATACACCCTTATCCCTTTCTTTTATTTTCAAAACACTTGAGCGTGCTGTCTCTGATCAACTTTCTCATCATCTCTCTCAGAATGATCTTCTTGACCCTAACCAGTCAAGCTTCAAGACGGGTCACTCAACCAAGACTGCTCTTCTCTGTGTCATGGAGGCTCTCAGCACTACCAAAGCTGACTCTCTCTCATCTGTTCTCATCTTCCGAGATCTATCCGCTGCCTTTGACACCATGAACCATCAGATCCTCCTCTCCACCCTCTCAGGGCTGGGCGTTTCAGGCTATGCACACTCTTGGATTGCATCCTACCTGGCAGGCCGCTCCTACCAGGTGATGTGGAGAGGATCGGTGTCTGCACCACATACTCTCACTACTGGTGTCCCCCAGGGCTCGGTTCTAGGCCCTCTCCTCTTCTCTCTATACACCAAGTCACTCAGCTCCGGCAGACGGTCTTTCCTATCATTGCTATGCAGGTGACCCCCAACTACTTTTCTCCTTCCCCCTTCTGACACCCAGGTGGCGACACGCATCTCTGCGTGACTGGCAGATATCTCAACCTGGATGTCGGCCCACCACCTCAAGCCTCGACAAGACTGAACTGCTTTTCCTCCCCGCGCAAAGACCTCTAAAACACTGTTGACAACTCCATAGTGTCGCCCTCCCAGAGTGCAAAGAACCTTGGCGTGACCCTGGACAACACCCTGTCGTTCTCTGCAAACATCAAAGCAGTGACCCGCTCCTGCAGGTTCATGCTCTACAACATCCGTAGAGTACGACCCTATCTCCCGAGATAGACACAGCGGTCTAAGGCACTGCATCTCAGTGCAAGAGGCGTCACTACAGTCCCTGATTCAAATCCAGACTGAATCACATCTGGCTGTGATTGGGAGTCCCATAGGGTGGTGCACAATTTGCCCAGCGTTGTCCGGGTTTGGCCGGGGTAGGATTGCCTAGTTAAATAAAGGTTAAATAAAACATTTTAAATAAATAAATCTCACACAGGTAGCGGCACAGGTCCTAATCCAGGCACTTGTCCTCTCTCGTCTGGACTACTGCAACTCGCTGTTGGCTGGGCTGCACCCCGCTTGTGCCATCAAACCCCTGCAATTTATCCAGAACGCAGCAGCCCCCCTAGTTTTCAACCTTCCCAAGTTCTCTCATGTCACCCCACTCCTCCACACACAACACTGGCTTCGCATTCACTACAAGACCATGATGGTTACTGTACCTACGGAACAGCAAGAGGAACTGCCCTTCACATCCTTCAGGCTATGCTCAAAACCTACACCCCAACCCGAGCACTCCGTTCTCTTGGCCCACCTCAGGTGTCTTTGCCCTCCCACCCCTACGGGAAGGGCAACTCCCGCTCAGCCCAGTCCAAGCACTTCTCTATCCTGGCACCCCAATGGTGGAACCAGCTTCCCCCTGAAGTTACGACAGCAGAGTCCCTGCCCATCTTCCTAAAACATCTGAAACCCCACCTCTTCAAACAGTATCTTAAATAATCCTTCTTCTCACCTTGACCCCCTCCCCCCCCCCAAAATAAAAAAATAAAACAGCACTTGACTCTACTGATAGCTACGTTATTGAGGAAAAATATACTTTCTATGCCTGTGATATGTAGTTGTCCTACCTAACTATCTTCAGATGAATGCACTAACTGTAAGTCGCTCTGGATAAGAGCGTCTGCTAAATGACAATTTTTTTTAAAATGATGTCTCTCGCTCTCTGTGTGTCCCTGTGTTATCTATTCCACAGTCTGTGAATGGCAGGCAGGACTTTAGCCACTCTCCTATCAGCAGTGACACATCCCAAGGGTTACACAGGATATCCATTAACCCAAAGCTGCCGTTTGACATGCTCCAAGTGAATTGTACTCATCCTGACACAATGCCATCTGAGGCTGAGGCTGGCCCGTGGTGGCGTGGAGCTAACTCACTGGGAATTACCAAGTAAGCAGCCAAAAAACATGTCAATACCTCTCTATTACAGAAACATGACTTGATATACAATATAATTTGCAGTATGTAGTAATGTAGTAATGTTCAAATCTACACAAGTAACAGAATGGTATCTGGTTACTATCTGGTTACTAGCTGCATGGTTAGACCTGCTAATACAATGTACAAAACTAACACCAGCTCAGGCTAAAGAGGGTCATATTTGGCAGGTAAAAAGACTGGTGACTTTCCTGCCATCTGGTGACCTCTTAAATGAGACACGGAGACATTTCTTCCCCAGAGCAGCCCTGTGTGATGGTGTCTCAAATCATTTGTGATTCCTCCCTCCCCAGGTGTCCTTCATTTCCATTCAGGTCACTCTTTCGACCGTGTTAAACAAATAATATTACACACAGATTGCAATACGATTGCAATTTCTCCGCTTGGCAAATTACACGGGAAGCCAGGAGAAATTGAAAAGCTGGCAGCGGCACAGGTATCTGACAGGGGCTGTGACCATGATGAAGAGTCTTCCACTAAGCATTGTTTACTTGGCCAAATATCAGAGCTTTCCATAGTCCCCACCTCCTGTTCCCAGCCTGCCAGCCTAATAAACAGAAGGGGAGAGCTGCCAAAACTTTGCAAATAAGGAGCACCAACAGACCGATGATGGCTACAGCCTGTAGAACAATGTTCTAACTGCCTGGCTGAGAGGCCATTTCACCTCTGCTACTGCCTTAACTAGAGGACCTTAGCACGGCCTGAAGGGCTACTGGTTAGGAGGGCTACTGGTTAGGAGGGCTACTGGTTAAGAGGGCTAGGGGGATTTGGGAAGCCTAAGGATGAAAAATGAATATCAAGCCCAGCTCCCAAAAGACATCCATGACCTGGATAAATGCTTTAGACAAATGTACATGCAAGAAGCAACACACAAGAAACACAAGTTAGTATTGTATGCACACCTTCATTCCAGACCAAATGGATAGCTACATATTTGTAATAAGATTTAAACTGTAAAACACCAGGTCCCAAGTGAGGGCCTACTTTGAGGCATATTTTCCCTCACGCTCAACAATTAGAGATCGGCAGAGTATATCTTGAACATGACCAGATTATTTAGTATAAACATATATAGTAAACACACACATCCATGGTTAAAACACACACACACACACAAAACACACAAAACACATCTGCTCAACTCAGAGAGAGAGAGAGAGAGTTATGACAGGAGTAAAGTGGCTATCTGAGATAAGAAATGCCTATCCTTCACCTGAAATCGTTTTTCAGACTCCAAATTTTATCTGTCAGAGACACCTGTTGTAATAACAACTCAAATGGATGCAGAAACAGAGTATTCACCTGTAATCCTTTTAGAACCAGTGGGAGAAAATGAAGTTATATAATATCCCCCGTTTTAAGTCGTTCTTTGATGTGGAAATCTTTATACAAGTTAAGCCATCCGGTGAATGCAAACAGATTTCTAATAAACAGCATTTCTCTACCTAGAAGCACATCGGTATGATTATGAATGGTAACTCCTCTGGAAACAAATGCATATAATATAAAAATAATTGTTTCGCTTTATAAGCTCATTTAAGTAAAAACATTTTAACATTACTCTAAACATACATTTTCTCTGCTATTTTAAGCACGAGGATCTCAGCTAGTTTTCCTCTCTGCCTCTATCGATCATGTCAAAGCATCTCTTTTCGTAGGGGGCCTTTCTGTTGTGACAAGCTCCAGACATGCTTCCAGCACCCTGTGTTTTAGGCTGAAAACCGGTGTTTATGTGGATGACAGCGGGCTTTGCCCAGAACTATGTGGTGTGATAGCAAATTGATCCAGTCCTTTTGAGTTGTGAAGAAGGAATATACTTGACCTGCTGGCCTTGAGGAAATGTTGTGTTGATATATCAGTAAAATACAGGTTTGGACATGACTGGAGAATTATGGTAACGTCAGTAGGCAACAACTGATGATTTTTCTCTTTTTGGGGCTTTGGTGGATAGTTCTATTCTGTAATAGTATGGAATCCTCTGAGGGATTCATCTAGACATAACAGACAACTATACTGAGCGCCGAACTGTGGCATTTTTATTTTTTATTTTGTGATATCCAATTGTGATCTTGTCTTATTGCTGCAACCCCCCAATGGACTCGGGATTGGTGAAGGGTGAGTCATGGGTCAACCTGCCCGCTTAACCCAGAAGCCAGCCGCATCAATGTGTCGGAGGAAATACCATCCAACTGGCGACCGAGGTCAGCTTGCAGGCGCCTGGCCTGACAGAAGGAGTCACTAGAGCGCAAGGAGCAAGGTAAAAAAAAAACGGGCCAAACCCTCACGACGCTGGGCCAATTGTGCGCCACCCTATGGGACTCCTGGTCACGGCCGGTTGTGACACAACCTGGGATCAAACCCGGGTCTGTAGTGACGCCTCAAGCACTGCGATGCAGTGCCTTAGACCACTTGCACCACTCGGGAGGCCCTGTGGCTTTTTTAAAATGATATACAGTATGTCTTAGCTTTACTTGCCTGTGTCCACTGTCTTCTGAATTGTAAAAATGCTTGGGCATACTGTTTCAAAGGATTTCAAATTAGGCTACTGTAGCATGCATTTGTAGTGTTAGGTTCTAATTTTTCAGAGTAAATGACTCACGGACACTAGAGAAGCTTAACCAAGTTTAATTCTTCCCAAAGGGTCGACACAGCTGTATTCAGACAAAGACATGTTTCCACCATCACAAGTATATATACTCCACTTTAGACACTCCTCCTTCTCTCCAATCCTTACATCTTATGGTTCCACAGGAAGAGGGTAATAGGATAATAAACCATAATTTCTCCCTTCGGGGGATCTTACCTGACCACAACCCCTCCTTCACCTAATCCACAGTCCATCCACTTCCGCTATAGCAATCCTGTGACTTCCTCCCGTCCACCCAACACATTCCAAAGCCAGCTGTCTTTCTACAGAGAACCATTAACTTCTGATGTAAAAACCAGTCTCTTACTCTCCTTAATATACTATGCTTCTGATCTATCATGTCTCTAGTATATCAATGTTCAAAGTTTACCCCGAATCCAACATGAGTAAGAACGTGAATAAGTCAGCATCAAATCATGTATCTCTATATTGCAACAGCAGTGCATGCCACACAGTTGCTGCTTTCTAAAGTAAAAGGAGAATCTCATACAGTATATGATCAGAGATATGTGAAACATTAAGAAATTAGGACGGATAAGAGACAAATTTAAGAATATCTTCCACACAAACCTTTCTCAGAGCATCAGTTCTGTATTAGCAGGGCTTGACTGTAAGTGTTTTAATGTGGTATTGATTAGTGGGGTCATTAGCACTGATTACAATCTTCAGCTATCATCCCAGTGCTCTTTGAGTGTTTGGACTGTAGATGAGCTGACTGGAGGGAGAGCAGGGAGAGCAGAACAGCCTGTGGAGGGGACGGGAGCGGTGTTACATGCAGAGTAGCAGGCAGCGTTTGATAGGCTAGCTGTGATTTAGTGTTCCCCAGCCAGGGCAGTGCTGTTGATTGAGGAGAGCATTACATCACAGTTGATAGATCCGAGAGAGAGGCCCAAAGCAGAGTGGAGCTACATCAACGGCTTCTGACAGTGGCGTTAGTTCTGTTGACAACTGACGGAAATGGGTTGGTGAAGAAAACACTAAAATTATGCACACAAACAATGCGTACACACACACGGAGGCACAGACACAGAAGGAAAGGCACACCTAACTAAATAAGAACGAGACTGCGCTTCTAAGATAAATGATATGTTTGACTGTCTGTCGCTGTTTCTAAGGTATATATTTTGGCAGCAGCAGTACCAGACTGAGACAGTGTTTACATGACAACCCATACATACTAAGATCTCCTCTGAATACATGACTGCAGTCAATATGGAGGGTCAAACCATAACAGAACAACAAAAAGACTGCTGCTCAATGCATATGGAATTACAGTAAAAAAAGCATTTCAATTATATTGAGATTTTGAAGAATGTCTTTGAAATTATTAAGGATCTATGGAATCATCCACCCATATACCAAAACATTTAGCAATTCTTATGATTCATAATTGTATTGTAATTGTGTATAATTTCCGGAGAACACAACCATTCCCTCTACAGCACCTCCTTTCCTCTCCCACCCAGCAGCAACAGCAGCCCCACAGCAAATCCTGCTATTGGGCCAAAATACCAATTACCTACCAACACAAATGCTAATGTGACCTTTAATATAAATACAACATTATGAATGAGATTTGAATTCAATAGCTGTCAGGCATGAAACACATTTGCTCATTTGACAGGGACTTATAGCAATGTCTATGTAGATTAATTGAAGTCAGACTAGTTTAGTGGTATAAAATACAAACATGTCAGTGGATTTAACAATGCTAGACAAACATTGTATTGGGTTGATAATGCTGCCTGCACAAGGATTTGACTGTTTTGATGATGTGAGAGACATTTTGCGAGTTTATTCATGCATAATAGGTCATTTCTCTGGTCAACTTCAAATGCTCAATTGTAGTAGAATGACATTGAAAACATAAACTGGACATTGTCCCTGACCTTGCAACCAGATTCCACAATAACTCAAAATACGTTTTTTTTTTGGTGGCAAAAGACTATTCCCCCAATAACCTAAAATGAAATGCAACAGAGACTCTCGCCATGAGGAACATGTGTCACATAACCAATTAGCTGCAGAGAGCTCAGCGATACAAATGAACAGTGATAAAAATGCCTTCAATTTCCTTTATCAGACAGTGGAACTCCCAGCCACTGATAAGACCTATCCTCAATAAGACACTGGGAGATGACAGGATGCTAGTAGTGTGTGGTGGTGCTATGTTATATAGGTCTGAGATAAGGGATAACTCTGTTCCACACATCACCACTCTGACTCCATAGCTCTGTTCCATACAATACACTCTCTCACACATGAACATGCACACATAACTCTGTTCCATACATGAAAACACACTCATTCACCTGAACTGAACACACACTCCACAGACAGTGGAATGTCAATCATGATGTAATAAATTCATAAGATTATTCCCTCAGTGTCGTGAGGATACACACACACACACTAGCCCGCACACGTGGGGCGGCAGGTAGGCTAGTGGTTAGAGTGTTGGGCCAGTAACCGAAAGGTTTCTAGATTGAATCCCCGAGCTGACAAGGTAAAAATCTGTCGTTCTGCCCCCGAACAAGTCAGTTAACCCATTGTTCCTAGGCCATCATTGTAAATAAGAATTTGTTCTTAACTGACTTGCCTAGTTAAATAAAAAAATATGTACACACACACAATGATAAGGCCCATGGCAATATTACTGGTACAGTAATTGTGTCAGGCAACCCTGCATCTCACTTATTGGCATAATTAAGCCATGCAAGAGTGTCATACCATCCTAAACTATTAACGACAATAATACTCCCTGCCTGCAATGTAATCTAAATACACATCAAACACACCTTTGGATGCACTATCATTTAGACATATTACACAGTACAACCACAAACCTGAGAGTCATTCACTTAATTCCAAAACAACCTGCTTTCTGAATAACCAGGCCCACAACCTAGAGCAGCGGTTCACAAATGAAGGGTCACCTGTGGGATCACCTGATATGAAAATGGGGTCGCGGGAGAATTTCCAAACTCCTGAAGAAAAAAAATATATATCCAAAATATATATACGTATTATAATATTGTTTTTGTATCTCAAAATCATTGTAATGTGGTTAACCTTAATCTAAATTAAAATTATTCAAATCTAAAAGATCAAATTCAACCAGAGCTCCCTTAGATCAGGGGAAAAGGCTGCACTTGAATCATTCCCACAGTGAATGGCTAGGCCTGCTATGATATGAAACCACACACTATTGCAGAGACTTTGACATTACGGGTCACAATTGATATGGTGAAAACAATGTGTGGGGAGGCAGAGACAAAGAAACTCACATCAATACCTTTGTCAGATAACACTGTTAAATGAAGAATGTATGCTATTGCTATCAATCAAGAGTTAACTCTGACTGAACGATTCAAAAACTCCCCAGCTTATGCTCTCCAAATGGACATTAGCTGTGAGGGCCGAGACACCCATGCATTGACTTTTGTTCGCTATATGTCGGGGGATGCTATTCACGAGGACATATTGTTCTGTCTCACGATTCCCGAGCATGAAACGGCACAGGGGATGTTCAGTGTGCTGCAAGGCTATATTGACGAAAAACTAATTCCATGGGATCGAATGGTGGGCTTTTGCACAGATGGGGCTCCATCTATGGCAGGATGGCGGGCAGGCCTCTGCACTCTAGTTATGAATATGTCTCACTCTGTTATATGGATGCATTGTATGATACACCGAGAGCAACTGGCGGCAAAAGAGCTGAGTACAGAACTCTGAGATACTGCAGCAGGTAATTTTGATTGTAAACTACATCAAACCACATCTACTGTACGCACGCCTGTTCACAAAATGATGTGGAGGTATGGGATCAGAGCAGGACAATGTTCTATTTGGTGGTTATTTAGATGGAGCGTTGGAAAGATTTTTCGCATTCGTGAGAGGAACTGTTGTCATTCACAATAGATGTAAAAAAACAGGCTTGGATGACTTTCTGTGTAATGAAAAGAAAATGTCTCATTGCCTATGTAACAGACATATCATGGAAACTGAACAAACTGAACGCAAACATGCATGGGAAATACAAAAACATTCTACAGATGAGTGACCAAATCAGTGGATTCTGAGGAAACAATTATTTTTTGAGTGAGTGTCTTTCAAAAGCGAACCTCTCCCCCTTCCCTTGGCTATGCATGTTTCTAACAGAAAACAGCAGCAGTAAGTGTCCCATACAAGTGACTGCTCATCTCCAACGCTTGGAAGAGCACTTTGGAATCTACTTCCCAATCCGTTTGACTGTGGTCCTGGCTCAGTGGACATGCCGGTAAGTGAAATCGAACAGCTGACCAAGCTGTCATGTAACCGAATGCTGTAGACAACACATTCACGGGTCACTACGAAGGAATACCCTGTCGTCTCCCTCTGAGCATTAAAACTCATGGTACTCTTCACCAGCTCATATCTGTGTGAAGCTGGATTCAGTGCTCTCGTCTGCATTAAAACCTAATATCGATCCAGGTTGGATGTGACAGCAGAGATGAGGCGCGTACTGTCAACCACGCCCCCTGACTTTGAGAAGCTCTGATGCGACATGCATCAAGCCACACCCATCTCATTAGTGGCGGTGAGGTAAGAGATATGATGTCAGACTAATTTGCAATTGACTGTCAAAGCCCCACATTAAAAGTATGTGATGGTGAGAAGACAATCAGAAATACTGTTAGAACGTTTTTCAATTGACTGCCATTGCCCCAAATAAAAAAGTAAATATTGGCTGTTAATGACATAATTATTTTCATATGGTTGTGAGAATTTTAAGATATCAAAATGGGGTCGTGGCCAAAAAGTTTGGGAACGCCAGGCCTAAAGCCTTATGACTGTACAGTTATCGCAGTGAAAACAGTGCCAGCAGAGTTGGGTTGAATATTTATAAGAGTGCTCAAGTGCGCACTGATTTAAAGCAATGATAATCGAGTGATAGGCTGTTTTAAAACATATTTATTTGTGGCTGCAAATAAAAAGATATATATATATATTTGCAATTAAAAAGTAAGGTGACCCCCTAAAGCTAGATAGAATTGTGTAAATTAGACACGCATTCAGTCCTTATATTATCCTTGTCACAACGTCGACTGAAGGTGGCGCCTCTCCTCGTTCGGGCGGCGCTTGGCGGTCGTCGTCGCCGGCCTACTAGCTGCCACCAATCCTCTTTTAATTTTATTTTGGTTAGGTCTGGTTTAATTGTGCACCTGTATTGTGTTAGATCGTTAGGGGGGGTATTTTGTCTCTCTGTTTAGGTTTGGGTATTGTGCGTGATTGTTTTTTGTCTGGTTTGGTTAGGGTTAAGGCATTTTCCTTTTGTGTATGTAAGGCTGTGTAACAGTATAGCTTCCGTCCCTTTCCTCGCCCCAACCTGGGCTTGAACCAGGGACCCTCTGCGCACATCAACAACTGACACTCCACGAAGCATCGTTACCCATCGCACCACAAAAGCCGCGGCCCTTACAACGCAAGGGGAACAACCCCTTCAGGTCTCAGAGCGAGTGACGTCACCGATTGAAACACTATTAGCGCGCACCACCGCTAACTAACTAGCCATTTCACATCGGTTACAGCTGCGTGTTTTGGGCTGCGCCCCTACGCTGTTTTCGGGCTCTTTCTGTGTTTGTATTTTTGCTCTGCCTACATGTTGTTGGCAGTTTTTTGACTATTGCTTATTAAACGTGTGTTCATGGACCTTGGTCTCCTGCGCCTGACTTCACCCCTCCTGCTGCTTTGAGTCCCCTGACAATCCTACTGTAGCAAAGGCTATGCTCCAGCAAATGTAGGTCTGATTGTCACAAGAAAAAAGTTACCATAATAAGATGATACATGCATTGTGAACTGCGCTCCACAGCCTACTGAGATGCGCTGTCTGTCCCCAACCTGAGCGTTGACGATTGATCACGCAAATAGCAGCGAGAAGCCAGATTTAGATATATAATTGTATAGTTCCATTTCACGTCATGCTGTTAATAGAAATAATTTATAAGCATTTACCTGTTTCTCGCAGTTATTTATCCCGGGAAAAGGGAGTGGGTTTTGGCGGTAAATCTCGGTAACCCGGTTCCCACTTTTCAACCCTACTGCAGAGGGCTTTGTGTATATGAACGCACGGGAGCTTTTTCTCAATACAATAATATTACATTCAATTTCTTGTACCGGTATGCTAGTCAGCTTTAAGTTTGCTCTGAGTCAACTCTTTCACATCCCATTCAGGCAGTGACTGTCTATTGAGGCCTGCTCTCCAGATTGGGGTGAGATGAGGGTTGAGTCTCATGCCTCCAGCACCATCTGCTCCATAGGGCTGCTTTTAGACATGCTGAATAGACAGTAATGTAGATGCACTTTGTGATTATCAGCGCAACTGCTTCATCAATGGAGAGGGAGGGAGGGAGGGAGGGAGGGAGGGAGGGAGGGAGGGAGGGAGGGAGGGAGGGAGGGAGGGGGAGAGAGAGAGGGAGAGGGAGAGGGAGAGAGAGCGAGAGTGAGAGAGAGCCCCCTGAAGGTACATATAAACAGTGGATTATTATAACAGATCAATCACCCATCTCTATCATTCCACACTAATTATTACAGTGTATGCACATTGGTACAACGTTTTATTTCCTCAAACGATAACACAGGTTCCATTTCAAGATGTGTAATTGAAGGTAATATCAAGGTGTGCCAGTGAGTGAGATGACTGTGATATTTCACTGATCCCTCTGGACCAGGCAGGAACAGGAAAGGAAAGCAGCCCAGAAGTAAAGCTGAAGAGAGTGTTTCTACTGTATGTCAGTGGGCTCATCTTAAAGCCTCGCTGATCGAAAGCATATCTCTCTTCTCCTTTCATATCCCTTCTTCTCCTATCCTGTCCTCAACTCACACCTCTTCCCCCTCCCCTCTCCACTCCTCTACCCTACTCTTCCCCTCCTCTCATCTCACCTCCTCTAGCCTCCTCTTCCCCTTCCTCTCTCCTCCTCTCTCCTCTCCACTCCTCTACCCTACTCTTCCCCTCCTCTCATCTCACCTCCTCTAGCCTCCTCTTCCCCTTCCTCTCTCCCCTTCTCTAGCCTACTCTTCCCCCTACTCTCTCCTCTCTCCTTCTCTACCCTACTCTTCCCCCTCCTCTCTCCTCTCCTCTCCCCTCCTCTACCCTACTCTAACCCCCTCCTCTCTCCTCTCTCCACCCTACTCTTCCCCCTCCTCTCTCCTCCTCTCTCCTCTCCCCTCCTCTACCCTACTCTAACCCCCTACTCTCTCCTCTTCTCTCCCCTACTCTTCCCCCTATTCTCTCCTCTTCTCTACCCTACACTTCCCCCTCCTCTCTTCTCTACCCTACTCTTCCCCCTACTCTCTCCTCTCCCCTTCTCTATCCTACTCTTCCCCCTCCTCTCTCCTCTCTCCACCCTACTCTTCCCCCTCCTCTCTCCTCCTCTCTCCTCTCACCTTCTATACCCTACTCTTCCCCCTACTCTCTCCTCCTTTTTTCTTATCCCTTCCTTTCCTTCCCTCTCTTCTGCTCCTTCCCATCTTCTCCTCCACTCCTCCCTCCCTCTCCTCCCCCTGTACCCTCCTCCCCCTCACCTCTCCTCCTCTCCCTGGGAGTACAGATGTGATTCAGTGGTCAGCTCTGTGACAGCTGGTGATGGGAGGTCAGATGTGATTCAGTGATCAGCTCTGTGACAGCTGGTGATGGGAGGTCAGATGTGATTCAGTGATCAGCTCTGTGACAGCTGGTGATGGGAGGTCAGATGTGATTCAGTGGTCAGCTCTGTGACAGCTGGTGATGGGAGGTCAGATGTGATTCAGTGGTCAGCTCTGTGAAAGCTGGTGATGGGTGGTCAGGGCTCATGCATATTGAAGACAGAGTCAGCAGGAGTTACAGCTACCTGACTATCTGCTGAGCAGTAATACTGCTATAAGCATGAATAGTAATACTGTAGGTTGATCTGAGTATTAATACTGCAAGGCTACATGTATGTAATCATATGCCATGGTTATACTACTATCTCCTATGCATTAATACTGAAGGCCTATTTAAGTATAAATGCTGCAAGACTATAATATTCCTATATATCAATATGGCATGGTTGCAATAATAAATAGGCCTATTTCTGTACACAGCAGTACTACAAGAGTACATTTCTATAGTAACAGTGTGCCATTGCTGCACTGACTCTATGCTTGTCTGTGTATTGAAACAGCAGGGCTACAAGCCCATCTGCTGTGAATGGGCAGAGCCATGCTGCAGTACATCACCTCAATCAGTCGTCCAACCCCTCATAGGGAGTGATCACCACCAGAGCACAAACCCCCATCCCCGACAGTGAGGCCAGAAAGTGCTTACCTAAGTGAAAAATACAGAGAGGGCATTAAATCAGTGAGCATAACATCCCAGTGAGCGGCAGACTCGCTTTCACAGATTAGCCAATCTCTCTTCAACATAGCATACTGCCAGAGTGAGTTTTTTTTCTTCTCTTAGCTTGAATTGAAATGGAGAGAGAGTAGGTTATCCCATACATTCTGGTGCTCAGCATTTTCTAATGTGACTAAGTACAGAAAATGAGGGAGGTCAATGCACATCGGAGCGTCTCACAGTAACAGTATGATTGAATCGGGAGAATAATGACAAAGTATTGCATGGGGTAAAAAAGTCAACTCTCTCACAAAAAAACTAATTTCACGAACTTCTGTGAGCCACAATAAAATATTTGTATGGGAGTTAGAATTTGTGATGTGGAGGGAGAACATAGCCTACCGTAGTGCGAGGGAAAGCTTACATTTTTCTAGGAATACGTTAGCAAAAATATTCTGCTTCTTCAGTTCTCTGGATCTTCACAGAACAGACTAGATAGTGTTAGTCTGCCCAACAACCTAACTGGGAGGAAGAGGACAACAGTATTGAGCTAGCTGAGAGGTGGGCTCTGTCCTTCAGCCTTGCCTGAGAGCTTCCCTACAGAGGGAGATACTGCACTGCATTCAGACTCAAGCTATGTGTGAAGTGTGTTTTGTGCTCAGCTCAATGAGAGTGGTTCCATCAAAAGACAAGGACGTCTTCCAGCCAGGCCAGTACATCAACACAGCTTGGTTCTGACTACCTCTCTCTGTTATTTCTCAGGCCATTCTCTACTTTCTCAATGCTCCAAGATCCTCTCAGGCTCAAACCAAGAGGCAATGAAGGCAGACACAAAAACAAGGTCAATGTGGAAAAGAAAAACAAGGAAGACCCTGCCACAACCTGAGAACGAATACACCCATGCATGTATGAAGTCTTTAATCTAGTCAGGACAAAATACCCTCTTTTGTCATACTAAAATACATGAAAAACCTTCAGACACTAACAAACCCAGTAGAAAACTGTCTAGTTTCTCATCCTATTCTCAGAAAATGTGGTATTATTCTGTATATACATCCAAGACACTCCATTTAGTATGATATGTTACATTTCGTATGGTATGTATTCATTTGTGGATATCCATCACCCAATTTGTATCCTATGTTACGAATTACAATTAATATTATATGTTATGATTTGTTGAATGTACAATATCTTACACATTTGCAAAACGTACTATATTTTATGAATTTTAGAAACTTATGATATATGTTACGAATTCTAGCTAGGTAGCTAAAGTTAGCTAGCTGGCTAACGTTAGCTAGGCTAGGGGTTAGGGTCAGTGATTATGGTTAAAGTTAGGGTTAAGTTTAGGAGTTAGGTTAAAGGGTTAGCTAAAAGGGTTAAAGTTAGGGTTAAGTTTAGGAGTTAGGTTAAAGGGTTAGCTAAAAGGGTTAAAGTTAGGGTTAGGGTTAGCTAACATGCTAAGTAGTTCCAAAAAAGTATTAAGTAGTTGAAAAGTTACTAATTAGCTAAAATGCTAAAGTTGTTCTAGATGAGATTCGAACTCGCAACCTTTGGGTTGCTAGACATTCATGTTATAGAACTAACAATCCACCCTGACCAACCACCCTACTTTTGTTTTTGCTTAAGTAATTATCTGTCTTATGTAACCATTCCAAACGTAACATATTATACTAATGTGAGTGTCCTGAATTTATGTTTACTGTGTTGGTAGTTGGTAGAGCGTGGCGCTTGCAGCACCAGGGTTGTGGGTTCGAATTTCCACAGGGGACCAGTCCAAAAAAAGTATTAAAATATATGCAGTCATTCTGAATAAGAGCGTCTGCTAAATAATTAAAATGTAAAATGTAGTCTGAGACCAGGCTGAGTTTCTAGTGTGCTTATCAGACAACAGATGACGTGGAACAAGATTTACGCATCCGATTTCATAAATTATTCATGATGTTGACACTGGGGTGCCAAAGCAAAGAAATTACTGAATTCAAGGGTGAAACAATGAGCCACCAACTACACAGGGAGGAAGATGGAGAGCATCCGTCATAATCATAATAAGCAAAGGGCGGGGGCATATTATTCCAGGAGCATAGGCATTCAAAGTAAGAGTAAAACATAGCTGTAAGCTACGGTGTAAGTAAAAACAGGGTCCAGAAAAAGAAGAAGAATATCCCGTGGTGTCTCACAGACCAGTGATACAGGTTCATCATTGGAGAGGCCTCCAATAGTGCTGCAGGCCGTTTAATCAAAAATGAGCTGAGCTGTGACAGTCAGTGAAGAACCTAGACAGACCAGCCCACACAAAGAATGCCACAGATAGTTAGAGAGGGGGAATAGAAAGAAAAAAGAGGTGCGGAGGGATGGAGGGAGAGAAAGAGAGTGTGTGAGAGGGGAGATGGGAGGAGTAACAGAGAAAGAGAAAGGGGAGAAAGAGAGAGAGACAGAAAGAGAGAGAGGCGAAGAGAGGGGAGGAGAGGGACATAGAGAGGTGGGGGAGATGGAGAGAGGGTGAGAGAGGGAGGGAGAAAGGTTAGGGGGAGAGAGAGGTTGGGAGCTCTGTCTCTGTAGGACAACTCTCTGCTTCAGTGAGAGATCAAGATTGACAAAGAGTAAGAGTTATGGAAGGTTGCTGTGCATTATATGGGGGATATATAATAGGGAGCTACAGGGAGGGAGCTGGGGTGTTGTCAATAGTCTTTAAACATAACACAGAAAGAGAAGTTACTGTACATTAGCTGAAAATACAGTTAAGCTTGACCAGATTTTAAAGAATTACATATTTCCTCTGATTATTTTTTTATTAATACATGCGCCAACTCTTATTCCAATTACTGTTCTGTATGATGATATCTTGTGAAATAACACAAACGAGCCAAACGAAAGAGACCAGGGGACACAGATGACTGAGTTCAGACAGACTTCAGTCTGGTTCAAGAAAGCTTGTTTAGATGTATCCCACTGCAATATGTAAAGCATGCCTTTGAACCCCCTCTATTGCATCTGCCCTCCGCTTTCAACAAGAGGCTCTTTACTTGCCAAGGGATGTCGCTCCCCTGCATACAGAGATACTGTACCTGTGACATACAAAGAGACAGAGAGGGGACAGCAATACGATATTGAATAATTTCAGCAAAGAAACAAAGGTGGGAGGCACAGCATTAGCAAAGTGAAATTAAATTCTACATTTGGACTAGAAAGTTTGACATTTAAAACCACTCAGAAACTGCTTAGAGTGTTCTCTTTAATGTGGCAATACAGTGAGGGAAAAAAGTATTTGATTCCCTGCTGATTTTGTACGTTTGCCCACTGAGAAATAAATGATCAGTCTATAATTTTAATAGTAGGTTTATTTGAACAGTGAGAGACAGAATAACAACAAAAAAATCCAGAAAAACCCATGTCAAAAATGTTAGAAATTGATTTGCATTTTAATGAGGGAAATAAGTATTTGACCCCCTCTCAATCAGAAAGATTTCTGGCTCCCAGGTGTCTTTTATACAGGTAATGAGCTGAGATTAGGAGCACACTCTTAAAGGGAGTGCTCCTAATCTCAGCTTGTTACCTGTATAAAAGACACCTGTCCACAGAAGCAATAAATCAATCAGATTCCAAACTCTCCACCATGGCCAAGACCAAAGAGTTCTCCAAGGATGTCAGGGACAAGATTGTAGACCTACACAAGGCTGGAATGGGCTACAAGACCATCGCCAAGCAGCTTGGTGAGAAGGTGATAACAGTTGGTGTGATTATTCGCAAATGGAAGAAACACAAAAGAACTGTCAATCTCCCTCGGCCTGGGGCTCCATGCAAGATCTCACCTCGTGGAGTTGCAATGATCATGAGAATGGTGAGGAATCAGCCCAGAACTACACGGGAGGATCTTGATTGGTAACACACTATGCCGTGAAGGACTGAAATCCTGCAGCGCCCGCAAGGTCCCCCTGCTCAAGAAAGCACATATACATGCCCGTCTGAAGTTTGCCAATGAACATTTGAATGATTCAGAGGACAACTGGGTGAAAGTGTTGCGGTCAGATGAGACCAAAATGGAGCTCCTTGGCATCAACTCAACTCGCTGTGTTTGGAGGAGGAGGAACGCTGCCTATGATCTCAAGAACACCATCTCCACCGTCAAACATGGAGGTGGAAACATTATGCTTTGGGGGTGTTTTTCTGCTAAGGGGACAGGACAACTTCACAAATCATTTTATAACATTTTTGACATGCGTTTTTCTGGATTTTTGTTGTTGTTATTCTGTCTCTCACTGTTCAAATAAACCTACCATTAAAATTATAGACTGATCATTTCTTTGTCAGTGGGCAAACGCACAAAATCAGCAGGGGATCAAATACTTTTTTCCCTCACTGTATGTAACTTTTATAGATCTATCATTCTACTTGAAAGCAAGTCTAAGAAGCGGTAGATCAGTTCTTTGTGCGCTATTTCTGCTTCCCATTCTTAAGTCTTTTACTTTCGTTTTTTTTCTTTTCACTAGCTTCAAACAACTGAAACAAAAATACATTTTAGTGATGGAAAATACATTTCACAGGGGTTTAGATGGTACAATGATTCTCTACACTATACTAGCTTATTTTGTCACATAAACTGAAATTAGGCAAACTATTAGAATTTTAGCAACCAGGAAATGGTGGAGCGATTCCTGCATAGTGCATCTTTAAGTCACTGTGTAAAACTTCCATTTTACTTAACTCTGCAACTATAAGTAATATGCTTCAATAGCACTCAAACCTGGCCATTCAGCTCAGGGTGATGCTTATTGTGTAATCATGCTGATTGCTCTCTTCATCACCACATATAAACTCTGTACCTTCATAACTTACTTACAGTAGCTTGATAACAAATAACAAAAACACGGAAGTCTGTTGCATTGCTCAAATAACAGTCAAATGCTCAGTTTCTAAAGACATGGTTTAAGTACTTGCCAGGTGTTATGGAAAGGCCACCAATACATGGCCATAAATGCTATCAATCATAAACTTCAACAACTACAAATTATGAAACAGATCAAACAATGAAGTAAACGTACATCAATTACCCATTACGCTCAATGATAGGAGAGAGTGGAGAGACTGACCACAAGATAGAATGGGAGGGACAGTGCACTTGGCAACCGTATTTCATCCATTTATCATAGACGTAAAGGTAATAGGACTTCAGAGCACTGCTAATAACCAACGACAGCCTCTCTGTAAAATAGATGAAAAGTGTGCCATTATGGGGTGGACTCCTGAGAGGAGAGGCCATGCGGCTAATGACTCATTAGAGACTTCTATAGCCAGACAGGCTGGGAGCCAAAAGGCCAGGAGTCCTCTTTAAAGACTCAATAACCAGCTGACACTAATTGTAGCCATCAGGTTAGCACAGATTTTCATCTGAGATAATAACAGTCTGCCGCCTTGATACGTCTTGGCCTGCTACCCCCAATTGGCATGGTATGTCCAGTAGGACTGACCCCATTTAGTCGACTGGTCGATTGTTTGGTCGATGTTGGTCGACCGAGATTTCTTTAGCCGAGCAGTAGCAATAAAAATTTAAAAAATTTAAAAAATGTTTAAAAAAAAAAATATATATATATATCATGGTGTACAAGACACCTGTCTGATTGGCGCCTGTCTGAGTGGACTGCTCCATTGTGGAGGCCGTGGGAATGGCAAAGTATAGGGGCGGCAGGTATCCTAGTGGTTAGAGCGTTGGACTAGTAACCGAAAGGTTGCAAGATCGAGTCCCTGAGCTGACAAGGTAAAAATCTGTCATTCTGCCCCTGAACAAGGCAGTTAACCCATTCTTCCTAAGCCATCATTGAACATAAGAATTTGTTCTGACTTGCCTAGTTAAATAAAGGTTAAATAAAAATATCAGTTTAAGATGTGCTACTGAAATTGAATATGGTTATATCACATAAGAAGAATTGTGCAACACTAATAAAAAATGATATTCTTTTATAACAAATGCGCTTTCTCCTGCTTTGGATAGTGGTCACTGTCTGGGGTTCAGAAACACATCAGTATGCTGTGAATTGGCAACTTTTCCTAAACCATGTTGCTATGTGCATAATAGCAAAGTTAACCCGCATATTAGTGTTGAGAACAATGTGGTGGAGGCAACAGCAGAATTAGGAGATGAGAAAACAGCCCTTGCCTTATTGTCTAAGAAAGGTGAGGAGAGAGGAAACCCCAACTTAATTAGGTCTATAATCTATAGCCTGTGCCTGGCTTTATAAATCATCCATTAAAATGTATAATAATAATAACGCTCCTTTTTCTTGATCTCCTTCTCCTTCTTATTGTTATTATTACTATTATGATCATAAGTAATGTCATAATCATTAGTAGGCTTACTATAACAGCCTTATATAACCACCATTGAGCTGTAGGCCTAAGAGCGCATCCTGTTTAGTCTTAATAACATAACTTAGTTAGGCCTATATTTCAATACTTATATAGGCTACTGTATCAATCAATCATTCATTCGTTCATGTCATCACACAGCATAGGAGTCATTCCTGATTTGAAATGCAATCAAGCATTTTAGTTTTAAAATAAAACAAAGCGAGCCTTAAATAATTTGCTTAAACAATCAATAAACTGTTCTATTTCGGAAATTGCATTCATGAATGAATGCTACTGATTTTAGTCTTTGCTTTAATAAAGGCTTGACAACAACAAAAAAAGTTACAACAAACTCTCTGGTACGCTTATAATTTATTTAGTGTTGTTTACGTTGTTCCAAATGGTCAGAAAAATGATATTGTAATCTATACAGCACCTGTTTGGCACACATAATATCCATGCAGCGCTTGCTCCTTACCTTCTTTTTCTTGATCTCCAGTATTTTCCACAACTAGTCACATTTATTCCACACATCTGACTTTTCCTTTACCTTCTGAGCAACCAGTAAACCTTCCCACGTTTCGAGCTTATTTGTCACATCCTCTGTATCCATTTTGCTGTCCCATGTGTTACGGTGTTCAGAGTTTGTTATAATATTGACGTGATTATGATATGCTATAGGTCAGGCCCTGTCGTGCCCTATTTGGACGGGGTACTGATACTGATTAAGATACTGATTAAGATAAAATGAGTGCAGGCCTCCTATTAATGGGACTAACAGCATATCTCATGATCTAACTAGCTAGGTAAAAAAGGCGAAACAGGAATTCTAAGATTGAGCAGATATATTGTCATATTTCTGCTTCAGCATACAGCTAGCCAACATAGCTAATAGCAGACACCTGCAGTGACTAGCACTATCTCTCACTAAGACAGAGGCAGGCAGGGCAGGATGCTTTAAAGTTCAGTACCTCTGCCTAGGCCTGTCAACGTGGTAATGCGTTTCAGTTACAAAAGAGCCAGATAAGAGGAGAGAAAGAGACTCAGAGCTCATCTTTTCTTCCTCGCAGCGCTCAGACATATGACACACAAGGGTCTACCAGCTAGCAGAGATAAAACTATAAAACCATGCATGATACATTGACATTTGAGCAAAGGCACTTACTGCCTGGTTCGGAAAGAGTGGCGCATTCTTGATGCTAGATTTAAATGCTATATAAGTTACTTAGGAGAGGGAGTCTTGCTGCCTGGCAGTACAGAGTACTTCAAACTTAATATGGTTGATTGACAGCCAGTCTCCCCTGGGGTCGACTGAAGAGGAAAAAACTCAAGTATTTTACAGCATGAGTGACAGAGTGAGACCTAACAACCCTACTGGCATTATGTCAAAAACACGAGCGGAGGAGTCCACGACCTAAGCCTTGATCCTATTTTTAAAAAGAGTTGTGACAACTCAATATACCATTAAGGCTATTCCCCGTTGGGTTCTAGATTATTTGTATAGGTTTGGATCTGAGGGTTTTGTCAGTGAAGACTGACATCTTTGGGCACTTCTTGGACAAACTTGGCAGTGATAACACAGGGGTTAATGACTGTATTTCCACCAGTGCTGTTGTTTACTGAGGTAAGCTGTAATGTCTATTCATAGCTATCAATAACAAGATGACTCATCAATGCACAGTAAACAAACCAAACAAAGTGTGTGGTGGTCATTTCTCATAGCACGTTCTGATGGAAAGGCTGTGGTTCAAAAAACACAATAGAAACACATATTTTATGAATGGTTTCCAACTGGGAGTTAAAGCTTTGACTAACAGTGTCAATCAGGGGAAACAGATCCATAACCACTGCTTTAATAAGGCCACCGTGAAATAGGAGCTTTTAAAAGACCAGAAGGAGTGTAAGCTGAGAAACAAAGGTCAATCAAATATGGACTCCTTTAACGATTGCTTTCCTCTCTCACTAATTCCCAGAGGTCAGGGGAGGGGACAGGGGGAGGAGGGCATAGTCAGTACTGCTAGTGCTAGCTCAGTCTCCAATGCTTTGTTATCCCTATCGAAAATACTCCACACACCACTAAGTAACCATTAAGAGTTTAACAAGGAAAAGCATTCTCACACCACTAAGTAACCATTAAGAGTTTAACAAGGAAAAGCATTCTCACACCACTAAGTAACCATTAAGAGCTTAACAAGGAAAAGCATTCTCACACCACTAAGTAACCATTAAGAGCTTAACAAGGAAAAGCATTCTCACACCACTAAGTAACCATTAAGAGTTTAACAAGGAAAAGCATTCTCACACCACTAAGTAACCATTAAGAGTTTAACAAGGAAAAGCATTCTCACACCACTAAGTAACCATTAAGAGTTTAACAAGGAAAAGCATTCTCACACCACTAAGTAACCATTAAGAGTTTAACAAGGATGTCACGTCCTGACCAGTAAAAGAGGTTGTTTGTTATTGTAGTTTGGTCAGGGCGTGGCAGGGGCTGTTTGTTTAGAGTGTTTCGGGGTTTGTTGGGCTATGTTCTTGTTAGTTTATTTCTATGTTAGTTCTAGTATGTCTATTTCTATGTGGTATTTATTGGGTTGACCTTCAACTGGAAGCAGCTGCTCCTCGTTCCTTCTAATTGAAGGTCCTATTTAAGAGGGGTGTTTTTTCTATGGGATGTGTGGGTAGTTGTTTCCTGTTTTGTGTTTGTGCACCTGACGGGACTGTTTAGTGTCGTTTGTTGTTTTTGCATACGTGTTTCTTTTGTTTCCTTCTTTAATAAAATAAGAAGATGAGTTTACACGTTCCCGCTGTGTTTTGGTCAAATCCCTACGACACCCGTTACAGAACTACCCACCACAAACGGACCAAGCAGCGGAGGAAGGAGCGGCAGCAGAGCTGTAAAGAGGACTGGACATGGGAGGACATCCTGGACGGCAAGGGATCCTATACGTGGGAAGAGATCCTGGCCGGAAGGGATCGCCTCCCATGGGAACAGGTGGAGGCAGCCAGGAGAGAGGAGATACTGACGGGTGAGTCACCATGGAGGAAGGCTGAAGAGGACAGAGAACGCTATGTTGGGACACGGCTAGCAAGGAAGCCTGAGAGGCACCCCCAATAATTTTTTTGGGGGGGCTCACAGGTAGTTTGGCTGGGCTAAGGGTGAGCCCTAAGCCAACTTCCCGTGCTTATTATGGGGAGCGTGTGGAGTGGAGAGCACCGGTGTATGCGGAACTGCGCACGATCTCGCCCATGCGCACGCACAGTCCGGTGCGAGCGATCCCAGCCCCTCGCAAGTGCCGTGCTAGAGTGGGCATCCAGCCTGGAAGGAGGATGCCTGCGCAGCACATCTGGCCACCAGTGCGCCTCCTAGGCCCAGGCTACCCTACGCCTGCTCTACGCACGGCAGCCATCAGGCCTCTGCACAGCCCAGTTCGCCCTGTGCTAGCACTCCGCTCGTGCAGGGCTACTATTACCATCCAGCCAGGACGGGTTGTGGAGGAGGTGCGCTCCAGACCTCCAGTGCCTACTCATGGCCCGCTGTATCCAGTTCCTGCTCCTCGCACTAGCCCTGAGGTGCGTGTCTTTAGTCTGGCGCCTCCAAAGCCAGCACCACGCACCAGGCCTCCAGTGCGTCAGCCCAGTCTAGTACGTTCTGTTTCCGCTCCTCGCACTAGCCTTGGGGTGCGTGTCTCCAGTCTCGTACCTCCAGTACCATCCCCACGCACCAGGCCTCCAGTGCGTCAGCCCAGTCCAGCTCGTCCTGCTCCTGCTCCTCGCACTAGCCCTGTGGTGCGTGTCCCTAGTCTGGCACCTCCTAAGCCAGCCTCACGCATCAGGCCTTCAGTGCGCAGTCCCCGTCCAGAGCTTCTGACGACAGTGCCCTGTCCAGAGTGTCTGGCAACAGTACCCGGTCCAGAGTGTCCGGCAACAGTGCCCGGTCCAGAGTGTCCGGCAACAGTGCCCCGTCCAGAGTGTCCGGCAACAGTGCCCCGTCTAGAGATGGCCCACAGTTCGGAGCCTGCAGAGACGGCCCACAGTCCGGAACCAGCAGAGACGGCCCACAGTCCGGAGCCAACAGAGACGGCCCACAGTCCGGAGCCAGCAGAGACGGCCCACAGTCCGGAGCCAGCAGAGACGGCCCACAGTCCGGAGCCAGCAGAGACGGCCTACAGTCCAGAGCCGACAGAGACGACCCACAGTCCGGAGCCGACAGAGACGGCCCACAGTCCGGAACCGACAGAGACGGCCCACAGTCCAGAACCGACAGAGTCGCCCTCCAGTCCGGAACCGGAGCTCCCAGAGTCGCCCTCCAGTCCGGAGCTCCCAGAGTCGCCCTCCAGTCCGGAGCTCCCAGAGTCGCCCTCCAGTCCGGAGCGCCCAGAGTCGCCCTCCAGTCCGGAGCGCCCAGAGTCGCCCTCCAGTCCGGAGCGCCCAGAGTCGCCCTCCAGTCCGGAGCTCCCAGAGTCGCCATCCAGTCCGAGGTCTCCAGCGACGTGCATCAGCCCGAGGTCTTCAGCGATGCGCCATAGCCCAGAGACTTCGGGATGTGTAAAATATAATAAGCATTTAGCGGGGGTGGACAGGTTAGGTTGGGGAGTAAGGCCGGAGCCTGAGCCACCGCCATAGTAGGAGGTTGGGGAGGGGGGGGGGGTGTAGCACAAGAACCGTAGGTGACGGTGGCCACCCTCCCTTCCCTCCCTTTAGTTGGGATTATTTTTGGTTTTGGGGTTTATTTATTTTTTTGTGTTTATTTTTGTATGAGGTGCTTCCAGGGTCTGCACCTTTGGGGGGGGTACTGTCACGTCCTGACCAGTAAAAGAGGTTGTTTGTTCTTGTAGTTTGGTCATGGCGTGGCAGGGGCTGTTTGTTTAGAGTGTTTCGGGGTTTGTTGGGCTATGTTCTTATTTAAGAGGGGTGTTTGTTTAGAGTGTTTCGGGGTTTGTTGGGCTATGTTCTTGTTAAGTTTATTTCTATGTTAGTTCTAGTATGTCTATTTCTATGTGGTGTTTATTGGGTTGACCTTCAATTGGAAGCAGCTGCTCCTTGTTGCTTCTAATTGAAGGTCCTATTTAAGAGGGGTGTTTTTTCTATGGGATGTGTGGGTAGTTGTTACCTGTTTTGTGTTCGTGCACCTGACGGGACTGTTTAGTGTCGTTTGTTGTTTTTGCATACGTGTTTCTTTTGTTTCCTTCTTTAATAAAATAAGAAGATGAGTTTACACGTTCCCGCTGTGTTCCTTCTACCCCCCCCCCCAAAAAAGATTTAGATGCACTATTGTAAAGTGGTTTTTCCACTGGATATCTTAAGGTGAATGCACCAATTTGTAAGTCGCTCTGGATAAGAGCGTCTGCTAAATGACTTAAATGTAAATGTAAATGTTTTGGTCAAATCCCTACGACACCCGGGACAAAGGAAAAGCATTCTCACACCACTAAGTAACCATTAAGAGTTTAACAAGGAAAAGCATTCTCACGCCACTAAGTGCCTCTCCTTTACCATTTTCATAAATACTTGAGGATACGCCATACTAACCATCCTTGAACTGAGTGCAGGACCTGCCGTGTTGCTGTTATTACTGTGGTAATTTAAGCCCCCTGCGAGGATTCCTAGAATTAATTTAGGCATTTGGGGATGATGCTTAGCGATGACAAGGGCCATCCGTCTTGTCTTAACAGTCCTAATCTTTATGGAGGATCCAGACCTCAGGTAGTACATGTGATGGATAGCACCCTGCCTGAGGACAGTCGAGAGAGAGAGAGAGAGAGAGAGAGAGCCAACCACATAGCCCATACCCTGCCTACCTGGTTGTAGCTACCACCAGCTACACTGTCCAAAGTGCTTTACTGGGGGGCTGGCTACCTGGCAGGTCTGTATACTACATTCCCAAAGCAAAGCCAATGTTTTGGAACAAAAGTCCACTCCTGTTAACAATTCTTTCCAGTAGTCCACATGGACTGAGATAGTCCTAGGCTTGGAGATAAGGGCTGCGCAGAGCTCCAGCTCTGGGCTGAATGCCCACTCACACAGGATGACTCTCCACTGAGTGGTTCATTACTGACCTGAAGACAGAACAATCACCAACCCCTTCTGCTCTCAGAGAAAGAGCTGAATCACATAGCCTAGTATGAGATGCCCTGAAACAGATGGGTCTGGAGGACTGCAGGTCAGATATACCACAGTGTTATTGAGGATGGAATAAACATGTACTTAACATGTGTATGTATTCTGTTATACCAATGACCTTGAACACAACATCTGTGTTAGTTTGAGAGAAAATAGATAATTACATTGTGGGTTAGATGTGTTTTTCACTCCATCCATAATGTCCCATTACGTGTTGTGTTTATCTATGGCATACTGCAGTAAGCCTTTAACAGGTACACACTGTTGCTCAGACCACTCCTGCCCGGTGGGAGAGCACATTGACGCTCCATTCAAAACCATAACGTGGCATTATATTCATAAAAGTAAAAAAAAAAATCTCTATTCAAATTGCATGCAGATACACTGTTGTTAAGTCATTATGACAAAACACAAAATCACTGTTTTGTGCACATTCATTTAGGCATTACATCAAGCTCTAGTGCCTTTTGACTGAGCAAATAAAGAGAAGAGAAAGTGCAGTTATCCATCACAAATCATCTCGGGCCTCCTGTCATCTCACACAGCATGTTAGCCTGTCACAGCTTTAATTAACTTATTCTGCAACTGCTGACAACAAAATAAAGAATGAAATGGTAGAAAAATAGAGGAGAAGTGTGGGGAGTTAATACGGAGACATGAAGCATCTGGCTGTGTCCCAGTACTCTCGCTTCTTTATTTTTTATTCTCTCTCTTCTCTCTCTCTCAATCTTTCTCTCTCCCTCTCTTTTTCCCTCTCTCTCATGCACCAGTGCTCAATCATGCCAACTGTACACATGATTCCTTGACAAACAAATGATTAATTGTATGTCATGTTACTAATATCATCATCATCATCATCATACTTCTCATGCCACATCACCACTTCATATGACTGTTCTCTTTCTCTGTGTGTGTACAGTATGTTCTCTCTATTGTCCTCGCTTGTGTCCCCCATTGTGTCTGTATCATAGAACACCATGGCACTACTCTCCATACTCTCTAACATGAGTCCTATCTGCTACACACAAAGCGTCTATATGACATCAGCATGGCACCATGCCACTGACTCTCTGTCTCTGACAACATACATCTAACTGCATCAAAACAGTTTAGCAACAGGAGAGGCCTCTTTACTGAGAGTGGGGCCTCAGATCCGTATCAGTGGGCATTATGGAGGACATTAAGTTAACCATTAGTGGACATCTAGGTAGTGTAACTACAGTAGGAGTGTGCATTAAGGTACTTGTAAGAGGGCCTTGAAATAACTATAATTGGGCATTGAGCTGAGGAGGGGCGCTAATTGTACCCTCAGATAAATATGAGCGGGCACTTTTGCAGATGAGAGTTGGGAAATAAGATAAAGCAGCTTGGAAAGATTTCCTCAGGGGAGTAGAAACCTTGGCTCTCAACTCTCAGCCGCATTCTTTGTCTTTTTGTCTTTTGTTTTCTCCACTTTAAACAGAGGAATAATCTGCTTCAAATGGCACCATATTGTTGATAGCAGAGAGGCTTATTGTCTGCCTTTCATGTCTCTGATAAAAGACGGAGAGAGAGCTACTGTTCCAGAGGAGAGTGTGCCATTACACTTCTTCATCTTCATAAAGGCCCTATTCATCCCTCTACCTCTCAGGACTCTCTGGTCTCTAGCAGCCTGCAGGCAGCAGCAGTGGAGTGCAGAAGGCTGGGTCCGGAGAGGATAGGGAGAGGAGCAGCGCAGAGGCAGCCTGATGCGCTGAGCAGTAAGCAGTAAGCACATCCCTTTTGTTGTACTCTTTCATTAAGACAATTAACATGGGACTGCTTTCGAAACAGCACAACTCAGTGGGACAAAAGACTGGCGTTGGCGGCAGCGATAGCTAGTTTTACTCCCCAACTTTGAAACCGAGCGATAACCATCTGTCTGACACGCTCAGGCAATTCGAGCCAGCAGAAAAAGATACAGAGAGCAGGGAGAGAATATATTATTTATTTTGACACATCACTGAGGAGGACGGCGGTGGTACCACTTATCTTTGCAGCAGTAAGGCGTCATGCACAGCAAAATAATCTTAATTACATATTAATATCACCAAATGAACCTGTCAGTGGAGATCAGTCAACACAGTGTTGATCGTAGTACGTTTCTGCTGATGACTACTTTAACCACTCTCCCATAATGGGTGTAGAACTGAGGTGGAGAGGTAGAGTTGTTGCTAGCCTGTTTTACTGTTCGTACAATAATTCGAATTATGTTAAAATCATGGTTAACTTTGTCTGTGGTTCAAGTTTGAACCAGCATCGTAGTTAGGCAAGCAGGGAAGACAAGAGTCAGAGACTTGAAACTCACTCAGAAGTACATTTCATTTCACTTAGAGGGAGGACACACAGACATGTTGTGTTTTATAAAGAGCCCTAAAGGAACACAATGGCTGTGGAAAGCTTTTTGTGGTCACAGAAGAGAGGGGTGGCTGACCTCCACTTGGCCATCTTTATCACAGCCTGGGAGAGAGTATCAGGAGCTACAGGCCATTATAGTAGCAGGGGAGGGCTAACTAAGGCTGTTACGGTGACCATATTACCGCCACACCGGCAGTCATGACAGCAGTAAACTTCTGTGTGACTGTTGATCTCCTCTTATGCACTCTGGACATGCTTTGGTAGTACCCTACTTGCTAACGATCATCAAGTCCTAATGGCCTGGTACTCAGGGCTCTATTGTCCCGCCATCAGGTCCTAATCGCCTGGTACTCAGGGCTCTACTCTCCATCCATCAGGTTCTAATGGCCTGGTACTCAGGGCTCTATTGTCCCGCCATCAGGTCCTAATCGCCTGGTATTCAGGGCTCTACTCTCCATCCATCAGGTCCTAATGGCCTGGTACTCAGGACTCTATTGTCCCTCCATCAGGTTGTAATGGCCTGGTACTCAGGACTCTATTGTTCCTCTAACCACTCTGACATCAATGCAAATGCGATGGAAAATCACATCAAAACAGTAGGCTTATAGTACTTTTAAAACTCACCACACTGTGATACATTTGAAGAACGAAGTTCAAAAGCAGGTTGAACCAATGTAAAACATGGTTGTTGTGGATGTTGTTTCAAAGCCTAACACAATGAAAAAGCCCAAGCCCCCCCCCCCAAAAAAACGGAATTAAAATTATGATTGTGCCATTATACAATACATAGCCTACCGTATATTACCCAAGGCAGAAAAACATAAAACAAAACTGATTTAAGATGTCTTTGGTACACACTGTAATTGGTCTAGCCTATCTGCCGAAATTGTTGCAATCCCTATTACTAGCCTATTCAACCTCCCTTTCGTATCATCTGAGATCTCCAAAGATTGGAAAGCTGCCACGGTCATCCCCCTTTTCAAACGGGGAGACACTCTAGACCCAAACTGTTATAGACCTATGTCCATCCTGTCCTGCATTTCTAAAATCTTCGAAAGCCAAGTTAACAAACAGATCACCGACCATTTCGAATCCCACCATAACTTCTCCACTATGCAATCTGGTTTTCGAGCTGGTCATGGGTGCACCTCAGCCACGCTCAAGGTCCTAAACAATATCATAATCGCCATCGATGAAAGTCAGTACTGTGCAGCCGTCTTCATCGACATGGCCAAGGCTTTCGACTCTGTCAATCATCGCATTCTTATCGGCAGACTCAATAGCCTTGGCTTCTCAAATGACTGCCTCACCAGGTTCACCAACTATTTCTCAGATAGAGTTCAGTGTGTCAAATCGGAGGGCCTGTTGTCCGGACCTCTGGCAGTCTCTATGGGGGTGCCACAGGGTTCAATTCTCGGGCTGACTCTTTTCTCTGTATATATCAATGATGTTGTTCTTGCCGCTGGTGATGGCCTGATCCACCTCTACGCAGACGACAGCATGCTGTATACATCTGGCCATTCTTTGGACACTGTGCTAACAAACCTCCCAACGAGCTTTAATGCCATACAACACTCCTTCCAAGGCCTCCAACTGCTTTTAAATGCAAGTAAAACTAAGTGCATGCTCTTCAACTGATTGCTGCCCAAACCCTCCCGCCCGACTAGCATCACTTCCTTGGACGGTTCTGACTTAGAATATGTGGACAACTACAAATACCTAGGTGTCTGGTTAGACTGTAAAGTCTCCTTCCAGATTGGATCTCCAATCCAAAATTAAATCTAGAATCAGCTTCCTAATTCGCAACAAAGCCTGCTTCACTCATGCTGCCAAACATAGCCTCGTAAAACTGACTATCCTACCGATCCTTGACTTTGGCGATGTCATTTACAAAATAGCCTCCAACACTCTACTCAGCAATCTGGATGTAGTCTATCACAGTGCCATCCGTTTTGTCACCAAAGCTCTATATACTACTCACCACTGCGACCTGTATGCTCTCGTTGGCTGGCCCTCACAACATATTCGTTGCCAAACCCACTGGCTCCAGGTCATCTATAAGTCTATGCTAGGTAAAGCCCCGCCTTATCTCAGCTCACTGCTCACTATAGGAACAACGACCTGTAGTACACGCCCCAGCAGGTATATTTCACTGGTCACCCCCGAAGCCAACACTTCCTTTGGCCGCCTTTCCTTCCAGTTCTCTGCTGCCAATGACTGAAACAAATTGCAAAAATCACTGAAGCTGGGGTCTTATATCTCCCTCTCTAACTTTAAGCATCAGCTGCCAGAGCAGCTTAACGATCACTGTACCTGTACACAGCCAATCTGTAAATAGCACACCCAACTACCTCATCCCCATATTGTTACTCATCCTCTTGCTCATTTGCACCCTAGTATCTCTACTTGCACATCATCATCTGCACATCTATCACTCCAGTGTTAATGCTAAATTGTAATTATTTTGCCTCCATGGCTTATTTATTGCCTTACTTCCCTAATCTTCTACATTTGCACACACTGTACATAGATGTTTCTATTGTGTTATTGACTGTACGTTTGTTAATGTCTAACTCTGTGTTGTTGTTTTTGTCGCACTGCTTTGCTTTATCTTGGCCAGGTTGCAGTTATAAATGAGAACTTGTTGTCAACTGGCCTATCTGGTTAAATAAAGGTGCAATCAAATAAAAATAAATACTCCAAAATTAAACAAATTTGAGTAATCGCCTTTGTGTGGACTGTATTATTATGCATACTGGATGGACTGGTTACCTTATGCGACACTACAAAATGTCAATGGCTTAGTCTGGGAGAGAACGTATAGCCCTAGGCGATGCTGTTGGTTCATTGATTGTGCAGGGTGGCTTACAGTTCACCTACAATTATTGAATTTGTATTTGATTTTGAATAGCCTACTAATAGGGATTTAAAAAAATATATTTTCATAATTAATTGCGTGACACAATACCTTTAGCTATACAGAATATCTCACCACCATGCGTTTCTATGTCTCTTCTTCTCTCTCCTTTATTCCTTTCTCGAGCAGACGGCTGTCAACACTTTAGTGAAATATGTTTTGTTGCGAAAGCATGTTAGGCTACGATTGATGTTCCCGAAACAGATTTCAATTGGTTTCCTAAATTAAGCACTGGGTAGCTGCAGGAACAAGGTTGGAGAGCCCATGGCATACAGAGTTTGAGCGTGTCTGTCACGACTGCTCCCCCTCTCTGGCGCTCGAGGGTGCCATGCTGCCTTTCATTATGCACACCTGTCACCATCATTATGCGCATCAGCGCTTAATTGGACTCACCTGGACTCCTTCACTTTGTTGATTGCCCCCTTTATATCTGTCTGTTCCTCAGGTTGTTCTGCGTGTCAGCATTAATGTCATTTTGTTTCTCCTGTCCAGACGCTGTCCGTGTTGTTTCATGTCCGTTGTTTATTGAATGTTCACTCCCTGTACTTTCTTCTCGTCTCCCAGCATCTGTCCTTACAGAATACTGACACCAATATTGTAAGCATCAAGGGGTTTCGTTTTGGTTTTTGTTTGGTTGGTGACGTCGGTCCGGGGGCCGCTGCCGAAGGAACCGGGGGTGCCTCAGCCGGTTTGTCGGGCTTCCACGCCTTAGCTGGCTCGAGAGGTTTCCTTGCCTCGGTTGGCTCGGCAGGCTCCCACCCCACGTCATGCCTCAGCCGGTTCGTCAGGCTTCCACGCCTCAACTGGCTCATCAGGCACCCACGCCTCAGCTGTCTAGTCAGGCTCCCATGTGTCAGCATTAATGTCCGTGTTCTGTTTCATGTCCATTGCTTATTAAGGACAGCGTCTGTCCTTACACTGTCAGGCAGCGAAAGCATGCTCCTCAAACAGTGGTTGATGCATGGTGTGAAATAAGTGTTCTTATATTTATTTCTCAGCCGCTCATATTAAGCACATGCTCTGCTAAAAACTCGAAGTAGCCTACAAAACGGACAGGTGGGAAAGTGTGCTGCCTCCATTTGCTACTCGAGTGCGTACAGACTGTGTCTTTTTCCCCTTGGCCCTGTTCCTGCCCATTTCATAATGAGCCATTCTAAATCTAAACAAATGTTTCATATTAGTAAAGACAAGACTAAATTGATAATAGTCTGATGGGTGAAAATATGATCACTTGATGAGAGAACAGCTGTGCAACCTGAGGCAAGGAACTGGGGAAACCTTTTTTTGCTACTTTCTCAAATCATCAGTAGCCTTCAGTCGCACCATGCAGCCCATATATGTTTTGATTTCTAAGACATTCTGAGGTTTGTATCATTCACAACTAAAGTTGCCAAATAACTCTAAATCTAGCATATAGGACCTGTTTCAAATGTTCACGTTTACGCTCAACATAGCCACTTCATATGCGCACTCGCGCCATAATGGGATTTTTTTTTTTCCCTATTTTATTCAGCTAAGCTCAATTCTTATTGCATGGGACTTATAAGCATATCTTGTCAGCTTAATGAACAAGCCTACAGCCTATGGCATAGAGCATCGCCAGATAGCCGACTGTAGGCCGAAGTTAACTCAGTATGTTCTTCTAAAATACTTTTTCTTCATATCATAATGTTTCTTTAGACCTGACTCTTTTGCATGACAATAACCGGCTAACAAAATGTAATGACCACCACAGCCCTAGGGTTAACCCGCAGAGCCTTTCTCTAACAGACACACACACACACACACACACACACACACACACACACACACACACACACACACACACACACACACACACACACACACACACACACACACACACACACATACACACACACACACACATTAACATCAGAGGACAATGATGTGACATGTACATACACACAGTCACAATTTATATTCATAATAAAGGTCATATTCACAGGTGGAGGGTTCATTTCATACAATCTAAAAGTGGCATTTCGAAAGATAAAAAAGCAATAAAAGAATATAAAATTGTCTCGCTACCAAACATATTTGGTGGAATCATTACTATTGAAATAGCGGAGTATATTTTCCAGATGATATACCTTAAACAAGATAATCATAGGCGGTGAGAAGTGAGGTAGAAATTTCATTGTGCAAACGATGTGATTCTTTTATTTAGAATCCAAAGGAAGGCGCAGGCTGAATATGACATGAGATGATTCAGAAGGAGTCGAGCGTAATGGAATACTTTACAAAGCTATGGGCATCATAACTCTCTCTTGTGGTATAATACAAGACATATCCAAGGAGGTGTGAAAGGAGTGGGAATTGAGACGTGTGTGCTGTACAGAGTGTACATTATAAAGCTTTTGAAAAATGATAAAAGCCTTGGATGTGTGAACTCTGCCTCGAGTAAAAGTGTGAACTGGAAAAGTTTGAGCATCAAAACTTGAGTGTTTGCAAAATAAAATTATAGGAACTCTTTATGATGGATGCAGGATTTACAACTGCAAAATCTACACAAAAGAAGACAGGCACTAGTATTTTTGGCATTACAGTAATCACACAACAGTTGTTAGATTTTGAATGCTCGTGTTGTATCAGCCGCGGTTTTGTATGCATTTCACTAAAGCTACCAATGGGGAGGAAAGCCGAAGAGGCTACCAAGGGCAGCTTTAATAAAATGGCTGTTGTTTTTCAAATCTTGTCTCACTTCACAGCACTTGCCTAATAATTTACTATCTCCACCCCCTCTCCCCTCCAAAGGCTCTGCTAATCAAATAGCGTCTCTGAAGAAATTCAACCCGTTCTTCAAATTAGTATCATCATCATAACTGAAAATAGTCCTTGTCATGTTAGCCCAGTGATAACCTCCTAACATGTGGTAAATAGAATGGCCACCATGAGACAGGACTCATGAAGCGAAGGGAGGGATTGGTATTGGTTTAAACATAAAGCCAGTGGAGATAAAGCACATACTATGGACATGCTCATTCCAGGTCCAGTGGGGTCAATATGAAGCTGTAGTGGACAGCAGTCAGATTTAAGGCCTTATTGAGAATGGGACTCTAAAGGCTATTAAAGGGCCAAGGCTGTTAAAGGGGATGGCTGGATACAACCAGGGGAGAAGAATGAGGAAGTAAATCACCTGGCTGGACCCAGACTGACTGACTGGAGTTAAGGGAGCCACACTGTCGGCTAGTCTAGTCCATTCAGACCTCTAAGGACTCTTACAGATGAACACTCAACAGCTCTATGAATGCTCATCGACAGGACAAGTCCATAGATAAACACTGCCAATGTCTAGCACACAGACAGCCCTAAGGAAGCAGGAGATGATATCACACCCATCTCAATGTGGGTAATCCTCTGGGAGCTTCCCTTCTATAGCCCTGATACAACACATGAATGCAGAGCAGGCTGTTGACAGGCATGAGACAACATAGGTTAGAGTGGGTCAGGGCTCATTCCAATATCCCTAACAGACCCAAAAGCACAAGGAACATAACTCATTCATAGAGATTTCATCAACATTTCCTCTGATAAGGCTTTTCATTTATCACAGCCATAAATATTTCACTATAGCTCTCACATTTGGAAACGCGGCACTTGTGGAAGTCGTTCCAGGAATTTATCAACACTCTGTCAGAGAACATGGCAGCCAAGTTTCCCTCTGTGGGGATGAGGATCATGCTGGCACTGATAAAGCAGAGACCAAACTGTGGGGATGACACACTGGAGGATGTATTGGCGATTGGGATCAGGTTTCATAGAAGGGAGAGTAAATCATACAAGAAGCGATATAAGGGAGGGTATTTTACAAGCAACAAAACAAATCATAATTTTAGATCATTGATAGACCATTCAGCACATGGAACATGAGGCAATTATACTGAAAGCTTCAACCATAACTTCTGTTATTGGCTAAATATAATGATGGATTTGAAACTAAAGTAAAAAAAATGACCTCTTTTTCTCTTCCTCTGAGCTGCCCGTCATTAACTTTGATGACGACCATCACCAGTAATGAACCAAAGAGCTGTATTAACACAATAACAAAAGGAACACTTTGTAGACTGACATAAAAGGCCAAGTTCAAAGGAATATTGAATTGCAGAGCATTGCATCATGTGAGGACACCACTGAATCATCTGCTGTGGAACCCGTTCCAGACGAACCTACATCTGATCAGAAGCTGAGAGACAACAAAGGTTTCAGCTCCACTGATCTTGTCAACCACTATCACCTCTTTTAAGAGATCTTGTCCTTAAAATTCTCTAGAAACAAATGAGCAATGTACAAAGCAAATGAATTTGTCTGTGAATTTCATCATCTTATGTCAATGCAATTAACAGTGTCGAAAAACGTAATTTTCTTTGAGACAGATTTTTTTTTATGTTTGAAGATTTTCATGTCTGAAATAGCAGCTTTCAGAAGGTTGTATCATAAAGGCCTAATTTAGTCTGTGGCTTTCCGTTACACAACCTCCACTATGAACTAAAACACAGGGTGGTTCCCTTTCGCACAACCATAATGATAGCCTGCTATTTCTGCTCTGGCAGCTGGTTGGCTGCTCTGCTGCAAACACACTCTGCTTTATTTGCCCCCCGAATCTCGTAACACATTGTTTGTTTCAGTTTCATAAGGTTGCCTGTGTTATTTAAGTTGGAAATGGCTTTAAAGGTTTTACGTGTTGACTGTGAAACTCACGCTTTACGTTTTGAATGAACAACAGTCTGTAGACCATAGGATTCCAGAGAGTGTTGTGTTAATTGTGTGAAGCAAAACACTCACTGCCTGCCCAGAATAAAGTCAGTAGCATCTCTACAGTGAGACTTGTGTTTAATGATCAGGGTAGCACAGGGCATGTACATATTAGCTCATCATTAACTATCTGACTTTATGGCAAGGGCAGGGGAGCGGAGACTCAAGTCTAGAGTGAGGAGAATTAAGTGGGAGAAAAAAGAGAGACCATTTAAAAACAATATTACAGTGGCTTGAAGAGGTACAATATGTTGGTTTAATGGTTTACAAAAATTCGAGACAGCAAAAATGTTTTACTTCTGAAATTGAAGAGCCAGTGTATTAGCAGGTGCTTATAAAAATGTCAGTATTTCAAGTATTTTATGTCTTGTTACAATTTACCGTGTAATAATATACAATATATATACAAACGGTAATAAAGAGAAGTTCATGAATGAAGAAGAAAATAGCCAACGGGGGAACAAAGATTTTCATTTCCTCTCTAAGGATTTTCTTCAAAAATTGTCTGGTGTCCGGTCTGGTCTGTCTGTGAGTTAACAGGAGCCGCTAGGAGCTAGAAGTAATTAAAGAGAGCTAGCAGATCTGTTCTACAGAGAGAAACGAGCTGTGAGCAGCGATAAGATACCTGCTCATCTGTTATTCAGCTATAGTACAAGGTTTAAAGTCTGTTCTGTTTGGGGCCTTGAGCAGTTTAGTTCAGAAACCTACAGCTTTGACAGGCAAGCAGCGCAGCTGTCATCTCTGACTGATTCCACCCCTCCACATACTCAATTAGCATTAAACATACTGTACATGACAGTTTATTTCTGAGATTTTCTCAGCGCATAAAATAATTATGTGGCAAAGTTTAAATGTTAGATTTAATTGAAATGTGGATGAATGTGGAAATAAACAAAATTAAAAGAGAGTCTGACTAATTGCAGCTATAATTAGCCACCTCGGAGACACAAGACTTTATCTAATTAAAACACCCAACCAGCCATGCAGTGAATGAAAGAAGAAAAGCCAGCAGTCAGAAAATCTTGAAAGGAATATCCTGAAGGAAAGGAAGGCTGAGCTGCTTTACTTCAGTGGAAAGCTCTTCACCTCAAGGTTACAGCAGCCAGCCAGTGTGCTGCAAATGAAATACTCAAGGAAGACATAAGTCTCATTAAGACCCATAAAGGACATCCCTAATAAAATCCCGGGCCTGACATAGGAGCTCTCTAGTGATGGCTGATTAATTGCTGGTGCAAATGAAGGCATGGGAGAGAGGCTGGGCTTTGTGGGTGTAATTTATCCTCCTCTGTCCTGTCTTGTCCTCACTGCCTGGGGTGATCTGCCTGCAATATGGGGCAGTGGTGTCGTAGATGGAGAGTGGGAGGAGAGGGGGACTGGCTGTCTTCATAACACAGAGGATATCATGTTCATGTTTAGATGCCGGCTAACATCATCTATTTAGATTGTTATTTGGTGATGACAAGCTGTAGATGTTGACACCTGGGGACTTTCACCAGGAAAAATATTTCCCTTAGCATGTCGTAGATTGATTCTGATGACCCTCACACGAGGCTGTGGATGAAATATGGTGACAAAGATTTTAACCAGTCTGAAGTTGACCCAAAATATAGTCCAAGCGCATCATACATCAAGTGGAAACCATGCTATTGTATGACAGCTTGCTCAATAATTCATCAGTTATATACTGTAATTTCACAGATTCTCTGACAGGCAGAAAGGACAGGATGTATATTTCATCATAGCTCCCCTCACCTTTTGTCAGATCTCGTTCTGATAAACAGAGTGCTATCCAATGCCAGGGAGGGTTTACTTGTCAAACATATGGCTAATGAGTGAGTAATTACCTTCATAAAGTGCTTTGATGCCTTGCCTTTGATCATTTCTAAATCTAACTGAAGTGGATTAATCATTAGAAAGAGATGGGCTTTAAGAATAGCCTGTAAATGATACATGGGGTTGGTCTGTGGTTTAGCAGCCAGGGGGAAGGACATGCAGGGGGGTGGGGGGGGGCTGAGGACCATCCAGGACCATCCAGCCCAGGCATGATATAAGACCCACTGGGACCAGACCCCCATCTGCCCCATAGGTGCCACATTGGTCAGGGCCAAGCCACACCAGGAAGTGGAGTGAAGGAGAAGAAGGGGATAATCCATTTACAGTGTATAATTAGAGTGTATAATCTTCCCCCTTTGGCATGGCAGGGCACGACCTATAGAGCAGCAGCGGTGTGTGGGTAAAATCACTGGGGAAGACAAGCCAGAAAAAAAAACATATTACAACCTACATGTTGTGATAATTGTGTTGCTTGTGTTGTAATTGTGTCTATAACCTGTTAGTTTGTATGCCTTAACACCGTGATATATAGGCCCAAGGCCAAGACAATAAGAAGGCACAGCGGCAAAATAAATTCAACCACACCTTTGTTTTATCACAAAACCGGAGAGCAACCTCTGTCTGGTGAAGTCCACCAAACATATTGCATGTAACAAACAGTTACATGACCTACAGCGTGTTCAAGCAAGTTAACGTTTTGGACATTTTGGGACTACTGAACAACTATTGATTTAGAACCACAGAGATTAACCGCAAGTCGCAAAGAAAACAGGAGCTGCCTCCACTATTCCATCACCATTTCAACTTCAACATTTCAACATCATCAAATCACCTCTGCTTAGTCTAATACAGTGACAATTAAAAGATACCAAAAACTGTTGTCCAATCAATATAAGCTAAATATGATGTGGCTGTCCATGGTTCAGATTTTGTGTGTGTGTGTGTGTGTGTGTGTGTGTGTGTGTGTGTGTGTGTGTGTGTGTGTGTGTGTGTGTGTGTGTGTGTGTGTCTGTCTGTCTGTTAGGTGTCTGAAAGGCTCTGCGGGTTAACCCTAGGGCTGTGGTGGTCATTACATTTTATTAGTCGGTTATTGTCATGCAAAAGAGTCAGGTCTAAAGAAACATTATGATATGAAGAAAAAGTATTTTAGAAGAACATACTGAGTTAACTTCGGCCTACAGTAGGCTATCTGGCGATGCTCTATGCCATAGGCTGTAGGCTTGTTCATTTAGCTGACAAGATATGCTTATAAGTCCCATGCAATAAGAATTGAGCTTAGCTGAATAAATTAGGAATAATTTTTTCCCATTACGGAGCAAGTGCGCATATGAAGTGGCTATGTTGAGCGTAAACGTGAACATTTGAAACAGGTCCTATATGCTAGAATTAGAGTTATTTGGCAACTTTAGTTGTGAATGATACAAACTTGTGTGTGCGTGCATTTGTCCAAGTAGAATTTTCTTTTGACCTAACCTACTTGTAGAGAAACGCCAACGCTATCCTCCTCTCATGTTCACAAAATGGTCTATCCCTCCATCATACAGTGCACGCTTAAAATGTTTAGGTCCTAGGCTACCTGGCTGAAATGCTTGCTTGCTAGCCTAACTTCATTTCATCGGCAACATTAACTAGTTAACATTAACCTTCAACAGTACCAGTCAAAAGTGTGGATACAACTACTCATTCAAGGCTTTTTCTTTATTTTTACTGTTTTCTAAATTGTAGAATAATAGTGAAGACATCAACTATGAAATAACACATATGGAATCAATTTGTGTTGGGTCATTGTCCTGTTGAAAAACAAATGATAGTCCCACTAAGCGCAAACCAGATGGGATGGCGTATCGCTGCAGAATGCTGTGGTAGCCATGCTGGTTAAGTGTGCCTTGAATTCTAAATAAATCACTGACAGTGTCACCAGCAAAGCACCCCCAAACCATCACACCTCCTCCTCCATGCTTCACGGTAGGAACCACACATGCAGAGATCATCCGTTCACCTAATCTGCGTCTCACAAAGACACGGCGGTTGGAACCCAACATCTCAAATTTGGACTCATCAGACCAAAGGACAGATTTCCACTGGTCGAATTATCTTTGCTCGTGTTTCTTGACCCAAGCAAGTCACTTCTTCATATTGGGGTCCTTTAGTAGTGGTTTCTTTGCAGCAATTCGACCATGAAGGCCTAATTCACGCAGTCTCCTCTGAATAGTTGATGTTGAGATGAGTCTGTTACTTGAACTCCGTGAAGCATTTATTTGGGCTGCAATTTCTGAGGATGAACTTATCCTCTGCAGCAGAGGTAACTCTGCGTCTTCCATTCCTGTGGCGGTCCTCAAGAGAGCCAGTTTCATCATAGCGCTTTATGGTCTTTGCAACTGCACTTGAAGAAACTTTCAAAGTTCTTGAAATTTTCCGTATTTACTCACCTTCATGTCTTAAAGCAATGATGAACTGTTGTTTCTCTTTGTTTATTTGAGCTGTTCTTGCCATAATATGGACTTGGTCTTTTACCAAATATATCTATCTTCTGTATACCACCCCTATCTTGTCACAAAACAACTGATTGGCTCAAACACATTAAGAAGAAAATAAATTCCACCAATTAACTTTTAACAAGGCACAGCTGTTAATTGAAATGCATTTCAGGTGAATTCCTCATGAAGCTGGTTGAGAGAATGCCAAGAGTGTGCAAACCTGTCATCAAGGCAAAGGATGGCTACCTTAAAGAATCTCAAATATAAATATATTTTGATTTGTTTAACACTTTTTGGTTACTACATTATTCCATACGTGTTATTTCATAGATTTAAAGTTTCCACTATTATTCTACAATGTAGAAAAGAGTAAAAAATAAAGAAAGACACTTGAATGAGTAGGTGTGTCCAAACTTTTGACTGATACTGTTCATCTAGCTACATATTGAGCTTCCATCATCTCAGTCCAGGGGCACAACGTATGAATTTATGGTTGGATCAGAATCGTCGTTATAATCATTGGCCAGTACGGAGAATTAAGTAAAAACACATGTCCAAATTCCTATCTCCATCCATGGGTAATTTTAGCTAGCTAGCCAAAACAACACAACAAGATGCAACAATTCAAGTTGTTTCTGTCAATGAGGTATTTCTCTCGATGCGATGTGATAGGAGTGAAGCCAAAACCAAACTGGCTTCCCTTTACACTTTTTTTTCGTGCGCCAGGACCATTCACAGTTGAGGTCACTCAGTTTAGCTCATCGCTGATTGGCTATTATTTTATACTTTTTTGATCAAGGGAGGCCAAATGCTCTCTGGCTTCCCTTGCATTCAATGTTATGGGCGGCAACAATGTCATAGTCTTTTTGACCAGACAGCATCACATACAGAGACAGAGGGGCGCTCGCTAAGATGCTTTCTCCAGTGAGATACATTCAGCCTCTTGTGAATTGAAGGAAAATTATGAAAACACAGAGAGATGAAAGATAAATTATTTGATATGATTTTTTTCTTTATTTTTAGTATTTTTTTTAGGGAAGCCTGGCTTCTGTTGGCATCCATAAATACATGCCACTGCCATGGAGAGTCAAGAAGAGTGAACAATCACAATGAGAGGGGGAGCAGCCAGAGCGCAGTGGCAAACACAGGCTAACAAGCAGCCACTCAGACAGGCTGACAGAACACTGTAGACTCACAGACCAATCAAATAGCAGGTAACAGAGAGTTCCTCTGACAAGGTGAAGAGGAAACATCCCAAAATGTAACACAGTAGGCACTAAGCAGCACCACGACCAAGCTAACACACAAGAGTCCCAGTCAATACAACAAGCAGCACCACAGACATTGACGTCACTTCCTCTGCTGTGGGTGTAGAAGAAACCACAGACACCCTGGCAGAGTCAATGTCACTCTGGGGGTCTGTAAGTGCTGCTGTATTAGTGGGATCCATAAAGGCTACATGTCATGTGAACTAACAGGCAATTGGCTGGATTGATGATGATTTAAAAGGCTGTGAGAGGAGTAGATGGCCCATCTAAAAGGCTGCTGACAGTAAATGTCTGCAATATGGGCCTGATGCATCCTGGTGTCACCTTCACATGGGCCCCTCTTCCTCTGACTGAAGGTTTGATTGGTTCCATAAATACAGATTCTAATTACATCCAGAGAGAAACACAACGTTCTCTTAGAGGCCATTCTGACAATCTGAAGACAGAGTAAATGAACCAGGCCTCCGCGGCCGTTATGCATACCGTGTCTGGCTGATATGTCAAAGTGATGGCTTAATGCTCCATAATTATGCCATTGTAAATGTCTGATAGCTGGGCTGGCCTGGGGTTGAAAATGTACTGTAATGTGTAGAGAGTCTGAAGAGGACGACCGTCTGAGATGTTTTGCTGCAGATTTCAGTGTCGGTGTTGATGACATGAGAAGTGATGAATATTCAGAGGTGACCTACCCACACAAAGAACGATGGCAGGAGACAAAAAACAAACATGCATTTAGTCTGTGTCTGGTGTCTGCCCCAATCTGGGGAATCATTAGACATGATTATGCATAATGGCTGGACAAGGAATACCATCCATGCCATCCATCACACTAATAGTATGTTTATACAGAATTCCTTATTTGAATACGTACATACATAAATAGCCCAGTAAGCCTACTGTACATAGGATCAAGGTTTGAGGGTTTGCATAATAATGTCAGTTAGATGTTCAATAGTTGGACTGACTGACAGGCAGCAGGTGGCTTCCCCGGAGATGCAGGGTGTCATTAAACATGCAGTCAGTCATTAAGGGAAATGTGTCTCAGGTTCTTTTTGACAATATTAAAGATCCATTTAAGGTAACTTAATTCAACAAGCAAGTCTACAGTAGAGTTAATTCCACAAATTCAACTATAATTCAATTCCCTATCCCTCTAAATTCATTTTCATGTAATTCCAATTCCAGGTCAATCTTTCAATTCAGAAATATTTTAATTCCTCTCAATTCCAATGTTAGGTACAGTTGAAGTCGGAAGTTTACATACACCTTAGCCAAATACATTTAAACTCAGTTTTTCACAATTCCTGATATTCAACCCTAGTAAAAATTCCCTGTTTTAGGTCAGTCAGGATCACCACTTTATTTTAAGAATGTGAAATGTCAGAATAATAGTAGAGAGAATGATTTATTTCAGCTTTTATTACTTTCATCACATTCCCAGTGGCTCAGAAGTTTACATACACTCAATTAGTATTTGGTAGCATTGCCTTTAAATTGTTTAACCTGGGTCAAATGTTTCGGGTAGCCTTCCACAAGCTTCCCACAATAAGTTGGGTGAATTTTGGCCCATTCCTCCTGACAGTGCTGGTGTAACTGAGTCAGGTTTGTAGGCCTCCTTGCTTGCACATGCTTTTTCAGTTCTGCCAACAAATTTTCTATGGGACTGAGGGCAGGGCTTTGTGATGGCCACTCCAATACCTTGAATTTGTTGTCCTTAAGCCATTTTGCCACAACTTTGGAAGTATGCTTGGGGTCATTTTCCATTTGGAAGACCCATTTGCGACCAAGCTTTAACTTCCTGACTGATGACTTGAGATGTTGCTTCAATAGATCCACATCATTTTCCTCCCTCATGATGCCATCTATTTTGTGAAGTGCACCAGGCCCTCCTGCAGCAAAGCACCCCCATAACATGATGCTGCCACCCCCGTCCTTCACGGTTGGGATGGTGTTCTTCGGCTTGCAAGCCTCCCCCTTTTTCCTACAAACATAGCGATGGTCACTATGGCCAAACAGTTCTATTTTTGTTTCATCAGACCAGAGGACATTTCTCCAAAAAGTACGATCTTTGTCCCCATGTGCAGTTGCAAACCATAGTCTGGCTTTTTTATGGCGGTTTTGGAGCAGTGGCTTCTTCCTTGCTGAGCCTTTCAGGTTATGTCGATATAGGACTCGTTTTACTGTGGATATAGATACTTTTGTACCTGTTTCCTCCAGCATCTTCACAAGGTCCTTTGCTGTTGTTCTGGGATTGATTTGCACTCTCCGCACCAAAGTACATTCTTCTCCAGGAGACAGAACGCGTCTCCTTCCTGAGCGGTATGACGGCTGCGTGGTCCCATGGTGTTTATACTTGCGTACTATTGTTTGTACAGATGAACGTGGTACCTTCAGGCATTTGGAAATTGCTCCCAAGGATGAACCAGACTTGTGGAGGTCTACAATCTTTTTTCTGAGGTCTTGGCTGATTTCTTTTGATTTTCCCATGAGGTCAAGCAAAGAGGTACTGAGTTTGAAGGTAGGTCTTGAAATACATCCACAGTTACACCTCCAATTGACTCAAATTATGTCAATTAGCCTATCAGAAGCTTCTAAGCGTCATGACATAATTTTCTGGAATTTTCCAAGCTGTTTAAAGGCACAGTCAACTCAGTGCATGCAAACTTCTGACCCACTGGAATTGTGATACAGTGAATTATAAGTGAAATAATCTGTCTGTAAACAATTGTTGGAAAAATGACTTGTGTCATGCACAAAGTAAATGTCCTTACCGACTTGTGGTTGAAGTGGTTGAAAAAGTGGTTGAGTGGTTGAAAAACGAGTTTTAATGACTCCAACCTAAGTGTATGTAAACTTGTTGAAATTATACAAATTGAAATTATGTAAAACTCATCCTGGAGTCAATTTTTTTTAAATTCCAAAGATTAAATGTTTTTACAATTCCAATTCAATTCCAATTCCATAACTTGATTGTTGAAATTTGGATTGAATTCAACATAAATTCTCCACTTCATGAGTCAATTCAAGAATTTAATTAGAATTTGACATTAAATTGTAATTGACCCCAACCCTAGTCTACAGTAAGTGACACAAATCCCTTCATATGCCATAGAGAAGTTCTATGGCAGGCTTATGTCCCTGTAAATGACAGCCAGTCGTCCATTCCTTCTAACAGTTACCTTAGCTAGGACTTTTCTCCCTGTAGATGATCCTATCCTCATTCTAACCCAGTGGGTTGTGGTGGGTGTGTTCACCAAATCCCTCCCCAGGTCACATTTTCCTCAGAACTGTAACAGAAATGTTCCGCCTGCGGACGTTTGACCACAAAGGTCTGTGAGTGATATAGTGAAGTTAACATAATACAATCTGTGCCTAATTAAGGCCACCTGGAGCTGGAGATCTGTCTTAAACCTAGTACTGGAGCCTTAAACCATAGTTAATGTTTGTTTTTAAATCAAATATTTCACTATGAGTTATGAAAGGACTAGCATAGATAAAAGGGGAAACCCAGGTAGTTCAAATGGGGTATGAAAAGAAAATGTCATGAATAGAGTGTACTACGTTTTGTAAACTTGGCCCGTTACCAAAGTGTAAAAGAAATGGCGTTGTTTAGAAGGATGGCAAGGGCAAATTGATTTATTGCACACGCACACTTCACAGAGTAGGCGTTCCCTAACAGAAATATGGAAATACATACTAAAACACGGCAATTAGATCTCGTCAGCTCATACTTGGCTCTGCCCACCTCCTTGCTTGTTCTGCCCACTGTGCTTATTTGCTCCCATTGACGCAGATTAATTATCTTGGGTTAGTTGCCAGAGTCGACTACTCTGGTGATACCAGAGCTCAATCTCCACAGTGGTAGGTTCTGGACAAACCTAGAACTACTGGAGTTGTGAGCGATATGAAATGCTCTGAAATGACATGCAAAACCAGAAAGGATATAGTTAACTGATTTCATCTGGTTTAAGAGACAGAAATGTATCTAATCTAGCATGTGATGTCAGTAAAATAATTTCAATTGTATTAATGAAAACAACAAGACGTTGATAGATGTCTGAACAGATAAATCAAGCCTGTATCTCTGGTACGTGCAAGAGTCGGGGATATTATCTGACACCACAACATAGCAACACCATAGCCTCATCCTCTCTCACAAGTCATCACCTCCATATGGCGAGCCAGCCATTCCAGCCCACAGTCTGTTATGTGCTGTGAAATGATTTAATTACCAGTCTGGTGATGACTCTGTGTCTTAAGCCCTCATTATCAGACAGTGCACATTGGTAGGGAGCTGGAAAATGGCACATTTGTAGCACATAAAAGGCTAAATAGCAGCCTCAGGTCTCCAAACAAAAAAGATCAAAACAAAATGGCAATACAGATCACATTTTAACATTATTATCATTTTTATCAGACAGACGGAAGACATGACAACCAAAGCATCTTTGTCCTTTTGAAGATCCTTTGTGGTGATGCATCTTTTTTTAAACATGAGTAAAATAAACTGTTAAAATCTTGTTGAGATAGTGTTGGAAAGAAAGAGAACGAAGGTCAATTTGGAACAAAGAATTTCCTGAGTTTACATAACTGCTGGGTGATTAGGTGTCCTAGATACTGTATATTTGATGAGGCCAGATTGGGAAGATAGCCAGGCATTTTGGCTGCACCCGCTAAAAACTGGAAGAGCCTTTTTTGCAAACAGACTCTTGAGAGGAGGGAGGCAGCAGACAGTAACAGTAGTCTAATACTTGAAACCTGCACATCCGGATGTATTATACAGTGACAATCCTCACTGCACTGAACACATTTAAATAAATGCAGACTTGGGATTTAAGATGAAACCAATGTGTCTGTCATAGTGATTCACAATTACATTCAAATGAACAATATTTCACAGCTTTGGAGTAAAAAACATTTGTTTCTAGTTGGAATTTCTGCTTCAAATGTATTTCAAAAGTTTTCCAGGTGTTTTTGTCGTTATATTGTTTATTCTGAAATGTACTGTACATCAATCATTTTCCTCATACCTTTTACCATCTAAAAGGCTTGAAGGAACAGAGTGATTTGCTTGTGCTCTGGGATCCATGGTATGGTTTCTGAACCATTTCCCTCCACACTACTTCAGCCTATTTAGATTATGCAAAGCTTTCAAAACTTGGTTGAAAATCACTCTGAAAAAAAGTCAAATTAGAAAGTTCTAGCAACTGTGGAAAAATATGAAACAACCTACTGAAATACTAATGGGAACATTCATATCCTGTCAATGTTGTTTTTAATGGAATATGTGACGCTGTGATAAGACGTTCAGTCAGGTTTGTTTGTCACCATATCACCAAACATTTATTGGAGACAAAAAAAAGAAAAGCCTAAATGTGAAGTGCTTGAAATGAATTGGCCTGGACAGCCAATTAAAACATGTAGAGAAAAAAAATACCCCCTTGAATTTAAATACTTAAAAAGGTATTGTTTAGTCAAGCTAATTGATTCATGACAGCAGGGCAACACAAATCACTCACAGTTCCAAAGTCATAACTATTCACATCAAACTTTAACAATTTGACCAAACAAGTCCACTGAAAAATACATAATTCTCTCAACTCAATAGACTCCTTCCTCTACCAACTGAACTCTTGTAACATAACATGTGACTGTCTGCTTGTCCACCTGAAGACTAATAACATGTGAACAAGCTAATCCAACTTCCCCAATACCAACCCAATTACCAGAGTTAAGACAGGCCTGCTCTCAGGCTGGGGAAATCAGCCATAGCTCCTCCAACAGAGCCTTTGTCAAACAGGCCCACCCTTTCCCTTCCTAACTCAACTATCCTCCTCCCCTCTCCTGCCTGCTCAACCACAACTACTATGCTAAATAAACCATTTACATCTCCCACTGCAGCAGCACAGCTTATCTACATTTTCCAATAAAACTCCTAAATTGATGGATGTCATCTTAGTGCTCACAGGTCATAACTCATGCTGCTTTCTAATAACACTGTGTTGTGATGTTATTAGGTATAGACATGCTATTCTTTTCCACACCATCACTAAGCCTGTCCTGTTTTCCTTTATTGATATCTATTTAAACACCAGCGGAGTTAGCCTTCCTCTGAGGCATGTTGTATACACATGCATTTGAGAATCCGGCTTTTGAGGCGAAGAAAAGTAAATTCTCATTGAAGTGTAGACTTTGACTGTACAAGGAGCAGACAGAGATGCTTTGGGATGGGTCCTTGTCGGACCACTGAGCATAAACAAGCATAATGCATCATGTAAATATTATACAAACACAAACTCTCTGACCTTACATCACTTGCGACTTTTTGCAAGGTGTTTTTAGTTAACACTGAGTATGTAATGTGTGTTTTCAGATACCAGAGACGTCCCACACTGGCCTTGGACAGCCTACCCTTCCAAAATGTCCTAAATGTTAAATGACAGCCACAGTCATCAATGAGACAACAAATGAGTCCAAATAGCCCTGTTAGTGAAAACTATTTTCCATTCATTCTGTTTTAGGCCTCTGTGAGGAGAAATCAACGGGCTTGACTTGGTGAAATTAAATGAACAATGTCGAGAGGCCTCAGTGTTCTGGGTGAATAAAGGACACGTCAGGTCTGGGGAAGATGAGGATGGAGGAGAAGAGGAGGAAAGGAGGATAAAGAGTGCTCCTTCCCTGTGACAAGAGTTGCAAAGGGATAAACTTCAACAGGGATGGTGATATGAGTAAGAAGAGTTTGCAGCAAATTGTTTTGATGTAGACATTCAATCAAACCCCCACTGCAGACAAAGCAAATTGCTACTGTACAACAAAAATCTATCATGCAATTCAAATGTTTTTGTTTTGTTTTTAATCAATTCAATTAATTACATTTAAATGTGGTTTAATGTGACAGATTTTTTTTTTCATAACTATTTCATTTACTGAGAGTGCAAGTGGTGGGTCTATGTTTTACATTGTTATAAACGCTTAGTCATCATGATGAAACCGTCAAAAAAATACTAAACATGCCTTTAGTTAGCCTATACTGTGGCCAATCGAGTTTGTTAGCCAGTCAAAAATTGCAATGAGTGACAGTAAGGTGAAAGACAGCTACAGTGGCAAAACCACAAAGCAGCATGGGAGAATAATTCATTATAAGAGGACTGGTAAGGCTATGGTATGGAGTGTCCATAAAGTGGCAGGCAGATGACACCTGTAACACCTGAACAGATTAGATTGTTTGACAGTGGGTTTGCTTTCCTTGTTAAGTACAAACAGACTGTCATTTGGCAGCCCATGGACGAAGCCCATATTTCCTCTTTAATACATTTACCTGTCATCTTAGAGGTAAGCAATGTGACTTTGAGTTTTTGCCTTCCATTAACTATATTGCCTTCCTGTCTCGCCGTCCCTTGACAGACAGAGCACTGGACCAAGAGTGAGAAGTAATCAATGGGCTGCTGGTTTGGGTCAATTCATATTATTGCTTGGGTTGCACAGTCCTGATTCAACTGACAATGACAGATTAGAGGTGTGTGTGGGAGAGTAATTAAGATGGTTCTTAAGTCAGGCTGATAACTCATAGAGGTTGACGCCCCAGGCTAGTAGCACACTACCTGCAGACTGCAAACCCTCTCTCATATAAACATCAGAAATATGATCTTATACCACACAGTATACGACCTTGAGAAAATATAAGTTCTACAGTAGTTGTGTACACTGTTGATGTGGTCCTATATGACCCTATCTTAATAAGATTTCATACAGGCACATCATGCACAAATTGCTGCATTGACATTCAAGGCTGTTGTGTGTGACAACTCTTGAGGGCAATTATACAAAATGCATTTGTCTATGAAATACATAATATTCCAACACAATTGATTTTCTTTAAATAGCTATAGCTACGTTTTTTAGCCCTTTACCACTGGAAAACAATTCAAAGGGAGAGAGTTATGGCATAGTAGCCAAGCCTAGTTGTTAGAGCATTGGGCCAGTAACCGAAAAGTTACTAGATTGAATCCCCAAGGTAAAAATCTGTTGTTCTGTCCCTGAACAAGGCAGTTCCTAGGCTGTCATTATAAATAAGAACTTGTTTTTAACTGACTTGCCTAGTTAAATAAAAAGGTTACAATAGGCTTACAACAAGTAGCCCAGTAGCTGTTTACTATTGACAGCATATAATGTATTCTAATAAATTCTATAATGTATTAAAATAACGACGGAAAATAACTGTTTGTATTTGTATTTATTAGGGATCCCCATTAGCTGTTGCCATGGCAGCAACTACTCTTCCTGGGGTTATTGTTTTTCCTCATCAATCTACACACAATACCCCATAACGACAAAGTGAAAACAGGTTTGTTTTCGCTTTGTCATTATTATTTACATAAGTATTCAGACCCTTTACTATGAGACTCGAAATTGAGCTCAGGTGCATCCTGTTTCCATTGATCATCCTTCAGATGTTTCTACAGCTTTATTGGGGTCCACCTGTGGTAAATTCAATTGATTGGACATGATTTGGAAAGGCCCACACCTGTCTATATAAGGTCCCACAGTTGACAGTGCATGTCAGTGCAAAAAGCCATGAGGTCGAAGGAATTGTCTGTAGAGCTCAGAGACAGGATTGTGTCGAGGCACAGATCTGGGGAAGGGTACCAAAACATTTCTGCAGAATTGAAGGTCCCCAAGAACACATTGGCCTCCATCATTCTTAAATGGAAGAAGTTTAGAAGCACCAAGACTCTTCCTAGAGCTGACTGCCTGGCAAACTGAGCATTCGGCGGAGAAAGGCCTCGGTCAGGGAGATGACCAAGAACCCAAAGGTCACTCTGGCAGAGCTCTAGAGTTCCTCTGTGGAGATGGGAAAGCCTTCCAGAAGGACAACCATCTCGGGCCAGACGGAAGCCATTCCTCGGTAAAAGGCACATGACAGCGCACTTGGAGTTTGTCACCAAAAATGACTCAGACCAAAAATAAACAAAATTCTCTGGTCTGATGAAACCAAGATTGAACTCTTTGGCCTGAATGCCAAGCGTCACGTCTGGAGGAAACATGGCACCCTCTCTACGGAGAAGCATGGTGGTGGCAGCATCATGCTGTAGGGATGTTTTTCAGCGGTAGGGACTGTGAGACTAGTCAGGTTGAGGGAAAGATGAACGGAGCAAAGTACAGAGAGATCCTTAATGAAAACCTGCTCCAGAGCGCTCAGGATCTCAGATTGGGGCAAAGGTTCACCTTCCAACAGGACAACAACCCTAAGCACACAGCCAAGACAACTCAGGAGTCTCTAAATGTCCTTGAGTGGCAAAGCCAGAGCTCGGACTTGAAAAAATTAATTTAATCCATTTTAGAATAAAGCTGTAACGTAATGTAACAAAATATGGAAAGAGTCAAGGGGTCTGAATACTTTCCGAATCTACTGTACAACAATATTACAAAGTACGTGTGTGTAGAGTGTGTGTGCTAGCGCTTGTGTGTGTATGCGTGTGTCTGTACCTTTGTGTGTGTCTCTTCACAGTTCCCGCTGTTCCATAAGGTGTATTTTTACCTGTTTTTTTATCTGATTCTACTGCTTGCATCAGTTACCTGATGTGGTATAGCGTTCCATGTAGTCATGGCTCTATGTAGTACTGTGGGCCTCCCATAGTCTGTTCTGGACTTGGGGATTGTGTAGAGACTTCTGGTGGCATGTCTTGTGGGGTATGCATGGGTGAGAGTGCTTGTAGTTTAAACAGACAGCTTGGTACATTCACCTTGTCAACACTTCTTACAAAAACAAGTAGTGATGAAGTCAATCTCTCCTTCACTTTGAGCCAGGAGAGATTGACATGCATATTATTAATAGTAGCTCTCTACGTACATCCAAGGACCAGCCGTGCTGCTCTGTTCTGAGCCAGCTGCAATTTTCCTAAGTCCTTTTATGTGGCACCTGACCACACGACTGAACAGTAGTCAGTAGTCAAGTCAAGGTAGGACCTGCCTTGTTGATAGTGTTGTTAAGAACGTAGAGCAGTGCTTTATTAAGGACAGGCTTCTCCCCATCTTAGCCATTGTTGTATCAATATGTCTTGACCATGACAGTTTACAATACAGGGTTACTCCAAGCACTTTAGTCACCTCAACTTGCTCAATTTCTACATCATTCATTACAAGATTCAGTTGAGATCTAGGGTTTAGTGAATGATTTGTCCCAAAAACAATGCATTTAGTTTTTGAAATATTTAGGACTAACCAATTCCTTGCCACCCATTCTGAAACTAACTGCAGCTCTTTGTTAAGTGTTGCAGTCATCTCAGTCACTGTAGCAGCTGACGTGTATAGTGTTGAGTCATCCGCATACATAGACACACTGGCTTTACTCATGTGAGTAAAGAATTTAAAATGTAAGGCGCCTAGACAGCTGTCCTGGGGAATTCCATTCTACCTGGATTATGTTGGAGAGGCTTCCAATAAAGAAGACCCTCTGTGTTCTGTTAGACAAGTAACTCTTTATCCACAATATAGCAGGGGGTGTAAAGCCATAACACATACGTTTTTCAGGCAGCAGACTATGATCGATAAAGTCAAAAGACGCACTGAAGTCTAACAAAATAGCTCCACAAACTTTTTATCGTCAATTTCTCTCAGCCATTCATCAGTCAATTGAGTAAGTGCTGTGCTTGTTGAATGTTCTTCCCTATAAGCATGCTGCAAGTCTGTTGTCAATTTGTTTACTGTAAAATAGCATTGTATCTGGTCAAACACAATTCTTTCCAAAAGTTTACTAAGGGTTGGTGACAGGCTGATTGGTCGGCTATTTGAGCCACTAAAAAGGACTTTACTATTCTTAGGTAGCGGAATGACTTTTGCTTCCCTCCAGGCCTGAGGGCACACACTTTCTAAATGAAATACATTTATTTTATTTAACCTTTATTTAACTAGGCAAGTCAGTCAAGAACAAATTCTTATTTACAATGACTGCCTACCTCAGCAAACCCGGACGATGCTGGGCCAATTGTGCGCTGCCCTATGGGACTCTCATAGCATGATGTGATTCAGCCTGGATTCAGACCAGGGACTGTAGGGACGCCTCGTGCACTGAGATGCAGTGCCTTAGACTGCGGTGCCACTCACTTTACGGAATTCAAAAGTAAAATGCTTGTCTTTCATAATTTCATCAGTTATACTTGGATGTGTAGTGTCAGGGTTTGTTGTTGGCATGTCATGCTTAAGTTTGCTATTCTTGCCAATGAAAAAATCATGAAAATAGTTGGCAATATCAGTGGGTTATGTGATGAATGAGCCATCTGATTCAATGAATGATGAAGCCGAGTTTGACTTTTTGGCCAAAATTTCATTTAAGGTAAAAAGCTCCAAAGCTTTTTACAATCATTCAATATTTCATTTATTTGTGCTTCATAGTCTAGTTTCTTCTTTTTATTTAGTTAAGTCACATGATTTATCAATTTGTAGTACGTTTTACCAATCAGTTGTGCTGCCAGACTTATTTGCCATACCTTTTGCCTCATCCCTCTCAACCATTCAATGTTTCAAGTCCTCATCAATCTAGGGGGATTTAACCTTTTTACAAACATTTTCTTAATGGGTGCATGCTTATTAGTAACTGGAATAAGCAATTTGGTTGCTCCTCAATACACACCACAGACCTGCAAATATTCTTTACATCATCAACATAAGAATAACTACAAAACTTATTCTATGACCTCTTGTACACTATATTAGGCTCAGCCTTTGGAACTTTGGTTTTCCTAGATATGGCTACTATATTGTGATCACTACATCCTATGGATTTGGATACTGCTTTAAAGCAAATTTCTGCAGCATTAGTAAAGATGTGATCTATACATGTTGACGATTTCATTCCTGTGCTGTTTGTAACTACCCTGGTAGGTTGCTTGATAACCTGAACCAGGTTGCAGGCACTCAACCAGACAACATTCTTCAGAGATACTTTAGATCAGTGGCATATGTTACTTCAGATACTATTTACCTGAAAAGGCTTTGTGAAAAGGCTTTTTCCATTCTTCACAATAATTTTCATTGACCAATTCCTTGCTCAATGATCATGGAAGAACATAAAGGATATTAGACATTTCTAATATACGTCCCCTGAATGCCCATCTGCTAGCCTGCTAGCCGCGGCCCGCATATCAGACTGTTAGCTGAAGAGGCCCATCGGACAAATTCTTTGGCCACTATACCTATTTTGCCAATTGGCCTTGACCCTTTTACCACACAGAGCCCTGCTGATCCATCACGACTAGTCTGCCGACGTAACAGCACGAAGGGGCTACAACAGACTTCTTCCTTCGCGACATCCCTCTAAGGCCCTTCTGCTAGCTTGCTAGCCCCGGCCTGCTAGCTGTCTGAATCGCCGTGTCTCCAGCCCGCCGAGCTACTCACTGGACCCCTATCATCACTCGGCTATGCAATTCCCTAATGTCAAAATGCCTTGTCCATTGCTGTTTTGGTTAGTGATTATTGCCTTATTTCACTATAGAGCCTCTAGCCCTGCTCAATGCACCTCAGCACACCCTTTAGTTCCACCTCCCACACATGCGGTGACCTCACCTGGTTTAAATAATGTTTCTAGAGACAATATCTCTCTCATAGTCACTCAATGCATAGGTTTACCTACACTGTATTCACATCCTACCATACCTTTGTCTGTACATTATGCCTTGAATTCGTTCTACTGTGCCAAGAAACCTGCTCCTTTTATTCTTTGTTCCGAACGTACTGGACGACCAGTTCTTATAGCCTTTAGCCGTACCCTTATCCTACTCCTCCTCTGTTCTTCTGGTGATGTAGAGGGTAACCCAGGCCCTGCAGTCCCCAGCACCACTCCCATTCCCCAGGCGCTCTCATTTGTTGACTTCTGTAACCGTAAAAGCCTTGGTTTCATGCATGTTAACATTAGAAGCCTCCTCCCTACGTTTGTTTTATTCACTGCTTTAGCACACTCTGCCAACACGGATGTCCTAGCGTCTGAATCCTGGCTTAGGAAGACAACCAAAAACCCTGACATTTCCATCCCTGACTATAACATTTTCTGATAAGATAGAACTGCCAAAGGGGGAGGAGTTGCAATCTACTGCAGAGATAGCCTGCAGAGTTCTGTCTTACTATCCAGGTCTGTGCCCAAACAATCTGAGCTTCTACTTTTAAAAATCCACCTTTCCAGAAACAAGTCTCTTACCATTTCCCCTTACTATAGACCACCTTCTGTGCCCTGGACACCATATGTGAATTTATTGCCCCCCATCTATCGTCAGAGCTCGTGCTGTTAGGTGACCTAAACTGGGACATGCTTAACACCCTGGCCATCCTACAATCTAAGCTTGATGCCCTCAATCTCACACAAATTATCAATGAACCTACCAGGGACAACCCCAAATCCGTAAACACGGGCACCCTCATAGATATCATCCTAACCAACCTGCCCTCCAAATACACCTCTGCTGTCTTCAACCAGGATCTCAGCGATCACTGCTTCATTGCCTGTGTCCGTCATGGGTCTGCGGACAAATGACCACCCCTCATCACTGTCAAACGCTCCCTAAAACACTTCAGCAATCAGGTCTTTCTAATCGACCGGGCCCGGGTATCCTGGAAGGATATTGGCCTCATTCCATCAGTAGAGGATGCCTGGTTATTCTTTAAGAGTGCTTTCCTCACCATCTTAAATAAGCATGCCCCATTCCAAAAAATGGAGAACCAGGAACAGATATAGCCCTTGGTTCACTCCAGACCTGATTGCCTTGACCAGCACAAAAACATCCTGTGGCGTACTGCACTAGCATCGAATAGCCCCCTCAATATGCAACTTTTCAGGGAAGTTAGGAACCAATATTCACAGGCAGTAAGGAAAGCAATGGCTAGCTTTTTCAAACAGAAATTTGCATCCTGTAGCACAAACTCCAAAAAGTTCTGGGACACTGTAAAGTCCATGGAGAATAGGAGCACCTCCTCCCAGCTGCCCACTGCACTGAGGCTAGGAAACACTGTCACCACCAATAAATCCACGATAATTTCAATAAGCATTTTTCTACGGCTGGCCATGCTTTCCACCTGGCTACCCCTACCCCGGTCAACAGCCCTGCACCCCCTACAGCAACTTGCCTAAACCTCCCCCATTTCTCCCTCACCCAAATCCAGATAGCTGATGTTCTGAAAAAGCTACAATATCTGGACACCTACAAATCAGTCGGGCTAGACAATCTGGACACTCTCTTTCTGAAATGATCCGCCAAAATTGTTGCAACCTCTATTACTAGCCTGTTCAACCTCTCTTTCGTATCGTCTGAGATCCACAAAGATTGGAAAGCTGCCACAGTCATCCCCCTCTTCAAAGGGGGAGACACTCTAGACCCAAACTGCTACAGACCTATATCCATCCTGCCCTGCCTTTCTAAGATCTTCGAAAGCCAAGTTAACAAACAGATCACCGACCATTTCGAATCCCACCGTACCTTCTCTACTATGCAATCTGGTTTCCGAGCTGGTCATGGGTGCACCTCAGCCACGCTCAAGGTCCTAAATGATATCATAACCTCCATCAATAAGAGACAATACTGTGCAGCTGTCTTCCTAGACCTGGCCAAGGCTTTCGACTCTGTCAATCACCACATTCTTATCGGCAGACTCAACAGCCTTGGCATCTCAAATGACTGCCTCGCCTGGTTCACCAACTACTTCTCAGACAGAGTTCAGTGTGTCAAATCGGAGGGCCTGTTGTCCGGACCTCTGGCAGTCTATGGGGGTGCCACAGGGTTCAATCCTCGGGCCGACTCTTTTCTCTGTATAGATCAATGATGTCGCTCTTGCTGCTGGTGAATCTCTGACCCACCTCTACGCAGACGACACCATTCTGTATACTTCTGGCCCTTCTTTGGACACTGTGTTAACTAACCTCCAGACGAGCTTCAATGCCATACAACTCTCCTTCCGTGGCCTCCAACTACTCTTAAATGCAACTAAAACTAAATGCATGCTCTTCAACCGATTGCTGCCCACACCTGCCCGCCCGTCCAGCATCACTACTCTGGATGGTTCTGACTTAGAATATGTGGACAACTACAAATACCTAGGTGTCTGGTTAGACTGTAAACTCTCCTTCCAGACTCACATTAAGCATCTCCAATCCAAAATTAAATCTAGAATCAGCTTCCTATTTCACAACAAAGCATCCTTCACTCATGCTGCCAAACATACCCTCATAAAACTGACTATCCTACCGATCCTTGACTTCGGCGATGTCATTTACAAAATAACCTCCAACACCCTACTCAGCAAATTGGATGCAGTCTATCACAGTGCCATCCGTTTTGTCACCAAAGCCCCATATACTACCCACCACTGCAACCTGTATGCTCTCGTTGGCTGGCCCTCACTACATATTCGTCGCCAAACCCACTGCCTCCAGGTCATCTATAAGTCTTTGCTAGGTAAGGCCCCGCCTTATCTCAGATCACTGGTCACCATACCAGCACCCACCCGTAGCACGCGCTCCAGCAGGTATATTTCACTGGTCACCCCCAAAGCCAATTCCTACTTTGGCCGCCTTTCCTTCCAGTTCTCTGCTGCCAATGACTGGAACGAATTGCAAAAATCACTGAAGCTGGAGACTCATATATCCCTCACTAACTTTAAGCACCAGCTGTCAGAGCAGCTCACAGATCACTGCACCTATACATAGCCCATCTGTAAATAGCCCATCCAACTACCTCATCCCCATACTATTATTTATTTTATTTATTTAGCTCCTTTGCACCCCAGTATCTCTACTTGCACACTCATTTTCTGCACATCTATCACTTCAGTGTTTAATTGCTATATTGTAATTATATTGCCACTATGGCCTATTTATTGCCTTACCTCCCTTATCCTACCTCATTTGCACACACTGTATATAGACTTTTTCTATTGTATTATTGACTGTATGTTTGTTTATTCCATGTGTAACTCTGTGTTGTTGTTTGTGTCGCACTGCTTTGCTTTATCTTGGCCAGGTCGCAGTTGTAAATGAGAACTTGTTCTCAACTAGCCTACCTGGTTAAATAAAGGTGAAATAAAAAAAATAAATAGGATGCCACCTTTCCAACAAGTCAGTTCGTCAAATTTCTGCCCTGCCAGAGCTGCCCCAGTCAACTGTAAGTGCTGTTATTTTGAAGTGGAAACGTCTATAAGCAACAACGGCTCAGCCGCAAAGTTGTAGGCCACACAAGCCCACAGAATGGGACTGAAGAGTGCTGAAAAAGCATCTGTCCTCTGGAAGCAACGTCAGCACAAGAACTGTTCGTCGGGAGCTTCATGAAATGGGTTTCCATGGCAGTGGAAACGCGTTCTCTGGAGTAATGAATCATGCTTCACCATCTGGCAGTCCGAAGGACAAATCTGGGTTTGGCGGGTGCCAGGGCAACGCTACCTGCTCCAATGCATAGGAATAATGGTCTGGGAAAAATGGGAATAATGGTCTGGGGCTGTTTTTCATGGTTCGGCTAGGCCCCTTAGTTCCAGTGAAGGGAAATCTTAACGCTACAGCATACAATGACATTCTTGACGATTCTGTGCTTCCAACTTTGAGAAAACAGTTTGGGGAAGGCCCTTTCCTGTTTCAGCATGACAATGGCCCCGTGCACAAAGCGAGGTCCATACAGAAATGGTTGGTCGAGATCAGTCTGGAAGAACTTGACTGGCCTGCACAGAACCCTGACCCCAACACCATCGAACGCCTTTGAGCTGAATTAAAACGCAGACTGTGAGCCATGCCTAATCGCCCAATATCAGTGCCTGACCTCAGTAATGCTCTTATGGCTGAATGGAAGCAAGTCCCCACAGCAATGTTCCAACATCTAGTAGAAAGCCTTCCCAGAAGAGTGGAGGCTGTTATAGCAGCAAAGGGGGGACCAGCTCCATATTAATGCCCATGATTTTGGAATGAGATGTTGGATGAACAGATGTCCACATACTTTTGGTCATGTAGTGTATGTCACTGATCAGATAAGTTGCTAACAGACAGTTGCTAAATGACTGCCAATAGGGTGAACTAACACCATGCAGATGTCAGATTATGAAGTCAGTAGGCAACAGGCAGTCATTACTGAACCACCTCGTCTTACTGACTCCTCCAGTCGACTAGTTCAGTGGATTGGGCAGGTTTCCAGAGGGCCACTGATTCTGATGGCAGGTGGGAAATCCCACCGTTGCCCTCCAAAACGTCCAGTCGCATCCAGCTGTGTAAGTGGATAATGTGGCTGCCATTTGAGTCAATCTGGGCGAAAGCATCTGCTAAGCAAACCACATCACTTAACCATGGCCGATGGGGAGTGACTGCAGCGTGACTGTTGATGCGGAGAGGGCAGAGCAAACAGATGTTGATGAGTCTCACCCATTTACTTCCTCCAATTAGATTAAGTTGAGGCAATCTGATGACCTGGCATTCTTGAGTATTTATCAGATCAGTTGAATACGGTATTCCCAGTTACCCAGCCAGCTCTACTCTCCTCTCCTTTGGCAGCATCTGTACATTTATTGATCGGCTGAGTCTCTTGTTCAGAAAGCTGGATCTGTACAGATTATCGATTAGTAATTCTCTCCCTCACAGAAAGCTGATGGTCTTCTATCCACCACACTGATCAACAGTTATGTAGTCTTAGAGATGGGGATGCTTCTCAGCTGTTGTCATGGTTTCTGAATTGTTCCACTTTCTCTCCGTGAGGCTGGTTAAATAAACTGCATGCAAGTTGTGAAGTTTCCAAGAACATTTATTTGAAAAATTACAACATTTCCACCTGCAACTAGCTACAATTTACCTTTTTGGAAACTCTGGACAGTACTCAGATTTGAAAAAATCTTGGTCGGCCAATCGATTGGTCTACATTTTTAAATGTGTATTTTTCCATATATAGAAACACCATATGTGTTTTAATAAAATCAACTATATATGCACTGAGTTTGTCTGATGCTTAAGCTCACGGTTTAATGAAATAAGACACAAATGACTCAAGAAGGAGCCAGAGATCAACATAACCAGAAGAATAAAAACCTTCACCTGTCCCGACCATCCTCCTCCCGCTCCTACAGGATTTAGCAGATTCTGCAGTTACTGTATATTGAATGCATAAACAGACATTACAGTAACCAAACAAACATTGTAGATTAGAAATTATAGGAATTAACGGTAAATGTACTACTGATGATATACACTTCATGGCCCAAAGTATGTGGACATCTGCTCATTGAACATTTCATTCCAAAATCTATGTATGGAGTTGGTCCCTCCTTTGCTGCTATAACAGCCTCCACTCTTCTGAGAAGGCTTTTCACTAGATGTTGGAATATTGCTGCGGGTTCTTGCTTCCATTCAATCACAAGAGCATTACTGAGGTCGGGCACTGATGTTGGGCAGTTAGGCCTGGCATGCAGTCGGCGCTCCAATTCATCCCAAAGGCGTTCTATGGGATTGAGGTCAGGGCTCTGTGCAAGTCAGTCAAGTTCTTCCACACCGAACTCGACAAACCATTTCTGAATGGACCTCACTTTGTGCACAGGGCCATTGTCATGTTGAAACAGGAAAGGGCCTTCCCCAAATTGTTGCCACAAAGTTGGAAGCTCAGAATCGTCTAGAATGTCATTGTATGCTGCAGTGTTAAGATTGGTACTATGCATTCGGGCAGGTAGCGTTCTCCTGGCATCTGCCAAACCCATATTCGTCAGACTGCCAGATGGTGAAGCGTGATTCATCACTCCAGAGAACATGTTTCCACTGCTCCAGATTCCAAAGGCAGCGAGCTTTACACCACTTAGGCTTGTGCGCGGCTTCTCACCCATGGAAATCCATTTCATGAAGCTCCCAACAAACAGTTATTTTGCTGACTTTGCTACCAGAGGCAGTTTGGAACTTGGTAGTGAGTGTTGCAAACGAGGACAGACAATTTTTACACGCTACACGCTTCAGCACTCGGCTGTGCCGTTCTGTGAGCTTGTGTGGCCTACCACTTCGCAGCTGAGCCGTTGTTGTTCATAGACGTTTCCACTTCACAATAATAGCACTTACAGTTGACTGGGGCAGCTCTAGCAGGGCAGAAATTTGACGAACTGACTTGTTGGAAAGGTGGCATCCTAAGACGGTGCCACGTTGAAAGTCACTGAGCTCTTCAGTAAGGGCCATTTTACTGCCAATGTTTGTCTATGGAAATTGCATGGCTGTTTGCTTGATTTTATATATATCTGTCAGCAATGGGTGTGACTGAAATAGCCGAATCCACTAATTTGAAGGGGTGTCCACATACTTTTGGCCATGTAGTGTATGTAATGGGGAATTGATAGACACTAACAATCAAATGAAAACAATTCACAGAATGAAGTTATGAAACAATGAATGTGCACAAATTGGTAGGAAAGAGCGCATTCTGGAGAGAGATGTGCATTGTGCATCTTAGTGACACCCCTTCTTCTTGAACTGTGCCATCCCAGTGGCCTCTGCAATGGATTAGTTCACTGAGATGGACGTAAATAAGACATGTGTCTTCTGTGCCATACAAAATATATATATATTTGCTGATGCTCGACTAAAAAAAATCTTGGTCGACCAACAGCCTATCGACCAAACAATCGACCAGTCGAATAAGTGGGGTCAGCATTAGTTCTGTGCATGCTAGGGACTGTATGTCTGTGCCATGTCTGTTGATAGACACGGTTTTGTTCTGCATTAAAACTGTCCCATGTCTCCATTCACGAGGTGCTGTGCTGTGAGCCGGTGACTGGTCCACAGTCTCTCTTAATGGTGTGCTGTGATTGCTCCATGAGGCATGCTAATGTGCACTCTATGCCTTCCTAAACAACAACATTGCTTCTTCATTTTCTTATCATGGAAATGATTCGCACAGCCAGGCAATGTGGACAATGCAGTGAGGACCCTCAGATCCAGGGCACAGAGAGAACAATGTCATATTCATACCAGCAGACACCACTCCTCCTCATTATCACAGCACTGGCATGAATGAAGCGCTCTGTCCTCACATTCATCAAAGGGCCCGCCACCAGTCCTTTACTGCTATTTGACTGTTTACTACACTTAAGTTCAACAGCCAACATTGTTGTTTCAGTACTATCTCCAGCATTCTACATTCATTGACAACTCGTTCTCTATAGTGAAAATGCCTTTGACGAAAAGGTGGGAGGTCTGATTCATATTCCATCCACAAATAACTCTAAAGTCAATAGGATGTCAACAATTCCCCTCTCCCTGCCCTTTGACCTTGGCCTAACACATATTTATTTAGCAAAAGGCTATTTTACACAGACAGCAAAGTTGTATTGTGTTCCCCTGCTGAGGACTTGAAGGGAGGACTATGTGTTTGTCCCAAATGGCACCCTATTCTCTATATAGCGCACTATTTGAAAAGTAGTCCAATATAAAGGGAATAGGGTGACTTTTGGGATGCATCCTAGGAGTCTTGAAAGGTTGAAAAGCTATACAAGGTCAGTGATGGAGAGACATTCTGCAGGCACCACCAGACATAGCCAAAGGCCATCTCTTCTGACCTCTCACCCCTCTTTAGCTGCATGCCTTCACCCAGTTTGACTTGAAGACAAATACAACAGTGGAGCCTCACTGCAACCCTTAATCACACTTCAGCTAGATCCTCTGCTTCCCTTCACATTTTAGCAGACTTGCTTATCCAGGTGCAATTAGGGTTAAGTGCCTTGCTCAAGAGTACATCAATAGATTTTTCACCTAGACAGCTTGTATCACGGTCGTTAAATAAATAATCGGACCAAGGCGCAGCGTGTGTAGAGTTCCACATATTTATTAGTGAAACTTCAAAACAACAAAGAATTAACGAACATGCAATACGTAGCGCACATAGGCACTCATACCAACAATATCCCACAACGCAGGTGGGAAAAGGGACACACTAAGTATGATCCCCAATTAGAGGTAACGATTTTACATTTACATTTTAGTCATTTAGCAGACACTCTTATCCAGAGTGACTTACAGTAGTGAATGCATACATTTCATTTCATGCATTGTTTTTTATTTTTTGTACTGGCCCACCATGGAAATCGAACACACAACCCTGGTGTTACACACACCATGCTCTACCAACTGAGCCACAGGGAAGATGATTATCAGCTGCCTCTAATTGGATACCATACACATACACCAACATAGAAATAAACGAACTAGAAATCCCTCTAGTCATGCCCTGACCTAATACACCATAGAGAACCCCGAGGGCTCTCTATGGTCAGGGCGTGACAGTACCCCCCCAAAGGTGCGGACTCCGACCGCAAAACCTGAACCTAGATGGGGAGGGTTAGGGTGGGCAACTAGCGTTGGTGGCGGCTCCGGTGCGAGACGTAGCACACGCTCAGACCGCGGAACCGGCCATGAAGCCGGGCTGACGCCGTGCCCGGACTGGGCACCGGAGCAGAGGAAGGCTCCAACCATGGAGCAGGACTGGACGCCGTGCCTGGACTGGGCACCGGCACAGAGGAAGGCTCCGGCCATGGAGCGGGACTGGACGCCGTGCCTGGACTGGACGCCGTGCCTGGACTGGGCACCGGCGCAGAGGAAGGCTCCGGCCATGGAGCGGGACTGGACGCCGTGCCTGGAATGAGCACCGGCGCAGAGGAAGGCTCCGGCCATGGAGCGGGACTGGACGCCGTGCCTGGACTGGGCACCGGCGCAGAGGAAGGCTCCGGCCATGGAGCGGGACCGGACGCCGTGTCTGGACTGGCACAGAATTTGAGTCAGAAGCAGACAGAACTACCAACATGTGCTGGAATGTGCTGTCTTCCATCAGACACTAATGACTAACAAAACTGCAGTAGCTGATTTTCTTATGGATGTCAACAGTGTCTACCGGATCTTCTCTATTTCTCAAGATGTACTGAGAAGAGCTGCCATGTCTCAGCCTTCCCTTCCCTAAGCGTAACATTGTTTGCTGCCACCATATCAAGTAATATCCTGCATTATCTAGCAATTAGGGTGAGGCTTATTAAGCAGAATCTAATGTAAATTTAATGAGCTATAAATTCAATTTCTTTAAATAGAAGAGTATATTATTGTTACAAATGATGTAGTGAGCCCAGAGTACAGGCAATGAAATATTTCACTAGCTGGCAATGGGCCATTAGCTTGGGTGTTAAATTTGACTTGAAACAGGATAAGTGCATTTCACTGCAGGCTGTGAGAGCTGTGCAATTTTCCAACCACAGTGCCCACAGGATATCAATGGGGCTGTACTTATTACTTATCATTCAAATCTTCTATGAGCATACAGAACAAGTTAAGTGGACAGGATCAGTACACTGGCCCCAACAGTCAACAACACTGTTAAACCGCTGTATTCAGGATACGTGAAGAACACAGGACCATATATTCTATTTAAACTGGCCCAGTAGATGCCAGTTCAGTTACCAAGGCCTGTGAAGTATGAGGGTGATGATGCAGCGCACAGACAGAATACAGTGCAGCAGCCTTACATCACTCTGTTTCAAAGCCAAACCCTTCAACAGCACTCGGACAGCCATCTTCAATCACCATCCATGTCACACATAGCAAACTGTATGGCAAACACAAGCACCATAACAAGTGTATGTTTCCTTTGTTTCTCAGAGAAACACACCAAAAGCAGTACAGGCCTGCCTAAGGCTCCATGACAGCTTCTATTGATCCATTTCACCATCATTCAGCGCTGATGAATGAGCTGGAGCTGACAATAGAGAAGCATTATGCAACCGTCTGAAATACCATTATCAGATCACAACGGATATGTACTATAATAGAGGAACCCCCTGGAGAGATAGAGGGACCCCTGGAGAGATAGAGGAACCCCCTGGAGAGATAGATGAACCCCCTGGAGAGATAGAGGAACCCCCGTAGAGATAGATGAACCCCCTGGAGAGATAGAGGAACCCCCCTGGAGAGATAGAGGAACCACCCTGGAGAGATAGAGGAACCCCCTGGAGAGATAGAGAGACCCCCTGGAGAGATAGATGAACCCCCATGGCGAGATAGAGGAACTCCCCTGGAGAAATAGAGGCACCCCCTGGATAGATAGAGGCACCCCTGGAGAGACAGAGGCACCCTGGAGAGACAGAGGAACCCCCTGGAGAGATAGAATAATCCCCTGAAGAGATAGAAGACCCCTGGAGAGAAAGAGGAACTCCTGGAGAGACACAAGGAGAAATACAGAATGTTATAGGGTTCAAACAAACCCTTTTTTTACATTCAGCATCTTATCTCAGTGGTTTATCAGAGAGGAGGATGAGCCAATCCATCTCTCACCTTGGGTAATGTCTCTGTAAGAGATGGATTATTCCAAACAATATTTACAAGATCCTTCAACAGTCATTTTAAATCTGTATTTTTGTATCGCTACTTATCTTTCCTTTGAGGTATAAACCAACCAGGCTTGAGGTCAAATAAACGCCTGCCAAGCCTAGACCAGCTAAGCAAGATCTAGTCCGACTTTGCCCTTCTCTTTGGTACTCTACTCTCACTATAAAAACATATCTAAATGCAGTGGCGACCCGTCATTTTGAGCCCCACATTTTTTAGGGGGGAGCTTGCCAGTTTTGCATGTTATTTTGGCATTAATACGTGTCACATATCAGTACGTAAACTATGTAAAAAAATATATATATTATTTTGAGGTAGTGTATGTTTCACCTCTTCGTCACGGTTTGTTATTTTGTTTAGTAGTTTATTTGTATGTCTTGCATAGTTTCACAGTTATAATAAAATGTGGAAGGATACACACGCTGCGCCTTGGTCCGCTCCTTCATACGACAAACGTGACAAAGGGTCTCTTTTCCAAGTTTAAAATGATAAACATTCAACATTGGTCATGCTGTCAATGAAGCATGATTTGTGCCACGCTCAAAACAACTTAACTCAACTGTTAACTCGGAACTTTACCTCCCTTATCCTACCTCATTTGCACATACTGTACATAGACTTTTCTACTGTATTATTGATTGTATGTTTGTTTATTCCATGTGTAACTCTGTGTTGTTGTTTGTGTTGAACTGCTTTGCTTTATCTTGGCCAGGTTGCAGTTGCAATTGAGAACTTGTTCTTAACTAGCCTACCAGGTTAAATAAAGGTGAAATAAAAAATCAATAAAAATAAACTGCGAAAACTTGACTTCAGTGAGTTCAAGACAACTGGGAAATCGGGAATAAACGAGCTACAACTGAGAAAATACGTTTTGAACTTTCATCCAACTCAAAATTATAAATCCGTCATCTTTCTAGAGCTACGACCTGAAGATCAATCATCATGATTCAGCCTTGTTTTTTTCCGAGTTCCCAGTTGCTTTGAACGCACCATAAATCCAGAGAATGGCAGACTTTGCTCACAAAGGACCGCCGCGCCACCTTCCTGTTCAAGCATGCACAGCACAACAAGGTGAGTCCAAAAATGTCCTGTATGCTGCTGCATAAATGATGTAATATTCCAGGGAGATATGTATACTGTAGCTAAGAAAGTAATACTAAGTGTATGTTGTGTAGTTAGCTGTTAGTTGCCCATGAGCCTCAACCTAATAATTTGGTCTCTTTTCCCCTAATTTCGCCTACTGTTCTGACTTGGTGGTGCACATGTAGCCTATAATGTGTTTTTGAGAAATGTAATCATTGAATAATGTAAGAGCTTTCATTGTTTGCTCATAAGCCCCCTTTATTTATCCTATGGTTCTGACTTGGTGTACAGGGAGAACACTGTAAGAACGGCCCATGTCCTGAATTCTGTTGCTGTACATTTCAAAAGTGCTGATCATATATTGTTATTATTATTATATTATTATTGACTACGTACATCCTAGCTCGCTCATTAATGTCTTAATAGAAATTACAGATTGCCTCTTATCCGCTTGTCGTCCCTTTATGCCATAGTTTGTACATCTCAATTGTCAGTAGAAACCACATTCGTTTGAGCAAGTCAGCCATATCAGCTATGTTTTTTTTAAAGGCAGTAAATGAGGCTGAATTAACTGTTTTGCTGCCAGACAAGGCTCTACTGATAGCCAGGTGTAGCAGGGGTATAGTGCAATTAATGTATTGTTTAGTGTTGTGTAGTGTAGTGGCTTTGCTGGCATGCATTCCACTTTTTTATGTTTTTGCCCCACAAAGATTTACATGCTAAAATCGCCACTGTCTAAATGTTATCCTACCAAGCCTGGTTAACTGTGGTCCTAACAATATGTGGGTTTTGTTACAACTGTAAAGCTTTGCTAGGCCAGAATATAATCTTCAAATCTTGCACCACTTGGGATATTGTATTGGAAGCTATTGTGTATTTTGGATGCATTTAGGCATTTAACACAGAGAGAGAGAGAGGTTAATTAAATTAATGGTGACAGAGAGCGAAGCTCTAAAATACAGTGAATGGTGTTCAACCACTACTCAATACAGACTACACTCCATTCAACAGTTGTCAAGTGAAAGCCTGTAGTTTACTATGTTACCTATACATGTACAGTGCCTTCAGAAAATATTCACACCCCTTGACTTTTTCCACATTTTATTGTGTTATAGCGTGAATTTAAAATGGTTTAAATGTAGTTATTTGTCACTGGCCGACACACAATACACCATCATGTCAAAGTGGAATTTTTTATTTTTTTTATTTTTACAAATTAATGAAAAATGAAAAGCTGAAATGTCTGCAGTCAATGAGAATTCAACCCCTTTGTTATGACAAGTCTACATAAGTTCAGGAGTGAAAATTTGCTTAACAAATCACATAATAAGTTCCGAGCACTCCCATGGAAAGATATAGGTGTCCTTCCTTATTCAGTTGCCGGAGAGGAAGGAAACCGCTCAGGGATTTCACCATGAGGCCAATGGTGACAAACAGTTACAGAGTTTAATGGCTGTGATAGGAGAAAACTGAGGATGGATCAACAACGTTATAGTTACTTACCTAAATGACAGAGTGAAAAGAAGGAAGCCTGTACAGAATGGAAATATTCAAAAACAGGCATCCTGTTTGCAAGCCACTAAAGTATTACTTCAAAAACAATTTGCAAAACAATTAACTTTTTGTCCTGAATACAAAGTGTTAGGTTTGGGGCAAATCCATGCTTGTAAACGTTAAGGACTGGGGAGTTTTTCAGGATGAAAAAGAAATAGAATAGAGCTAAGCACAGGCAATATCCTAGAGGAAACCCTGGTTCAGTCTGCTTTCTACCAGACACTGGGAGATGAATTCACCTTTCAGCAGGACAATAACCTAAAACACAAGGCCATATCTTCACTGAAGTTGCTAACCAAGAAGACAATGTATGTTCCTGAGTCGCCAAGTTACAGTTTTGACTAAAATCTACTTGAAAATGTATGGCAAGACCTGAAAATGGCTCTCTAGCAATGATCAACAACCAATTTGCCAGAGCTTGAAGAATTTTGAAAATAATAATGTGGAAATATTGCACAATCCAGGTGTGGAAAGCTCCTAGGGACTTACTCAGAAAGACTCACTGCTGTAATCGCTGCCACAGGTGCTTCTACAAAGTATTGACAAAGGGGTGTGAATACTTATGTAAATTAGATATTTATGTATTTCATTTTCAATATATTTGGCAAACATTTCTGAAAACATGTTTTTGCTTTGTCATTATGGGATATTGTTTGTAGAAAATGTGGAATAATTGGGAACGCTTTCTGAAGGCACTGTGTTTCTTTAGCCATGTTGCTTTAGTTTGGATAGGCTTCTGAGCAACGAAATGTGGAATCCTGATTAGACCACCCCCAAACATCCATCCATCCAACAAACACACACACACACAAACACACGCATGCACGCGCACACACACGTAAAAATACACACAGAGACCTGTTGATTTTGAGTTGCGAAAATGAAAGGCTACATCTGAGCAACATAAGAGACCTGTAAAGAATGTTATGGTCATCATTAAAAAGAATGTATCTTATAAATTGACTGCATATTAGCGACAGATCATGAAACAAAAAAATACATTTTAGACTACTGTCCACACTACAACAGCAGGGTAAATTAAAAGATAATGAAAATATTTTTGCCTACAGTGTCTGCGGCTTACTATATGAAATTATACGGGCGGGACTGACTGCTGCTGGGTAGAGATTGGTACATTGGTTTTGGACATCATTTACCGTGTAGACTTGTGCGTGCACCGTATCAGCGCACCTCAGTCTATGTAGCCTACAAATAGCAGGAACAGTCGGGCAGGATTTCAATTCCTTGTAATCCAGTAATTCAAGAGATTTCTGGGTCCGTCAGTATCCCATTCGCGGGAAATAATACGTAGACAAGCTCTAACTGTCAATATGTATAATAGGATAATAGTACGGAGGTACAGTATGTTGTTGGTAAAAGCCTATGCGCCGAAACCTGTTCACCGCAGCCGTAGAGGGGACACACTGACGTGAGTGTAGCCTACTGTAGCTGCATTGCGTGTTTTCCGGACATCCATTTAGAGTAGTCGAATTGGCATTCGAGTTATTGAACATAAATATTAGCAACTGTGAACATTTGCAATACATTTACACTGACCACTCTGTTCATGTTACACCGAGGAAACTCTTCCACTGGCAATTATGTGGCACATAGAAGTTACAGTGTTAGATTAACGTTACACTGTAGCCTATGTTATTTTCTTTGAATTAAAATTGTAGGCTATTTGTTGATTAGCTCATTTACTAATTATCACCACTTTTTAGGTGCAACATACCCTACATAATAGGCTAATTTCTGATTATAAAAAGGACGGACAGGCTATCCAAAGGTCCCCCAAAAACCATGGCATATATGTTGTTTTGTATATAGGGACACGGGTTACAGAAAAGGTTGCACATTGAAGTAAGATTAAAAGAAGCAAAGTGCCGATGCTGAGATTTAGAGAAGCTCACGCGCATCCCGCACCAACCATCTCAAGTTGTGGGTAGCCTATGCTCTTTCACTCCATGAGGTTAAACCATTTTTGATGCGCTTGATCACGAGTAAGTAATCCTACCTTTTAGAAGAAACGCCGCTGAAATCACGAAAACAGAGAGATAAATAGTGAGAGATCCGTTTCCCGTGATCGCCATGTTGGACACCTGCTTGAGACTGGCGGCGCTAAATCACCTAGAGACGGCCATGGGATGCGAGCGGAGGGAGGGAGCAAATAGGGAATCTTCTATCAAATGAGACTCCGTGATTTTTAGAGTCACTTACCTTATGTTTTGCATAATTCCACCCATAGTTCAATATTTGTGATTTGAGACAAATGTCAAATTTAGGAAAAAAATAAATATTATAGCATGTTTATAAACTGTGTAGGCTATGTGCATTAATTATCTATGTTGATAATTATCCCCAGTCCAATTAACACTCAATCGGCTATAAAAAAATAAGTATTACGTTGTTATTTTCTGTTTTTTGATTAGGCCTAATACTGTGTCAAGGTGCTTTTTATGCTAAGCCCCGTATTCAAATTAGTTTATTACTGTTTCCCTATAATACGAGCAATAATGTGTCAATAACAGCGTTTAATAGAGCGTGTTTCGTTAGTCAGAATGTCTATCACGATCATAGATCACGATTCAGAAAACATCATGTACTTACAGTTTGTTTTGTCAAGTACCTACGCAGTTTGACATTTAACCATTGTCACTCACAGAGCGCCCCCTACATTATTCCCTGAGCAGAGCAGTTTGTCACGAATTACGATGTATAGGCAGTATCCCTATAGGCTACATTATATGTGATTCGGTGTTAAACTTTGTCAATGCGTGTGTGTTTACAGACTCAGGGACTAATAGCATCAACAGCAACCTTGTTCAGTACAAAACATGTCATTCATGTGTTTTGAGCACGGAGCACATGTGTATCTAGAAGGTTAATCTCAAGCAATGGTTTTACTTATAGCTAGGCAAGGAACAACACAGTTCACCAGATTGTTCTACACACAGTGCCTATCCATCTCTCTCTCTCTCTCTCTCTCTCTCTCTCTCTCTCTCTCTCTCTCTCTCTCCAGTAACTATCAGTCGTATCTTCAACAAATAGACTTACTCTCCAGAGTCCAACCTGGGTGAAATAGTGTCACAAGGAAGTGTGCATGAAGGAGTCTGCATGATAATGTTGAATCTCATTTATCTTTTTATGGTGTCAAAAAGAAGCCAGGACAGCTAATTGCACAATCTATTCTCTGAGAGTTTGTGTCAATCCTCATTTCAGGGGATGAGCAGATAACATTTTAGAACTTCACTCTAATGGCTGAGCCGTTTCTATCGCTACAGATTGAATTCCCTCCCATCAAATTCATTTCTGATGTCATTACCCCTGGCAGCTTGACAGCCCTGCCTGTCACTCAGATATGTACACAAGGTATTTTCCTGACGCTACTTTGTTTGCTAGGAGAATAAGATGATGGGCAGCTGTCAAGGATTGTATAGCACACATTTATTCTATAATAACCCTGCATTTACATTATTGGATTTATTAGAATATTTCTTGTAGAGCTGTTTTGAGACAGTTTTGTGAGCTTGGTGTATTTGGACAAAAACAAGGGGCTTTGTTATATGCCTTAGAACAAACTATAGTGTTTCATGTATGTCAGAGTCTGTTGCCTACTTCTGATGAGAATCCAACATGATTTTAAATGGTCTTTCACATATAACATTGCAGAGTACTAGAGAAAATATTTCACAACAAAAGGAAAGTTTTGGACAGAACTATTTAGTTGTTATTGCACTCCCAAAACTCACACACACTTCCAAACTTATGTTGTACCTGCTTCTCTCTTTTGCAGCTTTGCAGGCTCCCTCCACTGGTGTGTGTCTTTCCTGCGCTCATGAGGATAGATGAGGTTCCTGGGTCTCTCTGAGGAGCCGACCGACCGTCTTTCCCCCAGCAAGATGAATAATGGATGGGACTGGATCAGATGGCTGGCTCTCTTCATGTGGGTCCTCTGTAGTAATGACCAGCCTCAGTCCAGTGTGTGTGTGTGTGTGTGTGTGTGTGTGTGTGTGTGCGTGCGTGCGTGCGTGCATGTGTGTGTGCGTGCGCGCGTACGTGTGTGTGTGTGTGGTAGAAGGTGACCACAGTGTCAGTGTGTTCTCTGGAGAGATAAGGACCTGCAATGCAGACAAACAGAATTGGTTCAGATTTTGTTTTTCGATTCATAAATACCTTGTGTCTATGGCTAAACATTATTGTACATTTTTTACTTATCAGATAATCTCTATCAATGTTATCTATGCAGCACAGTAAGTGCCATGTTAATTTGGATAGGAGCAAAAATAATTGGTTGAAAACATTCTAGTTGAAAATGAATCTCACACACCCCTCCAATCAACTTCTGATTAGAAATGCAATGCATTTTAAATTAACAATTTTTTGTTGTTTTTGTTGAAATCAATCAAATTAACATAATTATTTGAGGTGGTAATCTTTTTATCTATACAAACAGTTTTACCATGAAAACAAGTTGCTTCTGTTGTGAAAGAAACAAATAATTGAATAAGACCTTTAAGATAACCCCAATAGCATGAGAAAGAACAGGCTTATTGAAATGAAATGTGCATTTTCTCATGCTTAAACCAAGTAAGTAGGATGGAGGTGCATATGATAGTGTGTGTGTGTGTGTGTGTGTGTGTGTGTGTGTGTGTGTGTGTGTGTGTGTGTGTGTGTGTGTGTGTGTGTGTGTGTGTGTGTGTGTGTGTGTGTGTGTGTGTGTGTGTGTGTGTGTGTGTGAGAGAGAGAGAGAGAGAGACAGAGAGAGAGACAGAGACCTGTGGCATCTCATCTCTTGACTAATACATTCATGAAATATAATTTAATAAAGAATTTAATAAAGAATTAAATAAATATTAGTTGACCAACTGCAGTACAACAACATTCAGCTGGATCTAATTACCTTCCTTAGGTTACCCTTCTACTTGGCAGTTGTCAATCATGTTAGATTAGCTCAAAGACTGAACAGATATAAATAATCTCCCACAATTCCCACCACTGTTTCCCCCCAAAAGTAGCAGATTCTTCCTGAAAACTGCATTCTTTTATTATATAAAAGTCTGATTGATAAAAAGGTCAACCAACTCCTGGGCATTTATTAATTGGTTTAATTTGCATAAGAAAATTAGCTCTATGTACAGTATAATGAAGCATCATAAGCTATAGTTACTTTAGTGTTCTGTCATATTCACTGCCACATTTGCACATACTAATTGGTGAAATCATTTTATAAAGTTAGGACAGGAAAGGAAATCACTTCAGACTTTCCCATGATCTAGTTTTATGACCAGTTGCAGAAATTCTGTAAGGGATTTGTTACGGATTTGTAACAGAACTTTGAGTTGTAATGACTTATTAATTCATAAACAGTAAAAACACTTTAAATCTAATTGCTAGGTCTACCTTTATTTGTAACTTCTGTTGACTTTCATCATTCTCTATCCCTGTGGCGATTTTAGCATGTAAATCTTGGTGGGGCAAATAAAATAAATAAAGTGGGATGCATGCCAGCAAAGCCACAACACAACACTAAACAATACATGAATTGCACTATAACGGTGACAAACGGTGCCCACATAAAGCTGTCCCAACAGTAGTCCCAACATCTTACCACTGCTACACCTGGCTATCAGCGGAGCCTTGTCTGGCAGCGAAACAGTTCATTCAGCCTCATTTACTGCCTTTAGAAAAAATATAGCTGATGGCTGACATTGTTATTTTCTGTTTTTTCTTTAGGCCTAATATCGTATCAAGGTGCTTTTTATGCTAAACCCCTCATTCAAATTAGTTTAGTTTAATGGAGCGTGTTTCGTTAGTTGTCAGTTCTTACAGTGTTCTCCCTGTACACCAAGTCAGAACCGTAGGATAAATAAAGGGGGCATGTAAGCAGACAATGAAAGCCCTTACAATATTCAATGATTACATTTCTCTAAAACAGGTTATAGGCTACATTTGCACCACCAAGTCAGAACAGTAGGCGAAATTAAGAGGGGAAAATAGACCAAATTATTAGGGTGAGGCACATGTACAACTAACAGCTAAAACAACATACACTTAGTATTACTTTCTTAGCTACAGTATACATATCTACCTGGCATATTACATCATTTACGCAGCAGCATACAGTACATTTTTGGACTCACCTTGTTGTGTTTTGCTCACTTGAACAGGAAGGTGGCGCGGCGATCCTTCGTGGAGCAAAGTCTGTCATTCTCTGGATTTATGGTGCGTTCAAAGCAACTGGGAACTCATAAAAAAACAAGGTCGAATCATGATGTCATTGATCTTCAGGTCGTAGCTCTAGAAAGAGGCCGGATTTATAATTTTGAGTTGGATGAAAGTTCAACACTTATTTTCTCAGTCGTAGCTCGTTTATTCCTGATTCCGCCGTTGTCTTGAACTCACTGAAGTCAAGTTTTCGCAGTTCCGAGTTAACAGTTGTTTTGAGCGCGGCACAAATCATGCTTCATTGATGGCATGGCCAATGTTGAATGTTTGTCATTTTAAACTTGGAAAAGAGACCCTTAATCTTAGACTTGGGACCACACAGCCACTCCACTGAATAGCAGGCTAATGATTGTTTTGCAATGCTTGCAGTTAGCAACTGATTCCTTCCAAACCACTCATTGTTGAATTTGCGATTTCCAACTTGTGTAATGTTTGTCAAATGGCCGATAAGCACCTATACATTTTACCTGTAATTCATTTTCCTTATTTCTCTTCATATGAAAAGGATTAAAAAGGATTTCCCAGTAAATTGTTGATTTGATTCATGATGACTGCTAGCTAAGATTTTGAAAGTATGATGTTGACATGATCAGTACAATCAAAGCTACTGTACATATAACATGATTTGGCATAATTTTATCTGTGGCCAATGACCTTGAGCCTTCTTAGATGGGCACTTCTAATGTAACTCTATGGCAGCACCCAAGGGGCTAGAATTTTCTAGCTCTACCCTTAGACGTAGTATACCCATGAGTGACAGAACACTGATCCAATCACAGCGCAACGCTCCGTATTTTCTGCTGGCTTGCCCCACCACCACAAAAAGCACTGAGCTAGGCTGAAACACCTGCATTTTGGAGCTGCCTTACTAAAAAAAAAAAAAAGGCCATGTTTGTATGCAGTTTTATTAAATCAATGATAAACATATTGCGTTTGAAAAAAATTGAATTTGAAAATTGAGAAGTTTGTGCTGGGAGCCAATGAGGTAACCACAAGTGGTTTTCCCCAAAGGCGGGTAGGGCCATGACCTTCTATCTAATACCGACTGGGACTATGAAGATCTCCATTCGCACTTGTAAGTGATATCATGGCGACGTTGGTTAGATAAGCTCGTCAAACAGCGCTTCTGGCTTCCAGGTAGCCTCCACCGCTAGCATGCGGAACTCCACCGCATAGTCTGCCACACTGAGCGTGTCCTTCCAAAGCTGGAGTAACTTCCGGGCATCCTCTCTCCCGGACACCGGAGCCTCGAAAACCTTCCTCACCTCTGCCACGAATACCTCTAGACTGAGGAAGACCGCAGATTGTTGCTCCCACACCGCTGTGGCCCAGACGAGTGCCCTCTCGGACATCAGCGTAATAAGGTACGCTATCTTCGAGCGATCCGAGGGGGAACTAAGAAGGCTGCAGCTCGAAAACAAGAGAGCACTGGGAGAGAAAGGCCCGGCAGGTTCTGGAATCTCCATCGTAGAGCTCCGGAGGTGGTAAGCGGGGTTCCCGGGAAACCGGGTTGACGGCGCTGCTACCAGAGGAGCTGGGAGGTTACCGTCATGGTAGGCTGCCTAGTAGGCAACCCACAGAATTGCTCCAGCAATGCGTCCAATGCTAGGTCGTGACGTTTGGCCACGGTCTGGAACCCTTCCATCAGACCGCGAAGCAACTCCTGGCTCCTTGGGAGGAGATGGCATTGCAGAGCTGGTCCAAGTCTGCTGGGTCAGTCAGGGCCAGTTCGTACTATCAGGTATCAAGGTAAGACCCAAGTGCAGACTGTGTGAAGTAACAATGTTATTGTAACAACAGGGTCAGGCATACAACAGGTCAAGGCAGGCAGGGGTCAATAATGCAGAGGTGGAGCAAAGGTAAAGGATGGCAGGCAGGCTCAGGGTCAGGGACAGGCAGAGTTCAGTAATCCAGAGGTGGAGTGAAGGTACAGGACGGCAGGCAGGCTCAGGGATAGGCAGAGTGGTTAGTCGGGCAGGAACAGGGTCAGGACAGACAAGGGTCAAAAACCAGGAGGACGAGAAAAAGAGAGGCTGGGAAAAGACAGGCGCTGACAGGACAAACGCTGGTAAGCTTGACAAACAAGACAAACTGGCACAGACAGACAGAAAGCACAGATATAAATGACCGGAGGATAAGTGGGGAAGATGGGCGACACCTGGAGGGGGTGGAGACAAGGACAGGTGAAACAGAACAGGGTGTGACAATATAAGTTTTTTTTGTTGATGAAAACCACACCTCGGCCTGGTCTGCTTGGTCTGTTTCGCAAGCGGTCCCGGAAGTCTTGCGAGGTTGCGCCTCTGTGCTACAGATGTGTTTGTCAGACCAGGAGACATTCCAAAAATCTGTCTTCTCACGAAAAAGTCTGAACGGTTTGAGCTACAGCAAATCAAATCAAATCAAATGTATTTGTCACATACACATGGTTACATGAGACTCACCTGAAGTTCCTGATACTTTTTCCTAAAACTTTCCTATATCTCTTAGATGCATTTCAGACACCTCAATCCATACTTCCTTTTGATTTCTTTTTGGACTATCTGTTTTGCCATGTATAAATGTGTTATTCAGTGTGTTTCTATGGGATAATACAGGGGTCGGCAACCTAAGGCATGTGTGCCAGCCTTGGCTTGGCACACTGTATTTGCCTTGGCACGCCAAGGCTTGGCAAGCTACCCCCCAAAAAATGTAAATAGATATATATATATATTTTTTTAAATCATTGAAATTACATGCATTAGTTTCGAAGTTGCTTTGGTATTTATTGCAACATTGTAGTTCCTAAGGTATGTCAATCCTGATTAGCCAATGGGCTTTCATGATTTTGCAGGAGTTTCATATTATCAGTTCAGCGGAAGATGACCCGCCTCGCCTCTCCCACCAAATTCAAAACCAAGGCAGCACTGTAGATGATAGACTCGTTTTCACTTAGCAAGCATTCTTTTGTTATATTAACAAGTTCAGGGTTCAAAATGTCATCAGCAAAGAAAAATAAGGCAGATGTCATTTATTGCCTCTTGGATAAAGGAATATGGATTTGTTTTACTGAAGGACCGGTCTGTTTGCGCTCTCTGTTGTAAAACTGTTGTTTGTCAGACATGAAGTGTACCGCATTATTTTGAAACGAGACATGAGAAAAACTTCAAGGATGAGGCAGACAAGGCTGAATGAATCAAGAGGGCCGTGTCCAGGTATGAAAAGCAAAGCAGTGTGTTTAGAAATGTACATGCAGTCAAAAATCAAGCTACAGAGGGGAGCTACAAAGTTATACAGTGCATTGTTAAACATGGAAAACCATTTACTAATGGGGAATATATCAAGGAGGCTTTCCTCAGTATTTTGCAGGCTTTATTTGATGGATGGCCTAACAAAGATACAATCATCTCAAAGATAAAATACATGCCTGTGTCTGCCATTACTGTTGAAAGGTGCATTAACGAGATGGTTGAAAATGTACAGGAGCAGCAAACTAGCTTTAAAAGATTCACCTGTGATGAGTGTGGATGTGAATGACTTTCCACGTCTGGCAGTTGTTGGAAGATACTGTGACTCAGAGCAGGTACGTGAGGAGCTGCTTTATCTATAACCCATGCATGGTATTACTAAAGGAGAAGATGTAGCAAAAGCCTTCACAGATCATTTTGAGGAGAGAGGTGTCGATATTAAAAACGTATTCGCTATCACAACTGACGGTGCCCCCGCTATGGTGGGGAAACATTAAGGATTCGTAAAGCTGATTGAAGATAAGATTGGCAACCCCTTGGTTAGTTAAGTGATAATGCCTGAGAAGCCGATGTTTGGAGGATATATTAGCACGTGTGTTGTTAGGCCCGAATCTGAACCTGTATTCCAAGATCAAGCCCGTGGTGCTAATAGACTGTTTAGCGAGCTATGGAATATTCAACAGACACAATTAGTTGTAATGCACATATGAAAATCATAACTGACAAGCAGATCGTTAGAAATGGTAGGATAAATTGGCACTCCAGCCCTGGGCTAATAGAAGTAAGGCCAAGCAAATTCAATGTTTCATCAAATAATTTCTAAATATTTTTTTGTGATACCTACATGGGTCATAAAATAGCTAAATGATCCATGCTATGACCGTCTTAAAACAATTCCATGTGTTAGCTTAGTGGAGGCTTAGACTCTTAGTCTTCATCTGATTGTAGACCCATACTTTAATAAATCGTAACAATAAAATAATAACAAAGTTATTGAACAACACAATGGCAAAAGTCTTACCAGACTTGATCCATTTCATTCAAACAGGGTTTATTACAATAGACACTTACAAACAAATACAAGAAGCAGTAGCGATGTGTGGGTAAAATCACTGGGGAAGACAAGACAGAAAAAAACATATTACAACCTACGTGTTGTGATAATTCTGTTGTTTGCTCTATAACCTGTTAGTTTGTATGCCATAACACCATGATATATAGGCCCAAGGCCGATACAATAAGAAGACACAGCGGCAAAATAAATTCAACCACACCTTTGTTTTATCACAAAACTGGAGAGCAACCTCTGTCTGGTGAAGTCCACCAAACATATTGCATGTAACAAACAGTTACATGACCTACAGCGTGTTCAAGCAAGTTAATGTTTTGGACATTTTGGGACTACTGAACAACTATTGATTTAGAACTATGGAGAGTTATTGTAAGTCGCAAAGAAAACAGGAGCTGGCTCCACTATTCCACCTAGATTTCAACTTCAACATTTCAACATCATCAAATCACCTCTGCTTAGTCTAATACAGTGACAATTAAAATATACCCCCAAAAAAGGCTTTTGACTGTCTTGAATGGACTTTTCTTCCAAAACTTTGGAAGCTTTCAACTTTTCAGCTGAAATAATACATTTAAAAAAAAATAATTTGGGTGTGTCCTAAAGCAAAAATATACACAAATAATATATATTTTAGAAGAAGGCTGTAACAAAATGTGGAAAAAGTCAACTGGTCTGAATACTTCCCAAACACACTGTGTGCCTTAATTAAAAATATATATATACTCCAAGCTCCTGCGTTTGATGTGCCGGTTTACTAACCACCGGTCCTGGCAGTCATTATTACGCACACCTGGCATTCATCATTACGCGCACCTGGACTCCATCACTTCACTGATTACCTCCCCTATATATGTCACTCCCTTAGTCAATATTGCCTGGGGAATAGAACTGTGTTTCATGTCTTTACGCTACTCGTGGTTCTTGTATTGTTCCTTGTTCCGTTTATTCCTAAATTCACCACCTGCACTTGCTTCCCGACTCCCAGCGTCCACGTTACACTCATGGGTCCTTTTACATGGAAATGACCTTTTGCAAATTAGTCATGGTGCAATGAGATGGCCTTTGAAATGATATAATATGCATATTATTCACTGAGTCAGTGCCATTCTTATTCAACCCATAAGTGTTTTGGTCATCCATGGGCATACATTATACTGGATAAAGCCATGAATGGCATTCACAGATGAATGAATGGAGAGGGAAATAGAGGATTCTACAGTGTATAACTAGACTACTACAGTGTTAACAACACCACCATGATGATTATTCATTTCATGCCAGCCAGTTAACGATAGATAAGAAGCTTGTAATGAACGGGTGTATGAATTAAAATAGCATCCAGAGGTTTCACTAGTTCATTCCCATAAGACAGCATCACACCTTATCAGCCCAAAATACACACTTCCTGACTGCCTGCTCAGCCAATCAACACCTGCTCTGGCATTCACAGTCTGACAGTGTCTGGCTCCATGCAGCCCACAATCAATTAGGCCAATAGAAAACGTACAGTGGAATTTCCTCATCATCACTCGGGAGAGCAATGAACCGGACAGGAGATCAATGCAAATGAAGGAGGCCGCAGCACATCAGAATGAGAGATATGACAACTCGTCACACAATCACCAGGCCTCATTACAATAACTAATCTGCCCATTGAATTATTCAGCTCGCTGGAACAAGATAGATGACTTGTGTTTGCAAAGTGACCCTAATTATCCCAATCTTTTATTAGCAATTTTGTACTCCCCTGTAATTGTGATCTGAGGAGGTAATGTTGGCAAATACCTTTCTAGACATTATTATAACATCATGCATAATGCCTTACTCAGGCAGGCTGTGATTAGGTATAGACCCGTTTAGCATAAATTAGCATCTCCAAAGCGTTGGTCACATGCACGCTGCGCTGTTTCTACAATATGAATAAAGGAAACATACTTATATGGGAAGTCACTGGCTTATTTCAGTGAGGAAGCAATGCTTTCCCCCTTGTCTATTGATGTACTATCAGATTATTTAGATTTGCCATCATTATCAGAAGAAAATAATATTGAGATGTTTTTATCCCAAATATTGATCAGAGTACTTGAGTCTGGCAGTCTCATCATAACTTGGAAACATGGTAGATTCTGTTTGATATCAGGGGATGCACTGTGTATGCAAATAAATAGAGGGAATTAGTTTAATATTGTCTCAATGAGCTGTCAAAAAAACAAATCTAACTCCCAAGAACAATACTTCCTTTGTTTGTATATTCTGGAGATTGGCACCTTTCCCAGTAGATGAAAGCAGTACAGGGTCATTTGAATGAGGTCAAATAGAAAGTATTGTTTGATTTTACCGTGCTGTTCTTCAGCACATTTCTTAAGTGACTCATCACTTCAGCTGGAGGGCTCCCTAAACAGTTCTGATGCTCTCTCTCTTTCTCACTCTCTCAGTGTTCTTGATAGGATTTGTGTACAAATATGAATTTGGATGAGTGATACACACGTTTGTCAATTTGCATCAGCAGGGACTGTCAATAAACGGCAGTTTTAGAGCCTTAATAGAGAGCCTCAACCAGAAAACCATGTTTCAAATGACTATTATTGACCTGTTTCTTTATCTATTGTACTCTACTATTTTGTCTACCAAACCCAACTAACTTCACACAGCTGACTGGGGCGTTGTGAAATATTTATCATTCTCATGGTAACTACCCCTGCTGAGCTTGTCAGCCCTTCACAGTGGAGAGGAGACATGTTTGATCTCTTCATCAGCAGCCTCACACACTGAATTGGAAATGGTTTACACACATATTTATAACAAATAAACAAGGCCAACAAACAACATACAGAATCTATTTAAAGCTTATTTACTAATCTGCAAATTGCAAAATTATTACAATGCAATGAAGCTCTGTGAGATTCTGTGAAATGCGATGGCTGGTTTCGGCTGGTTATGTGTCCACCTTGATAACACGTTGCCTTCATTGTACAATGGATATGCCTATGTTTCCCAGATACAGTACATGTGGGCTATGTGGTTAGTTTGTGCTCTGATCTAGACTAGGGTTGTTCTATAACTGTCACGCCTGCTCCCGCTCTTCCCCCCTGGCGCTTGAGGGCGCCATTCCCCCCAGCATTGCGCACTCCTGCCACCATCATTATGCACACCTGCCTTTCCCCGTCACGCGCATCAGCGTATTATTGGACTCACCCGGACTCAATGACCTGTTTATTATCTCCCCTATATTTGTCAGTTCCCCATCTCCGTTCCCGGCCGGGATCCAAGAATGTCAAGCCGGATGCACTGTCCAGCCACTATAGTCCCTCGACTACGACCCCGGAACCTGAGACCATCCTTCCCACTTCATGCCTGGTGACGTCACTCAGCTGGGGAATAGGGAAGCAGGTCCGTGAGCCGCAGCGTTCCCAGCTGAACTCCGGGGGGAGGGGGGCTCTGATAACCGAATGTTCTTTCTTGGCACGTCTGCTCCGCGGTCCTGGAGTGGGCCCACTCATCCAGGCTTGCCTGCCCCCGGGCTCCTATCAGACCCTGGCCTTTGTGCGACAGCACTTTTGGTGGCCTACCATGGTCCCCGACGTGTCCGCATTCGTTGTCACTTGTACGGTTTGTGCACAGAACAAGACACCTTGGCAAGCTCCGGCTGGTCTCCTCCAACCTTTGCCTGTCCCTCACCTCCGTGTTCCACCCCCAGTCCAACGGCCAGTCGGAGCGAGCCAAGCAGGACCAAGAGACTACTCTGAGCTGCCTGGTCTCCTCCAAATCCACCACCTGGAGCCAGCAGCTTGTGTGGGTCGAATACGCCCACAACACCCTTCCCTGCTCTGCTACGGGCCTATCTCCTTTTGAGTGTTCCTTGGGGTATTAGCCCCCGCTCTTCCCTGAGCAGGAAGAAGTGGTCGGCATACCTTCTGCCCAGATGTTTGTCTGCCGCTGTCGTCGTATGTGGAGGAGAGCCCGGTCAGCCCTCCTCAAGACCACCTCCAGGTATCAACGACAAGCGGATCGCCACCGGATCCCGGCTCCCCGGTATGGTCTCGGGCAGAAGGTATGGCTGTCCCCCCGGGATCAGCCCCTCTGGGTGGAATCCCACAAACTCTCCCCCTGGTTTATTGGCCCGTTTCCCATCTCCAAAATCATTAGCTCCTCTGCTGTTCATCTTCTGTTGCCCCGTACCCTTCGTATACATCCAGAGTTAAAACCATGTCTCACAGCCCTTTGTCTCCTGTTTCCAGGCCCACCCCTCTCTCCAACCAGCATACACGGTGAGGCATCTCCTGAAGGTTCGACCTCGGGGCAGGGGGTTCTAGTACCTGCTTGACTGGGAGGGTTATGACCTGGAGGAGAGGTGCTGGGTCCCCGCCAGGAACATCCTGGACCAGGCCTCATCGCGGATTTCCAACACCGACACCCCAGTCAACCAGGTATGCGCCCAGGTAGGACGCCAGGTGGTGCCCCTGGGGGGGTACTGTCACACCCTGATCTGTTTCACCTAACTTTGTGATTGTCTCCACCCCCCTCCAGGTGTCGCCAAACTTCCCTATTATCCTCTGTGTATTTATAGCTGTGTTCTCTGTTTGTCTGTTGCCAGTTCGATTTGTTCATCAAGCCTACCAGCATTTTTTTCCCTTGCTCCTGTCTTTGCTATTGTTCCTGTTTTATTGTTTCCCAGTTTTGACCATTCCTGCCTGCCCTGACCCTGAGCCTGCCTGCTGTCCTGTACCTTTGCCCCACCTATCTGGATTACTGACCTCTGCCTACCCTTGACCTGTCCTTTTGCATTCCCCTGTTATAATAATAAACTTTTGTTATTTCGACACTGTCTGCACCTGGGTCTTACCTTAAACGTGATAATAACCTTACGGCTCCTTCCTCGGTACCCACACTGTCACGCATGAAGCTGGGCTATCTTTGCCCCTCAGCACTGATATCACACCATAGATATCCTATTAAATTCCTAATAATACAGTTGAAGTCTGAAGTTTACATACACTTAGGTTGGAGTCATTAAAACTTGTTTTTCAACCACTCCACAAATTTCTTGTTAACAAACTATAGTTTTGGCAAGTCGGTTAGGACATCTACTTTGTGCATGACACAAGTAATTTTTCTAACAATTGTTTACAGACAGATTATTTTATTTATAATTCACTGTATCACAGTTACAGTGGGTCAGAAGTTTACAAACACTAAGTTGACTGTGCCTTTAAACAGCTTGGAAAATTCCAGAAAATGATGTCAAGGATTTAGAAGCTTCTGATAGGCTAATTGACATCATTTGAGTCAATTGGAGGTGTACCTGTGGAGGTATTTCAAGGCTTACATTCAAACTCAGTGCCTCTTTGCTTGACATCATGGGATAATCTAAAGAAATCAGCCAAGACCTCAGAAAAAATGTGTAGACCTCCACAAGTCTGGTTCATACTTGGGAGCAATTTCCAAATGCCTGAAGGTACCACGTTCATCTATACAAATAATAGAACGCAAGAGGGACTGGTGCACTTCACAAAATAGATGGCATCATGAGGGAGGAAAGTTATGTGGATATATTGAAGCAACATCACAAGACATCAGTCAGAAAATTAAAGCTTGGTCGCAAATGGGTCTTCCAAATGGACAATTACCCCAAGCATACTTCCAAAGTTGTGGCAAAATGGCTTAAGGACAAGAAAGTCAAGGTATTGGAGTGGCCATCACAAAGCCCTGACCTCAGTCCCATAGAAATTGTGTGGGCAGAACTGAAAAAGCGTGTGCGAGCAAGAAGGCCTACAAACCTGACTCAGTTACACCAGCTCTGTCAGGAGGAATGGGCCAAAATTCACCCAACTTATTGTGGGAAGCTTGTGGAAGGCTACCCGAAACGTTTGACCCAAGTTAAACAATTTAAAGGCAATGCTACCAAATACTAATTGAGTTTATGTAAACTTCTGAGCTACTGGGAATGTGATGAAAGAAATAAAAGCTGAAATAAATCATTCTCTCTACTATTATTCTGACATTTTACATTCTTAAAATAAAGTAGTGATCCTAACTGACCTAAGACAGGGAATTTTTACTAGGATTAAATGTCAGGAATTGTGAAAAACTGAGTTTAAATGTATTTGGCTAAGGTGTTTGTAAGCTTCCGTCTTCAACTGTATGTGTCACACGTGCTGTCACTCTTTAGGTGCCACCTTGCCACCTTCTCATCTTCTCAACATCATTGGGAATTTTAGGAGATTACAGCTGAATAGAACAGTTGCAATGGTCAACTAAAGAACCCAAAGATATAAGTATAACTCAACTCAGTTAACTCAATATGTCTGGTTCAATAGCATTCTCCAGATTGCCCACCCACCCAATAGTGAGATATTCTCAATTGGTACTTGGCCATTTCAGAATGGATCTTTGAGAGGAAGACATTCCTGAGTGTCTGACTATCTAGTTAATACACAGGGACAAAGAATGACTTGCTCCCCAAGGAAATGTCGCTCGGTTGTAAGCTCTTGTATTAATAGTCCACTGAGATTTTGCTCTCTGAAGCCATTATGTTGCTTCTTTGTCTAAAATTGAACTCCACTCAACTGTGAGGCACAGAGCAAGTTGACTGAAATGTACACATTCAATCATAACGATAATTGTGCAACATCACCTCCATTCTCAAATAGGAACTATAGTACTAATCATTTTGGGTCCCATCTTTAACATATCAATCCAATAGCAAATTGTTTTTCTCAATATTGCTTAGTCCCTCCCTAGATCAAGTTAAGGGAGTTGTTTCTTGTCCTGGTACTACTGGTGATTGGTTTTGAAAGGGGTTTGCCTCTCTCAGGGGTTTTTGTCTCTCTGTCACTCTGACAAAGTGACAAAATTGTGAGACGTATAAAACATGTCAAACTGAACACAATTTAAACTGAATTTAACATGTCCTTCCCTCCTCAGTGAAGCTTGATGAAATCCATCTTTAGCGCCCATGCAACGGATGAATGTAAAGTTGGTGATGCAGCTTGCTTCATATTTCCCCAGTGAGATATCAGGTCCCAGTGGAACATATTGATGAAGCCTCTTCAGCCATCTCACTCTCTATCCCTGTTTACATGTGCGTGTGGCCATTGATGATTGATAAAGCAATTATAGTTCAATCTGAACTATCCATCTGCCATGCAATGAAAAAGAAAGAATAATCTTTCATAGAAAACATTGCATGTAAAGTCACACAAAAATATTCAAGTGTAACAGTCTATGATAATGGGGCGCTGTGTTGGAAGTGGATGGATTGGACAGTAAGTTATGCCATACGCCTCTAACTTAACCTAAACATGAATGACCTCATCTACAGCTAATGCTACATGGCATAAACAGTCACAGACAGTAAGTATACACAACCACACAATATTGCATTACCATATTGCACCTGTAATTGCATAATGCATACTGCATCCTTTGAGGCACTACCCTAGAGCGCTGTAAAAAAAAACACATTATCAATTGATTTGACTTGAAGATAACCTTGAGCTGCTCTGTGGCTGTGCCAATGTCGCTTTACTTGAATGGAAATGTAGGGGAAGATTTCATTCATTCAATATACGGTGTAATCAGAAAGGGACAGGCATGAGACCCCTAGATAAAAGTGACCCCAATTTAAATAAATCAACTTATAATAGACTGTATTACCAATGGGAGGACAATACAAGTACATTTAAATGCTGAGGAGATGCCCGATCAGAGGTGGTTAAGTACAAAGCAAACTGCACGTTTTTATTGCATTTTTTATAACGGGTGTTAAAACATTAAAACATAAACCTACAGAAGTTATTTTTTTATTCAGAGAACCCTTATAAAACATTCTGAGTTTGGTCTTAACATTCTGATAAAACAAATTTAACTTTTATTTCAGACTGACAACTGATTAACTATTTGAACAACCGATACGTTCAAACTCGTAATCTGTTGAATTTCTAACTATGTTTATGTTGTTCTGGTTTACTAGTGTCCCACTCCTTATTCTGATACTGAATGTATTTGTCTGTTAAACTAAGAATTATGCAAGCCCTATACATCATTCATTTATCCGTTATAAAGGTACTCACTCACAGCAGACATTAGGTATTATCATTCAATCTGAATAGCTGAATAGTGACTAATAGGAAACATCTTTATTAAAAACTGGACTGTCCCAAATGCCCCCCAATTCCCTATGTAGTGCAGTATTGTTGACCAGGGCTCTGGTGCATTACATAGGGAATCGGGTGCCATTTGGGACGCAAACATGGTCTTCTGTAGAATCCAACATCTGTCCATTCACCAGTCTCTTATTAAGTCTCTCTGTTACAGTCTGTCACTCATATCTCATAGAGACCAGAACTCAGTGAGGGGCAATACTGATACTGACACATCAAGGTCTTCTAAAAGCCTTGTCAATTGGTTTCTGCATAATTCTCCAACCTTAATATCTGGATGCTTATCCGTATGATAATGGTTCTGCCTGTATTATCCTGAATGGGATGAATCTGATGAGAACTGGCTGTTTGCAGCTCTGCTAGTTTGTTGTGTAGTGCACTCCCAGTCCCAGCCACTGATGAGAAGCTCCACAGGTTATTAGACCAGACAGGGAATAGAAGTCTCCCAAATGGGCAACGGTCCAAGGCACTGCATTGCAGTGCAAAAGGCGTCACTACAGACCCTGGTTTGCTCCCTGGCTGTGTCACAACCGGCCGTAATCGGGAGTCCCATAGGGCGGTGCACAATTTGCCCAGCGTCGTCTCGGTTAGGGGAGGGTTTGGCCGGGGGAGTAGGCTGTCATTGTAAATAAGAATTTATTCTTAACTGACTTGCCTAGTTAAGTAAAGGTTAAATAAATTACAAATTAAAAAATTAAAGTACTGCATAGTCAGATACTGTATGTATACTGTCTTTCTGTCAATAATTGAGAATTTGGTCAAGGGAGAGATGATCTTAATCACACCGTACCGGTTCCACAAATTCTGTCACCATACAGTGGCCACATGTAACGCCCTGGCCATAGAGAGGGGTTTCTTGTTCTTTATTTTGGTTAGGCCAGGGTGTTACATTGGGTGGGCGTTCTATGTTCCTTTTTCTATGTTTTTGTATTTCTTTGTTTTGGGCCGAGTAGGGTTCCTAATCAGAGGCAGCTGTCTATCGTTGTCTCTGATTAGGAATCATACTTAGGCAGCCTGTTTCCTTTGGGGTTTTGTGGGTAGTTGTTTCTGTTGTGTGGTTTGCACCGACAGATCTGTTGGCTTTCGTTTTCCCTGTTTGTTTTTTGAAGTGTATCATTAAAAATCATTATGACCACTTACCACGCTGCATCTTGGTCCCCTCTTCCAGACGATCGTTACACCACATGAGAATATGCCATTGCACTTCATCAGCATTCTAAACCCATAGTACTGGGCACTCATCCTTCTTCATCAATCTCTCTTTCTCTTGCTCCCCCTCTCTCTCGCTCTCCCACTCTCTCTTTACTATTTCTATCTCTCTCACCTTAGAGCAAGTATGCACCCTTTAGCGTTCAATATGTTGAGTTAATGCAGATGGTTTGATATACTGCTTATGTAACAGTGTAGGTTCCGTCCCTCTCTTCGCCCCAACCTGGGCTCGAACCAGGGACCCTTGCACACATCAACAACTGACACCCCACGAAGCATCGTTACCCATCGCGCCACAAAAGCCGCGGCCCTTGCAATGCAAGGGGAAACCCTACTTCAAGTCTCAGAGCGAGTGACGTCACTGATTGAAATGCTATTAGCGCGCACCACCACTAACTAACTAGCCATTTCACATCGGTTACACTTATATACTAAACAAAATTATAAACACAACATGTAAAGTGTTGGTCCGATGTTTCATGCGCAGAAATAAAAATCACAGAAATTTTACAAACGGACAAAAAGGTTATACAAATTTGTTTACATCCCTGTTAGTGAGCATTTCTCCTTTGCCAAGATAATCCATCCACCTGACAGGTGTGGCATATCACACCTGTCATCACACAGGTGCACCTTGTGCTGGGGACAATAAAAGGTCACTCTAAATGTGCAGTTTTGTCACACAACACAATGCCACTGATGTATCAAGTTTTGAGGGAGCGTGCAATTGGAATGCTGACTGCAGGAATGTCCACCAGAGCTGTTGCCGGAGAATTGAATGTTAATTTCTCTACCCTAAGCCGGAGAATTTGTCAGTACGTCCAACCAGCTTCACAACCGCAGACCATGGCTTTGTGTGGACGAGCGGTTTGCTGATGTCAACACAGTGAATAGAGTGGCACATGGTGAGAGTGGGGTTTTTGTATGGGCATGCATAAGCTATAGACAACAAACACAATTGCATTTTATCGATGGCAATTTGAATGCACAGTGATATTGTGATGAGATCTTGAGGCCTATTGTTGTGCCATTCATCCACCGCCATCACCTCATGTTTCAGCAGGATAATGAATGGCCCCATGTCGCAAGGAGCTGTACAATTTCTGGAAACTGAAAATGTCCCACTTCTTCCATGGCCTGCATACTCACCCGACATGTCACCCATTGAGCATGTTTGGGATGCTCTGGATCGACGTGTACGACAGCGTGTTCCAGTTCCTGCCAATATCCAGCAACTTCGCACAGCCATTGAAGTGGAGTGGGACAACATTCCACAGGCCACAATTAACAGCCTGATCAACTCTATGCGAAGGAGATGTGTCGCGCTGCATGAGACAAAAGGTGGCCACACCAAATACTGCCTGGTTTTCTGATCCACGCCCCTACCTTTTTTAAGGGTTCTGTGACCAACAGATGCATATCTATATTTACAGTCATGTGAAATCCATAGATGAAGGGCTAATGGATTTATTTCAATTGATTGATTTCCTTACATGAACTGTAACTCAGTAAAATCTTTGAAATTGTTGCATGTTGTGTTTATATTTTTGTTCAGTATATTTGCTTTGCAATCACATTGTGGCAGGTTTCACTAGAATTGAGAACTAGACTTTAATATCTTGAGGAAGTGAGCTGAAAGTGATGTGGATGATAAAGCCATTAAACGGTTCATTTGTGACACATCAGTTAGCATATTGTTCACCTGACACACAACTCATGTAAGTCTTTGTGCTACTGTATTAACGTTAATAAAGAGTTATGTCTTTTATTCTGTGATGATCATTGAATTTCACAGAAAAAGCATGAAAGGACTCATTAGTGGAGACTAGTACCGTGGGGCTGGCTGGAGATAAAGTTGAAGAAGGTGGTGGTGGCAGATAGGATAAAAATAATAAAATGTGATTTAAAATATGCATGTGAGGATGAGGACATACCGACATAAGATGGTGTAGCTAGCTGACTTCAAAGAGAAAAGCGACACCTAAAATACTTTGTCGAGGTCCAATATCCATTGGCTGTGAAATGAAACGTGATCAAGTATTACATCAAATATTTACAGGATCACTTCAAAGAAAAGCATAGTCCTTTTCTGGCTGTTTATCTTAATGCTTTTTTAAATGGGTGCTGATTTGACTGAGACCTCTCTGTTTCAACCTTTCAAACAAAAATATTTGATCATAGCGCTATACTTCAAATAATGAATTCCTTTAAGTGTCCGACGATGTTTCAGAGAAATGACCCTCAGCCAACCACTGTCCAGCCACTGATGTTGATAATGTGTCATCATGCAGCATCAACTAAAATACATTAAAATATAATACATTAGGTAGGGGTTCCATTCAAGTTAACAAATAAAAAACAAGGTGACTAACTTTTCACACACACGCACAGATACATAGGTCCTCTGTAGCTCAGTTGTTAGAACATGGTGCTTGCAACGCCAGGATAGTGGGTTTGATTCCCGGGACCACCTATATGTAAAATAAAATATATATATACTGCTCAAAAAAATAAAGGGAACACTTAAACAACACATCCTAGATCTGAATGAAAGAAATAATCGTATTAACTACTTTTTTCTTTACATAGTTGAATGTGCTGACAACAAAATCACACAAAAATAATCAATGGAAATCCAATTTATCAACCCATGGAGGTCTGGATTTGGAGTCACACTCAAAATTAAAGTGGAAAACCACACTACAGGCTGATCCAACTTTGATGTAATGTCCTTAAAACAAGTCAAAATGAGGCTCAGTAGTGTGTGTGGCCTCCACGTGCGTGTATGACCTTCCTACAACGCCTGGGCATGCTCCTGATGAGGTGGCGGATGGTCTCCTGAGGGATCTCCTCCCAGACCTGGACTAAAGCATCCGCCAACTCCTGGACAGTCTGTGGTGCAACGTGGCGTTGGTGGATGGAGCAAGACATGATGTCCCAGATGTGCTCAATTGGATTCAGGTCTGGGGAACGGGCGGGCCAGTCCATAGCATCAATGCCTTCCTCTTGCAGGAACTGCTGACACACTCCAGCCACATGAGGTCTAGTATTGTCTTCCATTAGGAGGAACCCAGGGCCAACCGCACCAGCATATGGTCTCACAAGGGGTCTGAGGATCTCATCTCGGTACCTAATGGCAGTCAGGCTACCACTGGCGAGCACATGGAGGGCTGTGCGGCCCCCCAAAGAAATGCCACCCCACACCATGACTGACCCACCGCCAAACCGGTCATGCTGGAGGATGTTGCAGGCAGCAGAACGTTCTCCACGGCGTCTCCAGACTCTGTCACGTCTGTCACGTGCTCAGTGTGAACCTGCTTTCATCTGTGAAGGGCACAGGGCGCCAGTGGCGAATTTGCCTATCTTGGTGTTCTCTGGCAAATGTCAAACGTCCTGCACGGTGTTGGGCTGTAAGCACAACCCCCACCTGTGGACATCGGGCCCTCATACCACCCTCATGGAGTCTGTTTCTGACCGTTTGAGCAGACACATGCACATTTGTGGCCTGCTGGAGGTCATTTTGCAGGGCTCTGGCAGTGCTTCTCCTGCTCCTCCTTGCACAAAGGCGGAGGTAGCGTTACTGCTGCTGGGTTGTTGCCCTCCTACGGCCTCCTCCACGTCTCCTGATGTACTGGCCTGTCTCCTGGTAGCGCCTCCATGCTCTGGACACTATGCTGACAGACACAGCAAACCTTCTTGCCACAGCTCGCATTGATGTGCCATCCTGGATGAGCTGCACTACCTGAGCCACTTGTGTGGGTTGTAGACTCCGTCTCATGCTACCACTAGAGTGAAAGCACCGCCAGCATTCAAAAGTGACCAAAACATCAGCCAGGAAGCATAGGAACTGAGAAGTGGTCTGTGGTCCCCACCTGCAGAACCACTCCTTTATTGGGGGTGTCTTGCTAATTGCCTATAATTTCCACCTGTTGTCTATTCCATTTGCACAACAGCATGTGAAATTTATTGTCAATCAGTGTTGCTTCCTAAGTGGACAGTTTGATTTCACAGAAGTGTGATTGACTTGGAGTTACATTGTGTTGTTTAAGTGTTCCCTTTATTTTTTTGAGCAGTGTATATATATATACATTCATAACATAACAGTAAGTTGCTTTGGATAAAAGAGTATACCTAATCAGTTACAGAACCTGAATGCATTCAACCGATGTCTCTCCCGCATTTTACCCAATCCCTCTAATCAACGTCCATGTCCTCAGCGCCTGGGGAGTTAACTGGCTTGCTCAAGGGAAAAAAAGGCAGATTTAACCACCTTGCCGGCTCGGGATCCAGCGACCTTTCAGTTACTGGTCCCACGCACTTAACTGCTAGGCTTCCTGCCTAGGCTTCCTGCCACCCCAATATTGCATCTGCTAAATAGCATAATATGATCATTTACACAATGGGTGGGTCTAATCATAAATGCTGATTGGTTAAAACCGCATTCCAGCCATTGTCTATTCCACAAGTTACCACCGGCTAAATCTCTGATGTTAAAATGCCTATTTACTCTGTTCCATCTGACTGCGCAATCCATCCTGTCTCATCAGCCCTGCCAATTCATTTCTAAACTTGATCTCCACTATAAAAAGCATCAAGACATTATCTCACATTTCTTTTAAACTAACATTTTGTTTTCAAAAGCAGAGATTTGTATAAACCTTGCTGTCTGTCTCTCCGACTTCCACATTGTAATTGTATTAGCTGTGTTGTTGACTAGCTCCTCTGAACAAAAGTGTCCTGACTATGCCATGCAAAATCGCACCTCATTAGCTCATTGTTATGGATGTATCCAACTAAATGTCACTATAAAACAGCTTAAACAAATGCGAATGCAGCTACTTGGCTATTATTCTGGCTACTCTTTTTGATGTGACTGTAAATTAGCCGTAGTTGGCTAGCTAGCAAGCAAGGGATAAGAACATTGCCGGCCAGTATGGCAATGGAACATTTATAACAAATGACTGGGTTGCGTCCATAGATACAGAACAAAAAGACTGAGCGACTGGGTCGCTTCTCTAGCAACCGAACCGATAGAACGAATGACCAGCCGGCTTGGGTAGCAACCCTAAACTATATATTGTGGAAGGATGAAATACTATGAATAAATTCCTCAAAATAAAGTTTTCAATACAAATATGTCAATCATTATTTGAATATGTTGGTAGCCCGTTATATAAAAGTGATAATGACCTCAAATTCGTCTCGGACCTAACAACACCTGTGCCAATATATCCTCCAAACACCGGCTTCTCAGGCATTATGACTTAAATAACACACACGTAATCCAGGAACATCATGGCATGCATTTATCAATAATGAGGATCAATGTGTCAGCAGGAGTCTTCATTCCCACAAACAAATCCAGTCTGTCATATTGTAATGTTAGTCATGTTAGTTTGTGTTCCCACAAAATATTGCAGTAGTAGAAAAGCAGAGAATTGTTTTCATTTCAAAAGAGAGATGAGAATTGAAAATGAATCCCAGGAAATAAGAGATGGGTGATCTTTCTACCTTTCTTCTGCCCACACATATCACACAATCAATGGAATTGAACAGAGGAACAAGCAGGGCCCTTCAAAGTCCGGCTCATGCAGTTTACAGTACTTATTGTACTCAGAAGACTAGAGTTATGCTAGGGCACATGAATGAGTCATCACAGGCTTGTCTCTGACCATTGATTATGGGTATGGTTGAGCATGTATAATATGTTTTGTCTTCACATAGTGAGATGAGGCCTATCAGAGTTGGGTAGGTTACTTTCTAAATGTAATCCTTTACAGTTAATAGTTCCCTGTCCAATATTGTAATCAGTAACGCAACTTTTGTATTATCCAAACTCAGTAACATAATCAGATTACTTTCCAATTACTTTCTCCCTTATGAGGCATTAGAAGACGACAAAAATGATCCATCAAACACATATGGTGTGTTAACGTAGTGGTCTCTGACTTGTGGTCAGACTCGATCACGAACAAACTTAAACTTGCACCTTTTTTCAATGCTGAATTGAATGTCAATGACAAAACACAAAGTTGCCATAATGTTTTTGTTTCGCAAACACCATTTCTGAATTTAAAAGTAATTGAATAAGTAATCATATGGTTTTTCAAAAGTATCTGTTATCTGATTACAGTTACATTTTTGTAATCATATTACAAGTAATTGATTACATGTAATCAGTTACTCCCCAACCCTGAGGCCTGTTGGGAGCAGTAGTCTTGTTGTATTAAGGGTGTTCAGTGAAGTTCAGTGAGTGTGTGTGTGACTGTAAATTAACTTGCAGTCAAACTTGAGCAACAGCCCACTGGGCAAAAACTGGTTGAATCAACGTAGTCATCAAGGCAATGGGTGGCTACTTTGAAGAATCTCAAATGTAAAATATATTTTGATTTTTGTTTAACACTTTTTGGTTACTACATTATTTCATATGTGTTATTTCATAGTTTTGATGTCTTCACTATTATTCTACAAATTAGAAAATTGTAAAAATAAAGAAAAACCCTTGAATGAGTTGGTGTGGCCACATTTTGGACTGTACTGTATACAGTTGAAGTCGGAAGTTTACATACACTTAGGTTGGAGTATTTAAAACTCGTTTTTCAACCACTCCACAAATTTCTTGTTAACAAACTATAGTTTTGGCAAGTCGGGTAGGGCATCTACTTTGTGCATGACACAAGTCATTTTTCCAACAATTGTTTACAGACAGATAATTTCACTTAGAATTCACTGTATCACAATTACAGTGGGTCAGAAGTTTACATACACTAAGATGACTGTGCCTTTAAACAGCTTGGTAAATTCCAGAAAATGATGTCAAGGCTTTAGGCTTCTGTCAGGCTAATTGACATCATTTGAGTCAATTGGAGGTGTACCTGTGGATGTATTTCAAGGCCTACCTTCAAACTCAGTGCCTCTTTGCTTGACATCATGGGAAAATCTAAAGAAATCAGCCAAGACCTCAGAAAAAAAATTGTAGACCTCCACAAGTCTGGTTCATCCTTGGGAGCAATTTCCAAATGCCTGAAGGTACCACGTTCATCTGTACAAACAATAGTACTCAAGTATAACAGGAGGGACTGGTGCACTTCACAAAATAGATGGCATCATGAGGGAGGAAAATTATGTAGATATATTGAAGCAACATCTCAAGACATCAGTCAGGAAGTTAAAGCTTGGTTGCAAATGGGTCTTCCAAATGGACAATGACCCCAAGCATACTTCCAAAGTTGTGGCAAAATGGCTTAAGGACAACAAAGTCAAGGTATTGGAGTGGCCATCACAAAGCCCTGACCTCAGTCCCATAGAAATTGTGTGGGCAGAACTGAAAAACCGTGTGCGAGCAAGGAGTCCAACAAACCTGACTCAGTTACACCAGCTCTGTCAGGAGGAATGGGCCAAAATTCACCCAACTTATTGTGGGAAGCTTGTGGAAGGCTACCTGAAACGTTTGACCAGAGTTAAACAATTTAAATTGTTTACTAATTGAGTGTATGTAAACTTCTGACCCACTGGGAATGTGATGAAAGAAATAAAAGCTGAAATAAATAATTCTCTACTATTATTCTGACATTTTACATTCTTAAAATAAAGTGGTAATCCTGGCTGACTTAAGAGAGGGAATTTTTACTAGGATTAAATGTCAGGAATTGTGAAAAATTTAGTTTAAATGTATTTGGCTAAGGTGTATGTAAACTTACGACTTCAACTGTATATAATAATAATAATGTAATAATTGTTGTTGTTGTTTCTCTGTAATACTACAAGCTACCTAGAAATTGTATGAAGTTGGGAGGCTATACGGGCTAGCTAAAGCCAATCTACCAACTTTATAACTAGCTACCAAGGATACATTTCAGGCAATCAATCAAGTTCGAGGAGCTAGCATTGTATGAAGGTAAAATTGTGCCATAAAGCGTACAAGTATGTAAAGAATGATTTGCACATGTAAAATATGAGTTGCACCTGTATAATCAGTTATATATACACTGCTCAAAAAAATTAAAGGAACACTTAAACAACACAATGTAACTCCAAGTCAATCACACTTCTGCAACATCCTCCAGCATGACCGGTTTGGCGGTGGGTCAGTCATGGTGTGGGGTGGCATTTCTTTGGGGGGCCGCACAGCCCTCCATGTGCTCGCCAGAGGTAGCCTGACTGCCATTAGGTACCGAGATGAGATCCTCAGACCCCTTGTGAGACCATATGCTGGTGCGGTTGGCCCTGGGTTCCTCCTAATGCAAGACAATGCTAGACCTCATGTGGCTGGAGTGTGTCAGCAGTTCCTGCAAGAGGAAGGCATTGATGCTCTGGACTGGCCCGCCCGTTCCCCAGACCTGAATCCAATTGAGCACATCTGGGACATCATGTCTTGCTCCATCCACCAACGCCACGTTGCACCACAGACTGTCCAGGAGTTGGCGGATGCTTTAGTCCAGGTCTGGGAGGAGATCCCTCAGGAGACCATCCGCCACCTCATCAGGAGCATGCCCAGGCGTTGTAGGGAGGTCATACAGGCACGTGGAGGCCACACACACTACTGAGCCTCATTTTGACTTGTTTTAAGGACATTACATCAAAGTTGGATCAGCCTGTAGTGTGGTTTTCCACTTTAATTTTGAGTGTGACTCCAAATCCAGACCTCCATGGGTTGATAATTGGATTTCCATTGATTATTTTTGTGTGATTTTGTTGTCAGCACATTCAACTATGTAAAGAAAAAAGTATTTAATAAGATTATTTCTTTCATTCAGATCTAGGATGTGTTGTTTAAGTGTTCCCTTTATTTTTTTGAGCATTATATTTGCAAATATGTAACTTATTTTGAGAAAAATGCAACGACACTTGCAAGTCCATAACTTGTTGTGTGAATAAATACACCAACACTTGCAAACATGTAAGTTGATATGTGAATAAATTCAATAAGATTTGCAAGCATGCAACTAAATTTGAGAATGAATGCAACTAATTTTCTAAACTTGCTACTGGTAAATCTTCTTATGTGAATCAAAACAACATTTACCTATGTCGAATCTGTGCGCTCATAGTTTAGGCACTAATTCAGGGACGAAGCTCGGCCAAACAACATCTGCAAGCAAGCAGCAGAGAAACACACAAGTTCTGGTGGACAGGGCTTTTTCTTCTGGCCAATCAGATGGACAGGGCTTTTTCTTCTGGCCAATCAGGTGAGGCATTGTCATTCTGGATTGTGCTTTCATGTTTCACAGAGTTCCGGTCTGGAAGCACGCTTTCCACTGTACTAAATATGGAATAAATGTATTAAAATTACTCGGTAGCTAAATTATATTCACTGAATTTAAAAGCTACAACAAGCTTGCTAATAATATTTTGAGGAGAACAGGCTGGCTTCCTGTAGAATCAAGACAAGAGGGTATGGGGAAGAAGATGTGCAATTGCTTCATCTGGCTGATGCTGTGCCCAGACGAGATGAGCGCTACCTGCTACACAGACAGAATCTGAGCTCTCACCTTTTTATCTTGATTAGCTAGCAAGATGTCAATGGCGAACCAATGCAATGATATTCATTTTATTGGCTTTCTATATGAGCTGCTTTTCCTGAAAAACATCAGCATGAAGAATACTGAATTCTGTTTGAATTGTCAAGTGGACTGAATTCTCATTCAAATAATGGTATGCCTCTTTCAGATTTCCTTAGCATACCTCTGCCAGCCACACAACCACTGCCTGTGGTTGGTAAGCTCCTTCCTGGCTGGCCTTGTCCAGGGGTGACATTGGACATACCCACAGTGTCTCCCAACCCCCCTGTCTCAGTCCCCGGTAATTATTCTGCAATAGTTTATGTCGGGGGCAAGGGTCAACTTGTCTTATCTGGACCCTTATTCACAAAGCATCTTAGAGTAGGAGTGCTGATCTAGGATCAGTTTGACATTTTAGATCATAATGAATCAAATTATATTGACTGCACCCTAGATCAGCACTCCTCCTGGTGTGTTGCATTACCATACAGGATTTACCTCAGTGTTTTGCCTAAAAGGCTAAGACTGGTCCATGGCTCCGGCAGACCTGCTCTCACTTGGGGCCAAAGCCAGGACACTGGTACTTTTCAGCTTTCATTTACATAACAATGGCTAAGTGTGAACTTTAACATCTTTAACAACTGTTTTGATTATGCAGAGGTTGTTAATTTTGCTCTTCACAAGTCCTCACTGTCAGCCCAAGCTATGGAAACAATTCCCTAGAACAACAGAAGGCTGTATACACTAGTGTAACACTGATGTTACAGGGGCCCTGGTGTAATTCTCGGTACCGGTACCCCCTGTATATAGCCTCGTTATTGAGATTTTATTGTTTTACTTTTTATTATTTTTACTTTTAGTTTATTTGGTAAATATTTTCTTAACGCTTTCTTGAACTGCATTGTTGGTTATGGGCTTGTTAGTAAGCATTTCACGGTAAGGTCTACATCTGTTGTATTCGGAGCATGTGACAAATAAAGTTTGATTTGAATGTGTGATTTTAGGCATGCTCCCACTAACTAGCTCCAAGACAGGATTGTGTCGAGGCACAGATCTGGGGAAGAGTACCAAAACATTTCTTCATCATTGAAGGTCCCAAGAACATAGTTGCCTCCATCACTCTTAAATAGAAGAAGTTTGGAACCACCAAGACTTTTCCTAGAGCTGGCCGCCCGGCCAAACTGAGCAATCGGGGGAGAAGGGTCTTGGTCAGGGAGGTGACCAAGAACACGATGGTCACTCTGACAGAGCTCCAGAGTTCCTCTGTGGAGATGGGAGAACCTTCCAGAAGGACAACCATCTCTCCACCCCTCCACCAATCAGGCCTTTAAGGTAGACTGGCCAGACGGAAGCCACTCCTCAGTAAAAGGCACATGACAGCCCACTTGGTTTGACAAAAGGCACCTAACACTTCTCAGACCATGAGAAACAAGATTCTCTGGTCTGATGAAAGCAAGATTGACCTCTTTGGCCTGAATGCCAAGCATCACGTCTGGAGGAAACCTGGCACCATCCCTATGCCACCACCTTCCCTATGTGAAGCATGGTGGTGGCAGCATCATGCTGTGGGATGTTTTTAGCGGCAGGAACTGTGAGACTAGTCAGGATCGAAGGACAGATTAACAGAAACTCCCCAAATACAATTGTGCAAAGCTTGTAGCGTCAAATCCAAGAATACTTGAGGCTGTAATCGCTACCAAAGGTGTTTCAACAAAGTACTGAGTAAAGGGTCTGAAGACTTATGTAAATGTGATATTTCAGTGTTTTTTTTATTATACATTTTTGCAGAGGAACTCAAACAAATAGGGTATCTCCTGATTTTCAAACATAGTTCTGAAGCTTTTGGCAGACTTTGGCAGATTCATTGGCTGTTTCCAGCTACGCCTCTCAATCGGAATTATAACCACCTTAAAATAAGTTGAAATTTGAGGTACTGCGAGCCGAGTCAGTTGAAAGATTGATGCCAGGGATATTTTTGTTATCTGTGTGCTACTGAAGTGCTGTGGCCCTGTGTGGTCTTTCATTAGTTTTGTTTTTATTAATTTATTTCTGGTATCCTCCTACCTGAGCGGAATGAGGCCTGTCTTGTGTCGCACAATTAAAATCATCCCAGTGTGGAGATGAAACACCTGTGTGTTGCAAAGTCACATGCTCTAAGTCCTCTCTGCTCTACCTAGGTGTTTTAAACTAATGACTGTTTCAGCATGTACAAAACAACAACACCAAACATACATCATCTTAGCAAACATTTAAAAAGACAACATAAAATCAAATTGACTTGACTACATTTAAAAACAATACATTATACTATAGACCTGCTAAATTAATCAGATGCAGCATAAAACAAATTCTAATTATATTGTATATTTATTTTAGAAGATGCAAAAATGATTCATGAAGCAAACATTGGATGACTTGGTGAAGGTGTGGTAGAGAGAAGCTGTTTTCCTCCCCCTCCTTCATCCATGGTGCTACTTCAAAATAGCATTAGGAGAGTCCTGTGAACATCAACAGTCATGAACTTGTCATTCTGAGCAGCACCATCTTCCTAATTGATAACTTTGACATATTGGCATAATACGAAATCTGATGGGCAACAGTATCACCCCCATATCCTCCATAAAGTCTAAATACATGTTTAAAGATTATTTCAGTCAAGCATGTTGCCATGATGTGTAGAATCTGTTGTTGACAAAGGGGAATATTAATCCTAAATACATAGAAAATGTTGTTGTTCCATGTAGATGGTGGATGGAGATGGTAGTCATGGATAATGATGAATGTTAGTCATCCTAGCGAATAATCAAAATATAGTCCACTTCAGATCAGCTAAACATTCACACAATACTCACTGTTCTTGTTTCAAATGCATGGCTATTGTTTCACATTAATTAGGACCGCCCTGATCAACAGTCACAAAGTGCTTTACAGATACCCAGCCTGAATCCCCAAAGAGCAAGCAAAGCAGAGGCAGAAGCACAGTGACTACCTGGCTAAACTTGACCATCAGGAGTCTGAGACAAGGTAGAACGCTCTGTCAAATCAGGCCAGGGGTCCACAGCTGCAGTCGGAATGGCAGTACGACAAGGGGCTCAGGTCCTCCTGGAGGGGAGAAACAGACTGTTAGTGGGAGCATGCCTAAAATCCCACATTACATCAGGGCCCATATTCACAGAGCATCCAATGGTGCTTTTCCACTGTAAGATCAGTGTTACACTAGTGTATACACCCTTCTGTTATACTGGGGAAATTGTTTCCATAGCTAGGGCTGACAGTGAGGACTTGTGAAGAGCAGAATCAACAACCTCTGCATAATGAAAACAGTTGCTTTGTGAGATGTTAAAGTTCACAGTTAGCCATTGTTATATAAATGCAGGCTGAAAAGTACTAGTGGCCTGGCTTTGGCCCCAAGTGAGAGCAGGTCCGCCAGAGCCATGGACCAGTGAGACAAACATGTAGATTGACACAGAAAAGTCTGAGCCTTTTGGGTAAAACACTGAGGTACATCCTGTAAATCCTAGGGTCAGGTCCCATCAGTCAATATCATTTGTTTCACTATGATCTAAAATGTGAAACTGATCCTCGATCAGCACTCCTACTCTAAGATACTTTGTGAATAAGGGTCCAGGTAAGACAAGTTGACCCTAGCCCCCGGCACATAAACTATTGCAGAATAATTACTGGTGTCATGACGTTGGCCTGTTGGGGGAGGTTTATGACCCCATAAATACCTTTCCCCTTTTCTCTCTCTCTACTTTATAGAGTTGACTCTTGTAAAGCCTTTGTAACATAGAGTCTGGTAACATCGAAAGGTGGGAAACGGAACCATATTTCGGTAATCCAACCAGTTGAAAATATGTTTTGGTACTTAATGAATATGATCTCAGATCAGTTGTTGTCTGAGACATTACTACTAATGACAGGATGACATAAACTGTATCTTGGAAAGTCGACACATTCTAGTTATCAGATTCACATAGAATTGTTGTGCAATTTAAATGTTTAAATATGAAACTATTTGTGAAAAGATTAAATGTAATTTTAGCTTCTTAAATGAGAGAACGGTTTGTCATAGAGAAACTCTGCTCACTCAGAGGCCCCGCCCAAGTGAACAGACTTTGGTTGTAAACTATGAAACACGCCCTTCTTTCACCACTATATAAACCCGTTGACAAAAATTCAACTTTCTGTTCCGAGGACGTGAGGACGACGGTCCTACGTTAAAAGGGCTCAGATAATAACCTAATGAAATTAGCATCGTGTTCAATGTGACGATTGACACGCCGAAAGGATGAATTTCGACTATACCAGCCAGAATATAACACGAACTTAAAAGTATGGCAACTTGGTATGAACTTTGAACTCTTATTCACTAAAGAAGTGATACCTCCTAGCCGTTGCATTAGCAACAGCAGCTGTAAACGTGGGCTAGGAGAGGACGGACAGAGTATCCATTCTACCACGCTCCAGTTCACAACTAGACATTCTTCAGAGGACAAGAGATCCATGCTGGACAACCCGGCCGTCTATCTACGACCAATCTACCGAAGCGCAGCTCAGAGTAAATATTTATTTTCCTTTTTCAAATGGGCGGTTATTTAGAATGCAAAAGATACTGTATTTACGATAGCATAGCTGCCTACAGCCCGATAGAGACACAAAATCTCTTTGTTCCTCAGTCTTCCCGCTCTTTCATTCAAAACCCAACCCCCTTTCTTTGTGTAACCAGCCGTCATATCTGTTCCGTCCCCTAGGGACGTTTTCCTTTATGACATAATTCGCAATCAATGTATGATCCATTCTGTGTAGATGTAATTCTGTGTGATTATTTAGGTATTTAGTAAATAAATAATTAAACCAAATTTTGTATTGCTGATTCAACTTGATAACCAAGAATTTACAACTTTCAGATGAGACTGAAGAAAGTGACGATTAAATATTGACTGCTACTGATGTAAAAGATTACTAGGTCTTTAAGAGTTTATTCGGAAGTTAACAGCTCTATAAACATTATTTCGTGGTGCCCCGACTTTCTAGTTAATTACATTTCCCTGATTAACTTAATCAGGTCATATTAATTACAGAGAAATGATTTTATAGAATAGCATGTTATATAACTTAATCCGGCATAGCCAAAGACACGACACTGGGGACGGAGACAGGGTGTTGGGAGGTACTGTGGCCCTGTCCAATATCAGCCCTGGACAGGGCCAGCCAGGAAGGAGTTTACCCAATCACTCAGAGGCAGTGGTTGTGTGGCTAGCAGAGGTGTGCTTAGCAGATCCGAAAGAGAGGCATAACATTATTTGAATGAGAATTCAGTCCACTTGACAATTCAAACAGAATTCAGTATTCTTCATGCTGATGATTTGTAAAACAGACAGATAGCAATACAGTGCAGATATATTAAAACATAATATAGAATGTAACACAGAAACAGATTATATGAATGAGGTGGTTGAAAATAATACAATTACTACAGGTAGCTAGCTCTGTTCATGCTTTTCCTGAAAATGTTTACCTGATATTATAGCTAGCTAGTTGATGTTGTTCTAGCTAGCTCACTCAACACTGGATTTTGTCCTCTTCGCTGGTCTGCAGATGCATGACTACATGATCATGATGTTGTGGCTGTAACATTTAACAGACACTAGAACATCAACATTTAACATTTTAACATTGAAGTCATTTAGCAGACGCGCTTATCCAGAGCGACTTACAAATTGGTGCATTCACCTTATGATATCCAGTGGAACAACCACTTTACAATAGTGCATCTAAATCTTTTAGGGGGGGGGGGGGTTAGAAGGATTACTTTATCCTATCCCAGGTATTCCTTAAAGAGGTGGGGTTTCAGGTGTCTCCGGAAGGTGGTGATTGACTCCGCTGTCCTGGTGTCGTGAGGGTGCTTGTTCCACCATTGGGGTGCCAGAGCAGCGAACAGTTTTGACTGGGCTGAGCGGGAACTGTGCTTCCTCAGAGGTAGGGAGGCGAGCAGGCCAGAGGTGGATGAACGCAGTGCCCTTGTTTGGGTGTAGGGCCTGATCAGAGCCTGAAGGTACGGAGGTGCCGTTCCCCTCACAGCTCCGTAGGCAAGCACCATGGTCTTGTAGCGGATGCGAGCTTCAACTGGAAGCCAGTGGAGAGAGCGGAGGAGCGGGGTGACGTGAGAGAACTTGGGAAGGTTGAACACCAGACGGGCTGCGGCGTTCTGGATGAGTTGTAGGGGTTTAATGGCACAGGCAGGGAGCCCAGCCAACAGCGAGTTGCAGTAATCCAGATGGGAGATGACAAGTGCCTGGATTAGGACCTGCGCCGCTTCCAACAACTAGCTAGCTGACATTTCAGGAAAAGCTAGAATCTGAGAGATCTCACTCTTTTATCTGTGTAGCAGTTAGCTCTCATCTCATCTGGGCACTGCATCAGCCAGATGAAGCAACTGCACATCTAATCTTCTTCCCCATCCCATCTTGTCTTGATTCTACAGGGAGCTGGCCTGTTGTCCGTAAAACTTTATTAGCAAGCAAGCTAACAGAGATCTCAACTTGCTAACTAGCAAAGCCAAGCAACTACACACCAAATATACACAGAGCCAACAGTTATTTTCTAAATAAATGTTAGTCTACCAAATGACAAGTACACAGCTAGAGCTACAGTATTACTCTGTTACACAACGTAAGAACCACTAACCACAGACTAGCCAGAAAGCTCTAATGCTAGCTAGCTAACGTTAGCTAACCAGCATTGTAATGTCAATAGATAAGAGGCTAGCTAGCTAGCATCAGCTTTGTAGCAGTTATGCTATGTTGAAACACTTTTTAAAATTATTCCCTTCATCTTCCTCACCAATGCCGTATTGTAGCTTTCAAATTCTGTGAATATCATTTAGCTAGCTAGTCATTTTTACAAATTTGATCCATATTTAGCACAGTGGAAAATGTGCTTTCAGACCGGAACCCTGTGAAACATGAAAGCGCGTTCCAGAATGACAGCACCTCAGCTGATTGGTTGGAAGAAAAAGCCCTATCCATCAGAGCTTGTGTATTTCTCTGATGCTTGCTTGCATAATTGTTTTTTATAACTACATTTTTTTACATTTTAGTCATTTAGCAGACGCTCTTATCCAGAGCGACTTACAGTAGTGAATGCATACATTTCATACAATTTCATACATTTTATTTATTTTTTATTTTTTTTCTGTGCTACAAAACATTTGGCTGAGGTTAGTCGCTAAATTAGTGCCAAAACTCTCTGCGCACAGATTCGACATCGGCAAATGTAGTTTTGATTCACCGAAGAAGATTCACCAGTGCAAGTTTAGTAAATGAGTTGTATTCATTCTCAAATGTAGTTGCATGTTTGTATGCAAGCGTTGTTATAATTATTGACATATCACATTATCTGCTTGCAAGTGTTATTGCATTTATTATCAAAATATTTTTTGCAACTACAAGACTGATTATACAGGTGCAACTCATATTTTACATGTGCAAATCATACTTTAAATGCTTGTACACTTAAGGCACTATTTTACCTACATAAGCTAGCTTGTCTAAATATCTTAGCTGGCCTGCAATAACTACATGTACTGAATAAGACTCATATTCCTTTCAATCTTTTACCAGATTTTAGCAGAGATGCAGACTAGCGTATTTAGTTTCTTTAAAGAAATAACCACCAGTCAGGAGGATACAGACAGCTCAAGAGATGTGCTTATAGATACAGTATGTACAAAAATTGGCAGATTTTTATTTACATAGAATTAAGCATAATGATTATGACTCTAGACTGCAAGATAAAGCTGTTTCATGTGTTTGAAAAATGCAAAATTCGCCAACTCACATACTTCCTGTCCCCTCAGTTTTTGGGTTGTAGGATACCCCTGGTTGTGCCTCATTATTTGCAATATATCAGCGTAGGAATCTGCAATCAGTAAACAAAAATACCTACTGATCATGAATCAACATGAGAAATTAAAACAAAGAGATGAATATGAATCTTGTCATGGCTTGTCATACATCATGAATAAACTGACAATCCCAGACAACATTCTAGAGAGATTGAAGCTGTGAAACAAACATAATGACATTGCACATTAGCTGTGAATACTGAGCACAAATACCATATTTCTGAGGACTATCGCATCTCACTGAGAAAAAAATGTAGATAAACTCCACTGCATTGTCTGTTAATCAATAATGTATGTTATGTCCTTCATCCATCTAGATGGGCTCATTTGGAGAACAGTTTGGATGCTTATGTTTTGACAGATTTATGATGCTAGGCAGTTCTTCACCACCTGTTCAAACACCACAGCTGCAATGATATCATTTTATGTCATTATCAGATTGTAATTTGGATCTGTATTTCAGTTATTGTAATTTGGATCTATATTTCAGTTATCCATCACAATAATTGAGTGGCAAAGTATTATGTTTTCTTTCATCTGGTATGGCTGCTGCTGTGTGAGTGAGTGAGTGAGTGACTATGATTGTGTGGTAAGAGTGTGTCTACTGTATGAGTGTGTGTGACTCAGAGGCACTAGCCGTAAGTGGTCCTGTATGGCTCAGTTTTGTAGAGCATGGCGCTTGCACTGCCAGAGTTCTAGGTTCGCTTACCGCGGCCACCCATACGTACAAAGTCATGTATGACTGTAAATTGCTTTGGATAAAAGCGTCCGCTAAATGGCATATATTCTTATAAGGAAACTGCATCTGGAAACATACAGTATGTAATAATGAGAGAAAGCAAGAAAGAACTTGTGACATAATGACAGACTTCTTGTTGTAGGAGGACAACACACTAAGTGTGTTTTTGAATTAGAAACCTTTATATTGAATTTAATTTAATCTTGGCTACACTCTTGATAATCTGAGGTAGGCTTGACAATGAACAGCAGTTTGTCTCTTCATATTCCACTGATTAGTAATTGGATGAAAATAATGCGCATTTTCATTTGCTTTTTAATTTATGGAATGTATGATGGTGTCATGCGTTTTATTGTTTTGTTTTGTCAATTTTCAGACCAAATCATAGCTGCCAGTTAATTCAGTAGCAAAGTCTCTCTCGCTCATTCGTCACTCCAAAGTAATTATTTTTTGGTAAAGCATGATAAGATTGCAAGGTTGTTTCAAACAGTGTGTAATTTATTAAATGGAAAACAGAATGCATTATCAGACGGTAAGCTTATTAGTCTCTTATTTAGAGTGCCTTTTTGTCTCTCTCTCTCTCACGTGTGTGTGTGTGTGTGTGTGTGTGTGTGTGTGTGTGTGTGTGTGTGTGTGTGTGTGTGTGTGTGTGTGTGTGTGTGTGTGTGTATGTGTGTGTGTGTGTGTGTGTGTGTGTGTGTGTGTGTGTGTGTGTGTGTGTCAGACCGAAGTGGGTGTGCATGTTGTTGGGATTTTTCAGATCCAGGTGTCAAGTGTAGAACCAGAGATGAGATCAGACAACAATGTAAAAGCATAAGTTAATATTTAATGTATGGTAATGGAGAAAGTTCATGGAACCAATATCTTTCAAGACAGCAGGGCTGAGTATACACAGCAGTCTACAGCATATGTGTCTCTTTCCCAAGACTGTAAATGTACCTTGCATTTATCACTGAAACCTATCAGTATTCTACAATGAAAGAGTAGACAGCTGCTGCCCCCAACAGACATCAAGGCAGTATTGCAGGAACGTTGCTGCATCCTACGGAAGTCCAGAAAGGACATATGAATAAAAAAGCAATTCCCTTGTTATGTCGAGATCACATATTTATAATCACTACATAATAAAGTTGTTTTATTGAGATCACGAGAATTTTGACATGATCATGACATAACAACATTTGTTTCTGTCGAGATTACGAAATAAACTCTATAAATAGCACTAGACGTATTGATGATAGATTGACAGTATGGCTGAGACTGCAGAGCCCACGGAGGATCAGCACATACATTTTAATTGACTGCTACACTAAGGGATTCTACATTTCATGTTAACGTCATGCATTCATTCGTGTTTAGAGCTCATTAGCAGTCTATAAATTAGCCCTGAACGATCCCTGACAGGCAGCGCCGTCTCCCAGGATGTGTGCCACCCCGAAGACCAGTGCCAATTGCATGCAAGCAACAACGCAGCTAACTTGGCAAATGTTGTAAGCGAGCGAGCTAGCTAGTTAACTACATAGTTTTGTTTTCCAAGCTGGTTGTTAGCTTGCATCTCTAATATGTGAATAAGGGACACTAATATCGACATTTACAGAGCGAGTGAGCTCGATTCCTGACAGGCCGATCAGAGTCAATAGCAGCCTCAGATCAGTATTTACCTGGCTAAAAGAGAAGGAATATAATATCTATTGTTTACAGGAAACCCATTCAACAATTTTAGATGAAGTTTTGTGGAAAAAGGACTGGGGGGTGAAATATATTTCTCCCATGGTCAAAGAAATTCAAAAGGGGTGATGGTTTTAATTAACAGTAATTTTGATCCAAATGTGCAAATTTTCCAAACAGATCATCAAGGTAGATGGATTATTTTAAATATGTTATTGGACAATAAACAGATACGGCTTCTTAACCTATAAGGTCCAAATAATGATGATCCAAGCTTCTTTGACAATATATATAAGAATTTATCAACTCTACAAGCAACACTAGACTCTATTATTATAGTGGGAGATTTTAACACGGTCTTAAATACCTCTATGGACCGGAAAGGAAATCACACTACAAACTATCACCCTCAGGCACTTAAGGAAATCATGAATGTCATAGATATATTGGAATTAGTGGATATATGGAGACTTAAATACCCTCCCTGATCTAGTGAGATATACATGGCGGAGGCTTAATCAAACTAGTCGTCTATCAAACTAGTCGTCTTGACTACTTTCTTATGCCATTCTCTCTGCCACCAAAAGTTTAAAAAGTGTTGATAGGGGACAGAATGCGGTCGGATCATCACATAATTGGCATATATATTACTCTTACAGAATTTCCAGGTGGTCGAGGATATAGGAAATTTAATCAAAGCCTACTAGATGATAAATTGTTTAGAACTAGGACAGAAGAATTTATAACTGACTTTTTCAGACATAACATAGGTACAGCAGATCCCCTTATTGTATGGGACACTTTTAAGTGTGCCTTTAGAGGCCATGCAATTCAGTACTCATCTATAAAACAAAAGCTATTTAGATCAAAAGAGTCCATATTAATAAAGGAAATTGAAGGACTAACAGTACAGTTAGATAGCAATAAAAACTGTACCATAGAGGCACAGAATAAGTTAGAGGAAAAACAAAAAATGCACCAAATTCTTTTTCAATCTTCCATATAGAAATGCTACCAAAAAATGTATTAAAACTTGTTACAAATGATGGAGTCACACATGATTCACCAAATGATATTTTGAAAGAGGAAGTAAAGTACTTTAAGAATATGTTTTTGTTTCAGTCTCCTCCATGGGTGGATTTTTTTTCCTAATAATAATGTAAAATTAACATCTGTACAGAAAGACTCATGTGAAGGCCAAATTACAGAGGAGGAACTTCTTGATGCAATTGGGGCCTTTAAGGATGGGAAAACTCCAGGGCTGGATGGCATACCAGTGGAAGTATACAACAATTGTTTTTATACACTCAGGAGGACCATTATTAGCATGTTTTAACCCCTCCTATATAAATGGTAAATTATCAGACAAGCAACAAGAAGGTCTGATATCATTATTACTGAAACAGGACCCAAATGGTATATATAAAGATCCAGTCCATTAAAAAAATTGGAGACCTCTTACACTTCAGTGTTGTGATGCAAAAATCCTAGCAAAATGCTTGGCGCATAGAATTAAAAAAGTATTGTCAGATATTATTCATCCCAGGTTTTTTACATGGACGATACATTGGAGATAATATAAGACAAGTACTGGAAACAATAGAATACTATGAAATATCGGGGACACCAGGCCTGGTTTTCATAGCTGATTTTGAAAAGCTTTTGATAAAGTACGACTGGAGTTTATATATAAATGCCTAGAATATTTTAATTTTGGGGAATCTCTTATGAAATGGGTTAAAATTATGTATAGTAACCCTAGGTGTAAAATAGTAAATAATGGCTACATCTCAGAAAGTTTTAAACTATCTAGAGGAGTAAACAAGGTTGTCCACTATCGGCATATCTATTTATTATTGCCATCGAAATGTTAGCTGTTAAAATTAGATTAAACAATAATATAAAGGGATTAGAAATCCGTGGCTTAAAACAAAGGTGTCATTGTACGCTGATGATTCATGTTTTCTTTTAAAACCACAATTAGAATCTCTCCACGGCCTCATAGAGGATCTAGATATTTTTGCTATCCTTTCTGGATTAAAACCAAATTATGATAAGTGTACTATATTACGTATTGGATCACAAAACAAATGCTAATTTTACATTACCATGTAGGTTACCAATTAAATGGTCTGACGGAGATGTGGACATACTCGTTATACAAATCCCAAAAGAAAGAAATGATCTCACTCCAATAAGTTTTTATAGAAAGTTATCAAAAATAGATAAGATCTTGCTACCATGGAAAGGAAAATAACTGTCTATTTGTGGAAAAATCACCCTGATTAACTCTTTAGTCATATCACAGTTTACCTATTTGCTTATGGTTTTGCCTACATCTAGTGACCTGCTTTTTAAATTATATGAACAAAAAATATTCAATTTTATTTGGAACGGCAAGCCAGACAAAATTAAAAGGGCCTATTTATATAACAAATATGAATTCGGAGGGCAGAAATGATTACATATTAAAGCATTAGACCTCTCACTAAAGGCATCAGTCATACAAAAATGATACTTAAATCCAAACTAGTTCTCTAGTAAATTGGTAAGAATGTCTCATCCTATGTTCAAGAAGGGCCTTTTTCCCTTTATTGAGATTACACCTGCTCACTTTCGGTTGTTTGAAAAGGAAATAATATCCAAAATATTGTTATTTTTTTAAACAAGCCTTAGAAAGTTGGTTGCAATTTCAGTTTACTCCACCTGAAAAGACAGAACAAATAATACAACAAATATTGTGGTTAAACTCAAATATACTAATTGATTAAAAAAAAACGTATTTTTCGAAGAAATATAAAAAAATTGTATAATTTTAGTGAATGATATCATAAATAGGACTGGTGGAGTTAAGTCACACATACAGCTAACACAGACATATAGAAATGAGCTGCTCTACCCAAAATTACAACCAATTAATTGTAGCACAACCACAGAAATGGAAGAGGCAAGTAGAAGGGAAGAGATAGTTGGGAAGAGATTTTTGATGTACCCATTCCATGGCACATGGTTTATGAATTGATACGTAAAACAACGCCGTATTCAAAACTTCGAATTATACACAATTCTTGCAACCAATAGAATGTTATATATATGGGGGATACAATCTTCCCAGCTCTGCAGATTCTGCTGTAAGGAGGCAGAGTCATTAGATCATTTATTTTGGTATTGTCCATATGTAGCTCGTTTTTGGTCACAGGTCTAGGAATTGCTGAAGAATTGCAACATTTGCCTAGAACTAACGCTGCAGATAGCAATACTGGGTGATTTGAAAAGCCATAGACAATCAATCAATAATATAATAATTATTTTAGCAAAAAAATATATTTTTAATTTACAATCTGTAGAAGCTATGAGAATAGAAAGGTTCAATACTTTTGTGAAGCATCACAGCACAGTTGAAAAATATATGGCAAATAGAAATCCAAAATGGATGATGTTGAGAGACAGATGGGATGGGTTGAATGGAGCTGAAGGGTGGGACTAATAACAAGATAACTAATGTAAAACATACAGGGTCTGTAAAATGTATATAGGTTCAGAACTTTTGTGAAATAGCACAGTTACAAATAGAAATCAAACTGGATGGACATCAGCAATAGAGGAAGGACTAAAAACAAACAAAATATAACTATTGTAAAATAGATTGTGTCTGTAAAATGTGTATAAGATATATAAACTGAAGGTAGAAGCCTAAGTGTTATTGTTTATTAGTTTACTCCAATTGGGAAGGGTGGTAGGGTTTGCCGGGAATAATAAAGGTATATTCTAAAAAAGTATGTATGTCTATATAGGTATGTGTATGTATATATGTGTATATGTATGCATGCGTGTATGTATATGGATATATATATTTACCCAAAAAATATATGGGGGATTGGAAATGATGCAGACAATTACATTGATGGAAGCAATATTCTTCCCGCAATATTAAGCTGATCCACCCCTAAAGAAAAAAGAAAAAAATAGCAGCCTCTTAGGCTGATAAATCAGCATGCTGGCTTGTAGGCTGTTTCATAGGTAAAGCTCCTTGCAGGCAAATTAGGAGTCAGTGCATTATGTATATGATCAAGAGTGGGTGTGCTATATTCCTGGCAGGCTGATCAGATTCAATAGAAGCCTCAGAGGCTGATAAGTCAGGATGCTGCCTTGTAGGCAGTCTGCAAGGAGCCTTACATATGAAACAGGCTACAAGGCTGCATCCTGATTTATCAGCCTATGAGGTTACTTTTGACTCTGATCAGCCTAACAGGAATAGAGCCTACCCTCTCCGGATTATATGCATCAGCCTTTAAAGCGCTGACAGCTAATCTGCCTGCAAGGTGCCTTACCTATGAAACAGCCTACAAAGCAGCATACGGATTTATCAGACTCTGAGGCTGACATTTAATGTGATTATCCTGTCAGGAATGGAGTGACCCTTATAATTATACACATCAGTAATGCAAGCTAACAACCAGCATAGATAACAAGCTAGTCTACTAGCTAGCTAGCCAACATGACTACCTTGCTAACAATACTAGCCAAGTTAGCTGTGTTGTTTCTTGCATGTGATTGGCTGTGGTCTTGGGATGCCTGACAGGCTGCCTGTCAGGCATCGTTCAGGGTTTAAATGCCCCGCTTTGCAATGCAGCCACAGGGCCACTTGGTGAGGTGGTTATAATGCTTCTGAACAAATGAATGGATGATGCATGGTCATTTTGATTATCTCGTGATCTCGACAAAACTACTTTTGTTATGGTGTGATCATGAGATAAATCTCGACATCATGATCTCGACATAACGAGGGAATATTTTTTTTAAATACAGTATGTCCTCTCAAAATTTTCGTAGAATCCAACATTCTCTCCATGTTTCTTTTCTGCAACAACATGTGTGGCATTATACTACCACTAGATGGTAGCAGCTGCCCAAAAGGATATCTAAGGGTTGTCGCGTCTGGCATGAGGAGCAGGTTCAAAAGTAGTTCTTCAGTGCCTCTGTCCTCTGATTCTTCCTGTGCAAGGCCTTTCATATTCCCAGAATTCAGACAAAAACAAGAGAGTGGAGGAAGGGGGATATAGTTTCAGTTGTATGGCCTTTAGATGTCTTGCAGGTAGCTACATTGTTTATTATATTAAGATTTATAAACTGGGTGGTTCAAGCCCTCAATGCTGATTGGCTGACAGCTGTGGTCTATCAAACTGTATACCACGGGTATGACAAAACATGTATTTTTACTGCTCTAATTACGTTGGTTACCAGTTTATATATGCAGTAAGGCACCTCGGGTGCTTGTTGTATATTGTCAATATACCACGGCTAAGGGCCGTGCATAAGAACAGCCTTTAGCCGTGGTATATTGGCCATATACCACACCCCCTCTGGCCTTATTGCTTAAATAACCCACAACGTTAACACTTTACTTGACACCCTGTGTCATAACACTGTCATGTAGACCTATTGTGACATATATAGCGTTATTTTATGGCTGGTTATGACACCAACATAAGAGTGTCAAAACCCACAAAACCTACCACGGTAGTTATTTTATGGCTGGTTATTACACCTACATAAGAGTGTCAAATACCACAAAACCTACCACACAAGGCGAACCATTCCATTACACCATAGCCTACTTGTCAACAGTATGTTTACGTTAAATAACATTTTCTGAAATGTACCATATTAAATGATAATTGGGCACAAATTGATGTTAGGCACATATCCCAATGTTCTGTTGCTGATGACTGGGATGAATGAAGGAGCAGATTTCAGGAGCAGTACAAGACACCCTCTTTGTGACTGAGTGCTGACATGAGCATGTACTGTACGTGAAAGACTTATCTGGTTTACATTTACATTTTACATCTTAGTAGACGCTCTTATCCAGAGCAACTTATAGTAGTGAATGCATACATTTCATACTTTTCTTTTCTCCGTACTGGTCCCCCGTGGAAATCGAACCCACAACCCTGGCATTGCAAACACCATGCTCTACCAACTGAGCCACACTCAGACGAAATAGAGACGCTTGTTCTAGGTCCCAAGAAACAAAGAGATCTTCTGTTGAATCTGACAATTAATCTTGATGGTTGTACAGTCGTCTCAAATAAACTGTGAAGGACCTCGGCGTTACTCTGGACCCTGATCTCTCTTTTGACGAACATATCAAGACTATTTAAAGGACAGCTTTTTTCCATCTACGTAACATTGCAAAAATCAGAAACTTTCTGTCCAAAAATTATGCAAAAAAATGAATCCATGCTTTTGTCATTTCTAGATTAGACTACTGCAATGCTCTACTTTCCGGCTAACCGGATAAAGCACTAAATAAACTTCAGCTAGTGCTAAACACTAGAATCTTGACTAGAACCAAAAAATGTGATCATAATACTCCAGTGCTAGCCTCTCTACACTGGCTTTCTGTTAAGGCAAGGGCTGATTTCAAGGTTTTACTGCTAACCTACAAAGCATTACATGGGCTTGCTCCTACCCATCTTTCCGATTTGGTCCTGCCGTACATACCTACACGTACGCTACGGTCACAAGGTTTATATGATTATGATGGTCATAATGCTTTTTGACAGTGTCATAAAGTGCATTTTCTGCAATTTATTTAAAATGTGATGAAGAAAAAAACATTACTGTAAAGAATTCATTGCAACAACAACAAAGGACTTAAGAAACAAACTTTAAAACGAAAGGAAACTTCTTGGCAGGGAAAAAAAACATTTGAATATGTAGGTGCCATAACCAGCCATAATGCAATATATGTCACAACAGGTGTAAATATATGGGTGATGACAGTGCTATGACCATATTATTACAGGTTTTTGACAAGTTATGTCAGCTGTTATGACATACTATGGCATGGATATGACCGTATCATAACGTGTTATGATGATGGGTGTCAAGTAAAGTGTTACCCAAAGTAGGGCAATGTATTTGGAGAAGGACATGGGATGTTGGGACTGTGGGAGTGATGAGGACACATTCATTGCATTATGCTATGGGCACAATAACACAGTATTAGCAAGGGAACTAATACTAAGAATCTAATAAAAACATGAGATGCTCATAGCTGCTAGGAGAACAGGTAATCTAGGCACTGAAAGATCAATCTTCTCTCTGTTTTTATAGATTTGTTCAATGTCTCCCATATGGATTTCATGTAACGAAAACATGAACAGGGCAGACTACACACCAGTGGAGGATTTCACATCTAAGTACCACAGGGTTATCAGTAAACTCTCAAAATAATATCCAAGCCACTTCACCTGTGTTGGATCGAACTGTTGTTCTCTAATGCATGCTTTTAACCCTGCATTATCTGTGTCACGGGAGCCAAGCTTGCGCAAGTAATTTGGACAACATTCATTATAAATACATACTAGAGCAGATAGACCTCTATGGAACCAATCTACAGACCTGGGCCCCTTATTCAAGTGTAGGAGTGCTGATCTAGGATCAGGTCTCCCATGTTCCTGTAATCGTATTCATCATGATCTAAAAGGCCAAATTTATCCTAGATTAGCACTATGACGCTTTATGAATACAGGCCCTGGCACTGATCCTCTTTCACACAGCATCCATAAAGACAAACCCATGCTCTGTCTTCTAAGACGTCATCTTACCAATGGATACAATAGCTCTAGTAAGATGTAAAGTATTCACAGAATATCTGAACTGTTCTTTATACAACAACCCCAAACATGCTAGAGAAGAGCAAAGGTGATGACGTGTGGCACCATTATCGCTGACCAGTGAAACACTGGACAACTATGTGGTGAAACGAGGATGGGCTGATGAACGATCTGGTGAGAGCACAGCACGGAAGTATGGTGATGACATCATATGACTAGTGATGATATCATAGGCTTGTAGTTGCAGTGACAAATATGATTACGAAAATATATAGTATCACCTCTAATGACATAAAGATATGTAACTCCTTGAGATAGATACATCTCCAATTTGATGGCAACAACAATATTACAGGCCTGTTGCCATGATATCAGCTTCCCAATTCCTTTAAAGACTTACGTGTGTTTGTGTGTATGCGTGCTCGTCTATGTCTGTATGTATGTGTATGTGAGACACAGGCAGACTCCTCTAGTTCTCTGCCTCCCCAGATTAATATCAGGGCTGTACAAAGGGGCCCTCTATGCCCTGCAGGACGACTCCCAGGACAATGAATCCACTGTCTGACAACACCATCGCTAACTCCTGTTAACTGATACATGTGCAAATCTCCCAGCTGAGATTACAGGGAATCTCATCCCTCAATTGTACCTGTTCTTCCTGTGATAATAGTTATGACAACGTTTGTGATGATGGCGTGACCAAACCGTTCACTAGTGTAATTAATCAAATCGATTTGACAACAATACATAGACTAAGTTTACTTTCTTTTTCACATGTATGACTTGTGCATTTTCTAGAAATAATAATGTTGAGGTGGAATAAGAGATGTACTGTGTTTTCTGTCAGAGATGACAAAGATAAAGAATTTGGCTATCCAGATAGAGAGAAGATAACGAAGGCTTTCATGTATCTATCTTACAATCTGCTCTGCTTGAACTTCAGCTATCTTAAACCTATTATGTTTTGACAAAATAACCTTTTTTTTTCTTAATTCAACAGCCATTCTGAAATCACAGTAGCTGTTGGAGAACGTGTGACTATAGTCCTTGTCTGCTCAGCAGCAGTAGCCTACACCTGAACAAAAAATGAATTCAGAAAGTGTCAGTCTAGATCTCTCCTGTGTTGGTATCATCTCACAGCTCTGTAGTTTGATTTTAAATGTATATTTTGCATACGTCTGTCAAAATGTTGAATAATGGTAGGCGTATACGAATAGCCCTATAGTTTATGTTTGACCTGTTTTGAATTGAAAAGGTAGGAGGACCACGGACTACTGCGCATAGCGCACTATTTTACAGCAAATCCTTGTGATTCGGATTGGGCGGATTAATTCACGTGTCTATGGAGGCAGTGGCTTGTCACTCATTCTTTGAACAGTGTGCTGGCGCTGATCTTCTGCCGCTGCTACATCGATAATCAACTATACAGAATACCAATTTGCCATACGAAAAATAAATATCTAGCAATATGGGAATGTATTATTTTTGAAAATATCAAGAACAATATCAAAATATCAAGAACAACCACAACATTCTTCCTTAAGACATTTGCGTGGTCTAATCAAGGAGTTGCGATGCTCCACGCAAAGGATTTCATTTTAGCCTTGCTTCTCGTGGGCTCTACAGGTAAGATAGTTAAGCTAATGTTACAGTTTTTCGTAATTACTTCTATTCAGGCCAGAGATTTGATAAAATACTCGAATTAGGAAAGGTGGACTGTGCGTCCATGACAATCTGCATCCATTGAAGGACTGTGTACATGTCCCTCCTTCGACAGTATCAGGTGGATGGATGTAAGATTGTCCAATTAAACGTTTTTCAGTGGGATGGTCTTTCCATGTAAATTGGCTGGCTAGCTGCTGCCATGTTGTTAACATATTCTGCCATGGTGTACACGAGTAAACATTTGCTTAGTTAATAATGCATTACTATATTTGATATATAGCTAGTTGTTTTATCATATTCTGAGGGCAAATATAATTTTCACAAGTGTTAGCTAGCTAACCTTACCTACCTAGCCAGCATGCCTATCAGCAAAGCAGCTTATTCCATCAAGACAAGGCATTTAAATTATGTTACGACCATTGGAATACACCTGTGATACGTTTAAGTTGCTCTCATTACATTAGGGTTTATCTTTTGTTGTCATATCACCAGTAATTGCATTAATATAGAATACAGTATGAATTTGTCTATTGAATGGATAGCTTGCAAAACAGTGCTTGCTTGCGTACATCAATGCGTTTGTTGCTACTAACTCCTCCTGGTCATCTCTCCCAAACATCATGACTGTTTGCAAGCAACCTAAAATTTAGCTAACAATGTTTCTGAAATTGAGATGGAGCTACTTTCACAAGTGCAGCTACTTTCACTCGCTTGCAATTTTGTTAGCATCCATTTTACTATGGTCCAGGTCCACAACTAGGTGGTCCAGCCCTATCATCACAGGGAAGGGAATTTGGAGGGGAATTATCGGCTCTATTGGGGAGAGGCACGCCACCCATGCGACTCATGGCTATTTAACAATCAGAGGGCCTTGAGATAGAAGCTGTTTTTTAGTCTCTCGGTCTCAGCTTTGATGCACCTGTACTGACCTCGCCTTCAGGATGATAGCGGGGTGAACAGGAAGTGGCTCTTGTGGTTGATGTCCTTGATGATCTTTTTGGCCTTGCTGTGACATCGGGTGCTGTAGGTGTACTGGAGGGCAGGTAGTTTTCCCCCGGTGATGTGTTGTGCAGACCGCACCACCCTCTGTAGAACCCTGCGGTTACGGGCGATGTAGTGTGGTGAAAAAGATTGAGCTGGAGGCGTGCGTGACCACGCGGTCATGGGTGAACAGGGAGTACGGGAGGGGACTGAGCACACAGCCTTGTGGAGCTCCTGTGTTGAGGATCAGCGAAGTGGAGGTGTTGTTTTCTACCTTCACTACCTGGGAGCGGCCTGTCAGGAAGTCCAGGACCCAGTTGCACAGGGTGGGGTTCAGACTAGGAATGCATGATATATCGGTGAACATATCGGAATCGCCCGATATTAGCTAAAAATGCCAACATCGGAATCGGCCTGATGTCTAGGTTAACACGGATGTTAAAAGACGATGTCAAAGCTACTGTGCATGCCTTTATAACGTAGGTACATGACATAATGATGCCACGTAAAATGTTGTGCTACACGTGCAACACAGCATTCCTAACCTAGCCCACAATGTCTGCTGTGTGGATCGAGCAGTTAACAAGTTGAGCCATCATTTGAAAGAGTAAGAACATTTTAGCGAGACAACTCAAAGGCGAAATCCATTAAAGCCAAGATAATGGAATTTATTGCCCTTGACATCAACCGTTCTCTGTCGTGGGTGATGTTGGCTTGTCGACTGGTCGAGCACCGGTACACACTACCAAGTGCGCTATTTTTCAGATGTTGCCCTACCGGAGTTACACAGTAATAGCATCACTTCTATTAGCTTCAGACATGCATACTATGGAACGCCATTTGGTTCTTTGCGTGTCAAAAAAATACAGTAGCACTGTCAAAGCTGTACAAAAAAGTCTGCAAACACCGGCCACGAACGATGTGTTTGCAATACCGCATTGGTAATAAAGCATCATTTGTTAGACCGCAACTTCTGGGGTAGCTAGCTTTAGCTTGGTACCTAGCTAGCACCAATACAACAAGCCTGAAAACAATGACCAGTAGAAACTGCAGTCATTTTCATTATTCTTAGCAATGATTTAGGACTCCTTGTGAGTAAGTATTAGCTAGGTTGCCACTTGTTGTTCGCCTGTTGAAATTGAATTTCAGTTCATGAAAATAAATAGCTAGCCAGCTACTTAACCCTGTTGCCCCAGCAGCCAGCTTGCTTCATCTAGTTAGTGAGGCTCGACCGGACCGGGTTATGTGTTGACCCATCTATGTGAAGCTAGCCACAATAAGGATTAGCCACAATAGTGGACTTTGCGGTTAGCCTTCAAAATAATAGTATGGCATAATTCTACTATGTATTAATTTGCATCACTGTCAATGACATACTTTTATTTTGAAGGCAAACTGCAAATTCCACTATTATGCTCAATCCTTATTGTGGCTAGCTTCACATAGATGGGTCTTACCACCATTAATCGAATAAGAACTGTCTTATAAATTAATGTTATTTTAGAGCATGACACCTAGCTATATAGTTAGCTAACTAACTATAGCTACTGAAACAGATTGTCATTTTGCTATGTTTTTGGGGAAGGTCATTGTTTGCCTCCATGAGCTAGCTAGCTTTTCTTTATGGCAAGCACTATAGGTGCCCGAGACAACTTTACCAGCATCATAGCATACGTATCGATGAATTTTTGTAACATATGAAATACGAGTGATACTGTAATCAATGTGTAATAACTACGTAAAAATGTATGAACGCGCTAAATTATTATGTGACGTGCAGTCATATTCAGGTCCTGATTGGTCAACAAGCTTATTTGACACGTCAAATAGTGTTACCGTAATTTCCGGACTATTGAGCGCACCTATATACACACTGCTCAAAAAAATAAAGGGAACACTTAAACAACACATTGTAACTCCAAGTCAATCACACTTCTGTGAAATCAAACTGTCCACTTAGGAAGCAACACTGATTGACAATACATTTCACATGCTGTTGTGCAAATGGAATAGACAACAGGTGGAAATTACAGGCAATTAGCAAGACACCCCCAATAAAGGAGTGGTTCTGCAGGTGGGGACCACAGACCACTTCTCAGTTCCTATGCTTCCTGGCTGATGTTTTGGTCACTTTTGAATGCTGGCGGTGCGTTCACTCTAGTGGTAGCATGAGACGGAGTCTACAACCCACACAAGTGGCTCAGGTAGTGCAGCTCATCCAGGATGGCACATCAATACGAGCTGTGGCAAGAAGGTTTGCTGTGTCTGTCAGCGTAGTGTCCAGAGCATGGAGGCGCTACCAGGAGACAGGCCAGTACATCAGGAGAGGTGGAGGAGGCCGTAGGAGGGCAACAACCCAGCAGCAGGACCGCTACCTCCGCCTTTGTGCAAGGAGGAGCAGGAGAAGCACTGCCAGAGCCCTGCATAATGACCTCCAGCAGGCCACAAATGTGCATGTGTCTGCTCAAACGGTCAGAAACAGACTCCATGAGGGTGGTATGAGGGCCCGACGTCCACAGGTGGGGGTTGTGCTTACAGCCCAACACCGTGTAGGACGTTTGGCATTTGCCAGAGAACACCAAGATTGGCAAATTCGCCACTGGCGCCCTGTGCTCTTCACAGATGAAAGCAGGTTCACACTGAGCACATGTGACAGACGTGACAGAGTCTGGAGACGCGGTGGAGAACGTTCTGCTGCCTGCAACATCCTCCAGCATGACCGGTTTGGCGGTGGGTCAGTCATGGTGTGGGGTGGCATTTCTTTGGGGGGCCGCACAGCCCTCCATGTGCTCGCCAGAGGTAGCCTGACTGCCATTAGGTACCGAGATGAGATCCTCAGACCCCTTGTGAGACCATATGCTGCTGCGGTTGACCCTGGGTTCCTCCTAATGCAAGACAATGCTAGACCTCATGTGGCTGGAGTGTGTCAGCAGTTCCTGCAAGAGGAAGGCATTGATGCTATGGACTGGCCCGCCCGTTCCCCAGACCTGAATCCAATTGAGCACATCTGGGACATCATGTCTCGCTCCATCCACCAACACCACTTTGCACCACAGACTGTCCAGGAGTTGGCGGATGCTTTAGTCCAGGTCTGGGAGGAGATCCCTCAGGAGACCATCCTCCACCTCATCAGGAGCATGCCCAGGCGTTGTAGGGAGGTCATACAGGCACGTGGAGGCCACACACACTACTGAGCCTCATTTTGACTTGTTTTAAGGACATTACATCAAAGTTGGATCAGCCTGTAGTGAGGTTTTCCACTTTAATTTTGAGTGTGACTTCAAATCCAGACCTCCATGGGTTGATAAATTGGATTTCCATTGATTCTTTTTGTGTGATTTTGTTGTCAGCACATTCAACTATGTAAAGAAAAATGTATTTAATAAGATTATTTCTTTCATTCAGATCTAGGATGGGTCGTTTAAGTGTTCCCTTTATTTTTTTCAGCAGTATATATAAGCTGCACCCACTGAATTACATTATTATTTTTTTTTTAACATAAATAAGCCGCATATGTCTATAAGCCGCAGGTGCCTACCGGTACATTGAAACAAATTAACTTTACACAGGCTTTAACGAAACACGGCTTGTAACAAAAATAAATAGGCTTTAACGAAACACGGCTTGTAACAAAAATAAAAAATTAGCAGTAAACAGTAGTCTACCAAGAAAGTCATTGGTCACTATCTTCCTCCTCCTGTGCACTGAAACCACTGAAGTCATCTCCTTCGGTGTCGGAGTTGAATAGCCTCAGAATTGCTTCATCCGATATTGGATCGTTTTCATTGTCGCTCTCGTCACTGACCTTATCCCGTTCGGCAATTTCATTGGTCTAATGAAAGCTTCATGCCGGCAAAAAACTGAGCACGTCACAGAATGTGTTTTTTTGGAGAAAAAAATTTGAAAGCGAGAAAAATCCATATATTAGCCGCGTCATTGTTTAAGCCGCGAGGTTCAAAGCGTGGGAAAAAAGTTGCGGCTTATAGTCCGGAATTTACGGTATTTGATGTGTATCTTTTTTGACACATGCAAAGACCCAAACGGCGTTCCATAGAACTCCTGGTTGAGAATGAAACGACTGAACAAATGAACAACGAAACAGCACAGCAAGTAAGTGAAAGAAATAGGTTTTGATTATGTTTTACTGATAATGGGGACATACGTAAATGCCAACAAAATACGTTTTTGGTCAGTGTAGTGTGTGTGTGTGTGTAACCTTTATTTAACTAGGCAAGTCAGTTAAGAACAAATTCTTATTTACAATGATGGCCCGGATGACACTGGGCCAATTGTGCGCTGCCCTATGGCACTCCCAAGCACGGCCGAATGTGATACAACCTGGATTCAAACCAGGGACTGTAGTGACACCTCTTGCACTGAGATGCAGTGCCTTAGACCGCTGTGTCCATGTGTGTGTGTTAAATATTTAACTGTACTAGAATGTTTAAAAGGCCGCTAAAATGTTAAATATCGGGTATCGGTATCGTTTTTTTTGGCAAGGAAAATATTGGTATCGGACAAAAATGTCATATCGGTGCATCACTAGTTCAGACCCAGGGCCCCAAGCTTAATGATAAGCTTGGAGTGTGCTATGGTGTTGAATGTTGAGCTATAGTTAATTAACAGCATGCTTACATAGGTATTCCTCTTGTCCAGATGGGATAGAGCAGTGTGTAGTGCGATGGCGATTGCATCGTCCGTTGATCTATTGGGGTGGTACGCAAATTGAAGTGAGTCTTGGGTGTCAGGTAAGGTAGAGGTGATATGATCCTTAACCTCTCTGGGCTAGGTGGCACCAAATCGTCCCACCTACGTAACAGCCAGTTGAATCCAAGGGTTAACATGCTTACATTTCTTACTCACGTCGGCCACGGACAAGGAGAGCCCACAGTCTTTGGTAGCGGGCTGGGTCGGTAGCACCGTGTTATCCTCAAAGCGGGCGAAGAAGGTGTTTAGCCTGTCCGGAAGCAAGACATCGGTGTCCGCGGTGTGGCTGGTTTTCCTTTGTAGCCTGTGATTGTCTGTAGACCCACATACGTCTCGTGTCTGAGCCGTTGAATTGCGACTCCACTTTGTCTTTGTACTGATGTTTAGCCTGTTTGATTGCCTTACGGAGGGAATAACTTCACTGTTTGTATTCGGCCATATTCCCAGTCACCTTGCCATGGTTAAATGCGGTGGTTCACGCTTTCAGTTTTGCGCGAATGCTGCCATCTATCCACGGTTTCTGGTTAGGGTAGGTTTTAATAGTGGGTACAACACATCCTAAACTCTTCCTGATGAACTCAGTCACTGTATCCATCGATGTTATTCTCAGAGGCAACCCGGAACATATCCCAGTTCACGTGATCAAAACAATCTTGAAGCATGGATTCTGATTTGTCAGACCAGCGTTGAATAGACCTTAGCGTGGGTACTTCCTGTTTGAGTTTCTGCCAATAGGAAGGCAGGAACAAAATGGAGTCTGGATCGGATTTGCCGAAGAGAGGACGGGGGAGGGGCTTGTAGGCATTTTGAAATATTGAGTAGCAGTAGTCCAATGTTTTTCCAAAGCGAGTACTACAGTCAATGTGTTGGTAGAACTTCGGGTAGTGTTTTCCTCAAATTTGCTTTGTTAAAATCCTGAACATTAGCGAGTAATATACTCGGAAGCGGTGGATGGTATGCACGCCTCCTGAGTCGGACTAGAAGTCCACTAAGAATACCTCGTCTCCGCCGGTGGTGTTTTGGAGCAGCCTCTACAATAAGTTCAATTGCCCTGGGGTACGAACAAAGGATCCAATTCGGGAAAGTCGTATTCTTGTTCGTAATGCTGGTCAGTTACCGTCGCTCTGATATCCAAAAGTTATTTTCCAGCTGTATGTATTAACACAAAATCAATTCTGGGCTAAGAAATAACACACACACACACAAAAAAAATACTGCAAAGTTGCTTAGGAGCTAGAAGCAGAGCTGTAATATCTGTCAGCGCCATCTCACTCTGTCATAGCTGTTGGTGCCAACACCCCCCCTCTGAAAGACACACATACAGTACATTTGGAAAATATTCAGACCCCTTTCGTTTCCCCATATTTTGTTACGTTAAAGCCTTATTCTGAAATGGATTACATGTTTTTTTCCCTTCGACAATCTACACGCAATACCCCATAATGACAAAGCAAAAACAGGTTTTTAGAAATTTCGGCAAAAAAAACAGAAACAACCTAGGCAACCTACTGCCCCTAAGTCATGAACAAAATCAGTTTGAGTTTGCCCTAAAAGATCCTACAGTGGTTTTTCCATAAACGTAAATAGGGTTTTAGTGGGGATTTTAGTGGGGTCCAAGTTAGTATACAGACACCCATGCATTTTTTATAGCCTACCCAGTCTAATGGTGGTGCACAGGTGCAGGAAACCAAGTGTTTCCCTACTTGCTTACAAAACAAGGCCACTATTGTGTTATGCTATCATAAAACAGGACTATGCTTCAATAAGTAGGCTACTTAGCATCTCTCTTTGCATCTCACATAACATGATGTTTAAGATGTGCATACATGTAGCTAGATGTGTAATGAATGCTTCATGAACATACTAGATCGTTACTGAAGGTTTTAGTGGTGATGCTCACTCAACTGCTACACGCTGTGTGTGACTCATCTCTGTGATGTCACCTGATATGGTGACGAGTTGCGGTCCTCGAGCTCCAGCCGTGATGGAGGCTGCTGTGTCATCATCATGGTAGCTTAGATAGAGGATGTAGCCTACCTGGTAATACTATGTCTTCTCTATCAGCTGTGATAAAAGGCTGTTTTGGTTAAGGCTTATCTCCTGGCCATCTGTTGTAAGGATTGTGTTTGGTTTCATTCCTCCCAGGAGCAGAACACTGTGTTACCCCCCAGAGATACCTATAGTAGCACGAGGAGGAGATGCTAATTGGCAATAAACCTTTGCTTATAATGTCAACAAGCAATGTTGTTGTTCCTCTTGATATATAAGCCATTTGAATATACATTTTGGCTGGAATATTCTCAAATCTTGTTGACTTTACTTAATCGTAATACTACCTAAACTTGAAAGTAGACCTGGCCTATTGACTATTTTCCACGTCTGTTGATGGTTTTAATAGCAACCTGATATAAACTTTAGAATTTGCCATAATTGGATGAACGTTGATTTTAGACCCATAAATTCTGAGTGGTTACAGGGCTCGCGAGTTCAAGCCCAGTGCTGCATTGTTGTTTTTTGTGAGCGCCGACAAAGGCACATATATAGATGTCCTCAGGACCTTTTCAAACGTCAGAAATCAACGTCTCTTTCTTGTGACCGGCCTGTTTATATAGCTCAGCCTCGGCTATTTTAGGCATATGGCAAGCTTTTTCAATAACTTTTGCGCTGCACACACCCTTGTTTGGTGAACCTGAATAGGCTTAGCTGATACAGAATGTGAGGCACAGATGTTCTTAACGCAGAAGGGCATGGAGAAGTGAACGTAGTTCTTCATCCGATGCGGGCAACCTGGGTATTCCTCAGAGACCAAACGAATGGAAGAGCGAATGGACTGGAAACCTTTCTGCGTGATGATCTAATGCAATTGCTCTGATGCTCATTAGCAGAAGAAAAAAACATAGGATGTGAAGACGGAAGCTGGAGAGAGAAGGTCGGAAAAGGCATGTCAGAGACAGTCAACACATAACCTAGTATCTGATTCATAATGCTGTTGGACTAATATCTCCATTTAGAGGTTTGTGATTAGAGATATCAGCGGTATGGTAGTGGGGATATCAGGGCTGCACTTCTTGATGCTGGTTAGCCTACTCTCTATGAATGGTAACTTTGACTTCCAAGAAGTTATATCTGAAGGTATAATTTTGGCAGAGGCAGACACAGACAGCAGCTATGCCTCTCCATGGTCCATTCTGGTTCCTGCTGTGACTGTCTGCACAGTCTTATGAGTGGTGATTATGACAACAACACTACAGCCAATCATGCAGGCCTAGGTCTATGCTTGTATTTCTGCTGGATCCTGTCATATGACCCCAGCCAATCATGTTCGTGGAGATTTTTGCTCCAGGAGCAGTGGTTCAGTCTCAGTTGCCAGGGAATCATAGGATAATGTTCATTCAGATCAGATCATAGCTGATCACTAATCAGCATTATATACTAAAGCTGTGTTTGTTTGTAAACACACTGGTATCAGGACGCAATTGCCTGTGCTTTTTCTTCATAGTGAACAGCATGGACATACCTGCAGTGAGTGTTCACCTAGGGGGTCCTCCATTACAACCTGCTTTGAGAAGAATTGGCACATGTACAGAACGCTACAACACACTTACTAACCTACACTTAGTTGCTGGACTGCTATCTTTAGTTCAGCTGGTGTTTGAATAGCATATGTTACTTAAGCTGTTTATGGGTGGGCTCCCTCCCAGACAAGCTGCTTGGCACCTTGGAGCTCTTAGCATGTACAGTGAAACTTCTATTTCAATGTGTGTTAAGTAAGGTTTTCTATCCTATTTTATGTCTGTGTTACCAATACAGCTTCATAACTGTATATTTGATGTGTTGTGGGCTAAGTAGTTGGATCAAGCCAAGAATCATGTCTGCCTTTTATCCTTAAAGCCCAGTTGGCATCCACATTTACTCAGACCTGTATGTGCAGCTGGCTGGCTGGCTGGCTGGCTGGCTGGCTGGCTGGCTGGCCAAATCATCCACAAGGAAATATTTCACAGATGGTGATGATCTCAGATTGACCACCAGACACAACTGAGATCATGGGATGTTTCAATTCATCTTGGATGGATGAGCTACATGGATGTGGATGGAGGATCTAGGAGGAATGTTTGGATGAAGGATCCAGTGAGATCAGAGTATGCACTGTTTCATATTCTGGGTATCCAGCAGAGCAGAGCCTATCTCAGAGGCGTAGGAGAGGACTCTGCTTCTGCAGCCAACCTCAGCTTCTCCTTTGATGGTGAGTGGAGCAGACAAATCTGGGCCTCTGAGAGATGCTTGGCCCTAGGGGACTAAAAACATGACGTTACACATGCACACTAACACAGTGTTCTGTCTACACACAAAACAACACTCACAGTGACTAGGGCTGTGACGGTCATGGAGTTTCGGATGACAGTTATTGGTCAGCCAAATGATCGTGGTCACTGTTATATCCATTAGAATTGCAATTTTTTATTTTTTTTTAAGACACATTTTCTCCTCTCCTTCGCTCCTGACTGCATATGCTGCTGCTGCAGGGAGGGGGATGTTGCCTAGGCAACCAAAGATTCATTTGCTACAACACCTTGCTTGTTTCAGCAAGGAGCAATACAGTTTCATCGCGTTGTTAAGAGTCCATGTTACTGCAGAATAGGATATTATTTTTGACAATATTGAAAAATTAATTTTGCGCTAGCCGGCTGTACCTGCACCAAAAGTCCAGTATTTTTCCTTCATAGCTTGTTCTCCATATTTGTTTTCAGCTCTTTTATTTCCATGACTGATCAAAACTCGTTTTCTCATGGGTCTCTCTTGTCCCTCTGCAGCAGATATATGATAAGCAATATGTTTGGAACATCGAATCGCAAAAAAGTCACAGTATGGAATCACAATACATATGGAATTGTGAGAATCATGAGAAACGTAATACATAATACTAACTATCGCGATAATATCGTATCGTGAGGTCCCTGGCAATTCGCAACCCTACCTCTCGGACACTATCAGAGGGACAACATCCGTCCCCCGTGGCTGCTGACTGCCACACAGTGCCTGCTGCTTTTGTCACTGATTAGCATACGACTTTATGCCCCTGCCCTTTTCATTAATAATATTGTATGACAAGTGTTGGTTTTCCATTCATCGGAAGCTATTAGAAATGCAGTTTCTTGTTGTGCTATTTTCTACCTTTCTACATAGTTGTCTTGTTTCACCGTTTGCCCTCCAGGTTATAGGGAACATATATCAAAAGTTGGCTGATTTGGTCAACGTTTTGTCGAAGCAGCAGCTGGCTTACAGTACCTTGGCTTTGGGAGGTCATTTGGCATTAGATCAGGATTTCTAATAGCACTTGGCAATGGGGGGAAAACAACCTGTTTGAGTTGTTAAATTGGACAGTATTGTTATCTTGAGCTTTGGGCTAGGGTCCACCACCAGCTCTTTCCATGTTACGTAGTCGTATTGTAATGATGGTTGTTATAGAGGAGTAATTACAGAAGCATGTGTCATGATTAAGGACCCTATGTTCCAGTGTGGAGCTGGATTCACCCTCCACTGCATGTCCTAATCCTGGGGGCAACAGTCGTCTTCTGAACCTGACCTGCTCAACTCAACCTAACCTGTCTGACTGACGGCCTCATAGGCAGGCCAGCTGAATGATGAGAAGCACAACGGTTAGACCATGATGATGAGGGGGTACATTCATGCTGGAAGGTGTACATTCATGCTGTACATTCATGCTCTGACTGTCGGAGTCCAGTGAGAGTCCAGTGACATCTCAAAGATTAAATACATTTTCTGGTACTTTGGCTACTAAGAAAGTATGTTTGTTAACCTCCCACTTTGGCTTAATGTGTCAATGTGTAGTTCATACATTCATAATCTCTGAATTACTGTTTTACCTCAATTATACACTAAATCCCTAGTTTGAATAGTTTTCTTGAAGCAGTGCCGTGCCATTTTCCCTATATTTACCCCCATGTGGGTCAGCCCCCTAGCAATTCCAGTGACAGCTAGCAAGAGGCCTGCTCAGCATATCCAACGAGGTTGCAGGACGTGCTCAACTGCTCAGTGGACACAGCAGATAGGGAGGGAGAGAGAGTAATGGCGTGGTGCACATATCTGCACATATGTGACATAGTACGCAATTTTTGGGGACCACTTTTGGCTCGTGAGTGATACCTTCAGAACTACTGGCTAAAAAATATACGAAAGTACTGGAGAATCTCTTTAAGCCTACAACATCAGTTTTTCTTTGAGTCATCCATGCTGGAAAGATTTTCCACTAGGAGTGGGGAAGTCCAGTCCACATCTCAACATTTTTCAACAAAAGTTTCCTAGTTGCTTAGTTTCTCTCTGAGCTGACATAATAATGACTGAGCTAAAATAATCCAGTGGGCTAATCTTCAGGTTGATGATGAGCTTTATGCACCATTTATTTGGTGCTAGGTAGGGCTGGGAATTGCCAGGGACCTCATGATATGATATAATCACGATACTTAGGTGCTGATACGATATTCATTGCCATTTTCACTATTCTATATGTATTGTAAACGAGTTTTGATCTGTCGTGGAAATAAAAGTGCTGAAAACAAATTGGGTCCTTATTTAAAAAGAAGATGGAGAACAAGCTATCAAGGAAAAATACTGGAGTGTTGGTGCAGGTACAGCCAACTACAGTCTTTGTGTTCATGCATCCATGCACAATACGGTGCATTTATTATTAAAACACTATAGAAGATAGTATAGAACACTATAGAACCCAGCTGCCTGTACAAATCAAATCAAATCAAATGTATTTATATAGCCCTTCTTACATCAGCTGATATCACAAAGTGCTGTACAGAAACCCAGCCTAAAACCCCAAACAGCAAGCAATGCAGGTGTAGAAGCACGGTGGCTAGGAAAACTCCCTAGAAAGGCCAAAACCTAGGAAGAAACCTATAGAGGAACCAGGCTATGAGGGGTGGCCAGTCCTCTTCTGGCTGTGCCGGGTGGAGATTATAACAGCACATGGGCTAGATGTTCAAATGTTCATAAATGACCAGCATTGTCAAATAATAATAATCATAGTAGTTGTCGAGGGTGCAACAAGTCAGTAACACAAGCGTAAGTGTCAGTTGGCTTTTTCATAGCCGATCTTTGAGAGTATCTCTACCGTTCCTGCTGTCTCTAGAGAGTTGAAAACAGCAGGTCTGGGACAGGTAGCACGTCCGGTGAATAGGTCAGGGTTCCAGCAGGTCTGGGACAACAGGTCTGGGACAGGTAGCACGTCCGGTGAACAGGTCAGGGTTCCATAGCTGCAGGCAGAACAGTTGGAACTGGAGCAGCAGCACGGCCAGGTGAACTGGGGACAGCAAGGAGTCATCAAGCCAGGTAGTCCTGAGGCATGGTCCTAGGGCTCAGGTCCTCCGAGAGAGAGATAGAAAGAAAGAAAAAGAGAGAATTAGAGAGAGCATATTTAAATTCACACAGGACACCGGAAAAGACAAGAGAAATACTCCAGATGTGACAGACTGACCCTAGCCCCCGACACATAAACTACTGCAGCATAAATACTGGGGCTGAGACAGGAGGGGTCAGGGGACACTGTGGCCCCATCCGATGAAACCCCCGGACAGGGCCAAACAGGTAGGATATAACCCCACCCACTTTGCCAAAGCACAGCCTCCACACCACTGGAGGGATATCTCCAACCACCAACATACCATCCCGGGACAAGGCCGAGTATAGCCCACAAAGATCTCCGCCACGGCACAGCCCAAGGGGGGGGCGCCAACCCAGACAGGAAGACCACAGGCAACATGAAGAATAGGGATCGTTCCCCCTCATGTAGTTACACAGCAACATCCTACCCATCATCTCAGAGCTAAGATTAAACCTTTAGTCAACTGTTATCAATGTGCTTTCCTTGCATATCGTATGTATACTGTAAACTAGCCATGCTAAAAATGTTCAGGGTTTTGCACAAGGCTTATGCTAAACCCTGATCATGCTTAGCATGACTAGTAAAAAGCGCATATTATGTAAGGGAAAATAACAGTGTATTTGGGCAATGTTGGGCCCTAATAATTAGGGTTTATTAGAGCTGCTGGAGTCTGGGAAGGCCACAGACAGGGCACTATCTCCAGAGGAGCGACAGTGTAGAGACTCTGCCCATCATTAAACATTAAAACGTAATTATTCTTCCACACTAGTCACTCCAGCTGAATCCTAAATGAGTGTAAAGCTTAATAACAAAATGCATTAACATTAAGCCTGGTGTCTTGGAGAGACTTGGCAACTAATAATCCTGAATGTTTTAGCAGGTCAACTCCTGATTTGACTCCATAATAGCAGTGAAATAAATGATTAGGCTAGGAAATAGTTTTTTTTAAATTACAGTAATTTATTCATAGTTTAATCATTCACACGTTTCAGTAAAACATTCTTCGGCATTTGGTCAAACGTCATCATGACATAACACAGTGCCACCGTAGACCTTCAGGGTCCACTTTGCCCTTTTTCATTTCTAAAGCATGGCTGTTGTGCTCCCAATGAATAATGAATGACTAATGAAATGGGCATGGCCCTTCTCTCTCACCACCACCACTGTTTGCCTCTGCTTGACCACTCTGCAACGCTCAGGAGAAATACTGCTGTCACACTGAAGCTGTAAGAAAGCCCTTGTTGTTACTCACTGCTTGTTCATTTCTCATGCAAGCCAAGTGTGGTTATCTGAATTTAATGCTCTTAAGAGAGTTGTGTAAAGCTAGGTGCCAGGGAATAACAAGGTCCCTCAAATAAATGTAATGTTACCTTGCAGCTGAACCTTGTGGCATTTCATATTTTTGCTACGTCTGACCTTGCAAACTCCATTCATGTTGAGGAGAAAGAATGGCTTTGAATAAATACAAATAACAAATGGAAAATGTACCTTTTTCCTTCTGCATGAAAATTGGATGTCCATTTGGATGCTGATGAAGTGTTCATATTTCTGATCCACACACACGTTTGGCTGCCTCAACCTTTCATTTGGCAGCTGAACCTCATGAATTATGAAGTGATGCTGGAAGCTCAGGGCAGCTAAATCAAAGAAGAAAGAGAGAGCGAGAGAGAGGGAGGGAGGCAGGGAGACAGAAATGGGGGAGAGGGAGAGATAGGAAGGGAGAGAGAGCGATGGGGAGAGGGGATGCCCTTGTCTCAGAGAAGAATAAAGAAGTGGTAAGCCCTATACTGTTGTAGTAGAGGGAGAGATAGGGGAGAGAGAGAGATAGGAAGGGAGAGAGAGCGATGGGAAGAGGGGATGCTCTTGTCTCAGAGAAGGATAAAGAAGTGGTAAGCCCTACACTGTTGTAGTAGCCTAGCCCTCAAAGTTGTTCCTAGCCAGCTAGCATGGAGTAGATCGATGGATCCAATCTTCTCAGACCTCTGATGTCTGAACCAGAGCCTAGTATTCTAAACTAACATATGTTGTATATGCTTACAGTATTGTGGTTTGAGTGATACAGTACACAGCATTTATTTCACAGGAAATGCACAGCATCTTTTAATGCCTTTTTAACTCTGAGAAATAGTTGTTTAGTTCTGGGTTTTTGCTGTGTTGATCATAAAGCATTTAAATCCTCATGCAAGAAGTGAAATGCCATCACTCATCTGAGTCATGCAGGGCCAAGAAATGCTGTATCATTGTCTCATAGCTGAAGGCCAAAAATCTAACTTAACCTTCACTTTACTTTCGTATGTAAATGCATTTGTTGAGTTCAACTCAAGTGTGATTGCCTTGACAGGTATTTTTAAGTTAATATTCAAGTCTAGAGTAGGGCATCAAAGCATCTATCCTATTAGTTATTCATGTTAGTAACACATCACACAGTTTGTTTCCATGCAGGCTTGTATGAACTGTAGTCCCCCAAAATAGAATAAAAAAGCTTTATCATGATGACCAAATGGATGTAACATTCTCTGTGACGACTAGTTTCCATAGACTTGAACTGCAGCAGGCCAGTGGCTGAGATGATGTCTGAGAAGTTTTTAGTGTCACTGCTTGAGGGACATTAAAGTAGGGTTCCCATTTTCAAAATAGGTTTGCATGTACCCATTTTTGCTTAGAAGCTACTGTGGCCTGATTACAGATAATTTCTTTCAGAATTCTAGTTTAGCCCAAGTTTGTTTCGCTGTTCAGCTGGCATGACTCTTCAAACCTCCTCTTTCCCCCTTTCTCTCTTTCCATATCCCTCACTTTCCATTGCTCTCTCTCTCTCTCTCTCTCTCTCTCTCTCTCTCTCTCTCTCTCTCTCTCTCTCTCTCACCCCCTCCCTGAAGGGTCTTTCCTCAGTGTGACTCATTGCCCTGCTCAGGCAGAAAGCCCTCTTGCTCTTGCTCTCATCTTGCGCTCTTGGCCAACAGAAACAGGATGTGTCATGAACCCCATCGTTTTGCCTTTGCACGGATGCCATGGAGCGCAAGCGGGGCTGATGACAGCCAGAGCCATCTGAGGCCAATCAAACTATCTCACAGAGCAAGCGACCATTGAGAGGGTCGCTGCCTTTTGTCTTAGACGAGTGGAGCTCAACACAGTGAGCCCTAGTGTTACTAAAGCACTCTGAGATATGCACTAAGTGGGAAAGTCTCCCACAATTTTGCAGAGTTCGCCCCTTTTCTTCTCCTTGCATCTTTTATTATGGAAGCTAGCTGCCTTCTGGGAGCTATAGGCAGCAGTCACAAATGTGCCTCTTGGTCTGCAGCCAGTGTAGTAGGAAGCCCTTCCATTACTATCAATGGCCACCCGGAGATGCCTACATCCGCTGCCACTGGAGGTTCCTTGGTTTGTCAGGACCAACCCACATCCCCATCAAGACGCAGAGGGACAGGAAGTACCCACGTCAGTCCTTCCCTGGCCAGATCTAGCTGAGTACAGCAGTCACAGCACAGTGCTGTTCCTTCTGCCTTGCTGCCCAGCCTAGTGCAAAGTGGAAACCTATTCTGCCTCACTGCCCAGACTAGTGTACAGTGGAAACCTATTCTGACCGAACAGGGTCAACTTTCTGTTTCTTCGACCAGAGACTTGATCTGATGATGTAGACATATTGTTGGGCATGGTTTATGCTACTGAAATGATATGAATTCATATGGAGGAGGATTAGGGTTGCACATTTTGGGGAATATTCAGAGGTGGAAACGTTCCATGGGAATTCATGGAAATATATGCAAATGAATATTAATACCATTTAAATGTAGATGTTTTTTACATTGGATATATTTGCAATATCATATGGAGACAGAAACATAAACTTTTTACCTTATCATGAGTAGACATAATTGCGAATGATTAAATCCTTCCAATAGAAAAAACCCAATTTTGTTAAAAATTGAACTTTAATTAATTGAGTCGACTCTTCATATAGGATGATTTCACTGAACAACAAAAGGGAATATTGAATGATCCCCAATGATCCATCGCATCTCCCAAAATCATTTTCAACATACATCTGTAAAATGATAATCTAGAAACTAAAGCTTTGGTTGTCTTCCTCTCAGGCTTCAATGTCTTCTCCCTGGACCTCCTCAATGTCCACCTCTTGAACATCAGACTCTGAGGCCTCATCTTCACTTTCAAACCTTGTTGAGGATGGCTCGTTGTCAGGCTCAAAAAGCCTCAAATTTGCCCAGATGGCCACCAATTTTTCAACCCTTGTATTGGTCAGCCTGTTGCGTGCTTTGGTGTGTGTGTTCCCAAACAAGGACCAGTTGCGCTCTGAGGCGGCTGATGTTGGCGGGATTTGGAGGATGATGGAGGCAACAGGGGAAAGAGCCTCAGATCCACAAAGTCCCTTCCACCAGGTGGCTGATGAGATATGTTGGCACAACTGCCCTCATCCAGGCCAAGGTGGCGAGACACAGTAGTGATAACACCATAGGCCTTGTTGATCTCTGCACCAGACAGGATGCTCTTGCCAGCATACTTGGGGTCCAACATGTACGCTGCGGCGTGTATGGGCTTCAGGCAGAAGTCTTAACGCTTTTTGATGTATTTCAGAACTGCAGTTTCCTCTGCTTGGAGCAACAGTGAAGTGGGCAGGGCAGTACGGATTTCTTCTTACATCTGCAAGCAGATTATGAACATCAGACAGGATGGCATTCTCTCCCTCAATCCGTGCAATGGCTACTGCTATAGGTTTCAGGAGTTTCAGGCTGCTTACCATTCTCTCCCAAAATACATCATCCAGAAGGATCCTGTTGATAGGGCTGTCCATATATGCAGACTGTGATATGGCCATTTCTTGGAGAGCCTCCTTCCCCTCCAAGCTATAACTTGATGACCCTTCACATAGCTAATAATTTCCTTGGCTCTCTTGTAGAGTGTATCCATTGTTTTCAGTGCCATGATGTCCTTGATGAGCAGATTCAATGCATGAGCAACACAGCCAATGGGTGTGATGTGAGGGTAGGAGTCTTACACTTTAGACCAAGCAGCCTTCATGTTCGCAGCATTTTCTGTTACCAGTGCAAATACCTTCTGTGGTCCAAGGTCATTGATGACTGCCTTCAGCTCATCTGCAATGTAGAGACCGGTGTGTCTGTTGTCCTTTGTCTGTGCTCTTGTAGAATACTGGTTGAGGAGTGGAGATGATGTAGCAAATTATTCCTTGCCTACGAACATTCGACCACCCATCAGAGAGGATTGACCATCACTTGACCATCACTGCTTGACCATCACTTGAACTCTGTTGAACTCTGCATCCAGCAAATGAGTAGATAAAGCATGTCTGGTTGGAGGGGTGTATGCTGGGCGAAGAACATTCAGAAATCTCTTCCAATGCACATTGCCTGTGAGCATCAGAGGTGAAGCAGTTGTATACACAGCCCGAGCAAGACATTCATCAGCATTTCTCTGACTACGTTCCTCCATTGAGTCAAAAAAACTTCTGATTCCAGGAGGACCATGAGCTGTTGCTATCGATAAGGTGACTGATTCATAATTTTCACCTCGAATAGAAGTAGAGGGTCTTTTGTCAGAGGTTGCTTGTTGTGAGCGCTGAGGGAACTTTATGCACTTGGCCAGATGATTCTGCATCTTTGTTGCATTCTTCACATATGATATGGCACTGTGACGTAGAAGTCCGTCACTGGCCGCGGGCAGCATTTGGTACTTTAACACACGCACACATTCATCACTCCTCCCTGCTCCGTTATCAGATAAGTTAACAATGTGGGTCGACACACAAGTTAACTTCTCTATCTTAGTACATACATTTCACACTTACGTCAGTAACCGGTTAGGGTATAAAGAAATAAACATACAAGTGTTCATATTTAATATAAGCGATATTTATTATACTTAGATGTTATGGATGAGTGCGTTGTTTGTTCTGTTCCTCTCTCTCTCCATCTCTGTAGCTTCCGGCTATGCTGGATAAGGACCCGAGCTAAAGGAATTGGGCTTACTTTGTAGTGCCTGTCCGGAATGGCTCATTAATGTAAATGGGCATATTGGAAGACACTGTCAGTAGTGATGTAATTTTGTAAATGTTATATTGTGATGTTGTTTCATAAACGTGTTGCAATGTATATATTTTGGTATGTTTAGATAAATGGAAACTGTAGGTTGAATAGGTCATTGCTTAATTAATTAGTGTTAATTGTTCTGAGGGGAGGGGCTACCCCTACAAAAGGAGCCTCTCTTTCAGTTCATGGAGAGGCTTTTTGGATTGAGCTGTGGGTGGGGCAGCTTTGTTTTTAAGCTGTCCCATAAGGTATACGTTTGATGGCAATACTGTTGTTTTTGTTCCGGAATCACTATGTAAATAAACACCTTTGCACGGAAGAACTTTTGCGGCTCCGCCATCTTTTTCTTTTTTATAGAGGTTAGGTTTTCCAGTTTAGCCTTCTGACCTACTCTACGTGACAGGCACAGTATTTGCACATGTACATAGCTTTTCCTTCTACATTAGCTGCAGTGTAATGTCTCCACACATCAGATAATGCCCATGGCATTTTCCTGTAAAGATTAGAAAACATTTGTAAGAAAAACCCAAATACAATTCCATGTACAGATAAATAGTTAAGCAGTTAGATTAAACAACTAATTTGTAAGATAAATGTTTTAAAATGAAACATGCATGGAAACAGGTGAATTAACACTCATCAGTTAGCAGGCTCAAGCAAGCTAAAACGCACATGGTAGCAAAAACTAACTAGCAGAAATAGTTAACAAGTTATAAATGATTTAAACATACTTTGCTGTAGGCTACTATTTACTAGTTAACAAAAAATCATATATGTCATATAAAATATATTCACCCCACCCAGTATTGTAATCAAAACTTACCAGAAAGCATGTAGTCCTTGGCTCAGACAGTGTAGTAGTGTGGGCTCAATAACATCTCATTAGTGTGCAGATCTTGAGAATCAGCTGAACATGTGATGGAAGAGTGCACTGTGCATGCAGAGGGTTGCAATTCCATTGAATTGGGGATAGTTTAACCAAAATATGCCACAAGACCTAGAATTGCCTTATGTGTATCCCACAAAAAAAGGTTCACTGTTATAAGCTAACATTTTTGATGAATTTAAGCAATATTCCCAGGCTTAGCATCCCATGGAAAATTTCCTATATTAATTCTGGAAATTTACAGAAAAGTTTACGACCCTTTGCAACCCTAAGGGAGGATGCATTGTGTCTGTAATGTGGCTATTTATAAGTCCCGTGTAGCTCAGTTGGTAGAGCATGGTGTTTGCAACGCCAGGGTTGTGGGTTTGTTTCCCACGGGGGACCAGTACGGGAAAAAATAATAATGTTTGAAATGTATGCATTTATAAGTCACTCTGGATTAGAGTGTCTGCTAAATGACTAAAATGTATGTCTAGATGTGTTTGGTCTTTATTAAATGCAATGAAAAACCCATGGCATCACAGCATAAATGCTTGAGACCAGAGCATATATTTATGGTTCTACTTGAGACTAGCTTCTGTTGAGACTTTCCTGCTGGGTAGATTCTCTCATGTATATGGAATATTGTCTAGATATGGGCCATTTTTCAGCATGTGACATCCATTAGCCCAAAAGAAAAACGACCCTCCGAAGGCACCTCTCCTCTCCTGTATAGCAGCTGCCTGTCTGTGTAATGCAGTATGGTCATGATACATGGCACCATACAGGCAGGCTAAATGCCAAGACTTACTGAGGTACCATATAAGGACATTTCTGTACTGGTGCCCAGGTGCAATGATGTGCCAATGTCGGAAGGAATTTAAAAGGATTCTCTCTTTGTGGCCCAGAGTCATGCTGACAGTTGCTGTGGATTCTAGGTTGGTCTTAAAAGGGTCTGTGAGGTGATTTTAGACTGCAGTTTGTTTGATGTGTGAGGACTCTGTATGAAGCTTCACATCAAAGTCAAAACAAAGTAGCAACCAAGAGAAATTGGGGAGGAAAAACCTGTTTAAATGAATATCTTTTTACATGATGCGCTGGTTAGTTGTTGTTTTTCACAGCTGAATATGTAAACAGGCTCTGAGATCCGTCGTTTGATCGAGCCAATTACAATTGGGAAATATCACTTCTGAAATGGAACAGAACTTCAATTTCCAAACTGTGTTGGTGACTGAAGCCTCCTCATGTTTCTTTACCTTTTGATGTTTTTGCTTTTTAACATGCAGCCCATTACTTTTTCCTTTCTTTCCCTCTTGCTGTAATGAGCTCAGAGTGTGTGCGTGTTACGCGTGCGTGTTACGCGTGCGTGTTACGCGTGCGTGTTACGCGTGCGTGTTACGCGTGCGTGTTACCGTGCGTGTTACGCGTGCATGTGATCTCTGCTGTGGACATCGTGTAATCCACCTCCTCAGGCCCATCCTTTTCTTATTCTGTTTGATCAGTTTATATTGGCTAGCTCCTACAATAAGCAGAGCAGACCCATACTGCTGCTATGAATCCTAAACCTGGCCAAGTCTAATCCTGGGATAAAACCACCTCACAGACCTCCCCACTAAGACCTCCAATGTGTCAGTTGAGTCATCCCGCTGCTCTGTAGTAGACGCATTAGACTAATCAGTCAGTATTAGACTGAAGTGCAGCTCAAATGGCACCCTATTCACTATGTAGTGTACTGCTTTTGAAAAGGGCCCATAGGGTTCTGGACAAAAATAGTGCAATATACAGGGAATAAGGTACCATATGGGATGCACCCTCAGACTTTTCAGTCAGTAAGTGGAGAGTCAGTTGCAATTGATGTCGATCTGACTACAGACACAAGCTCAGTGGGACCGAGAGTGTAGCCAACAACTCTCTGGAGGAAAGCCTTGTTCCCATCACAGACTATTTTTAATCGCCCAGCTTCTGATTGGCCAGTAAGGTGTGTGTGGTTTATGTTGTGTGATGAGGTGCCTCTCTGCCATCTGTCGTCCTGCTCTCAGCCACACTAACAACAGAACACGCCTAGTCAGTCAGTCTCAGGCCTGCAGGGAGGGCAGGGCATCTTCTTGGGTTTCCTTTGTTACTGGTTACAGTCATTGCATTAAAAAGAGTGTCGAACAATTTAGTATTGTAACGTTCATCAATGGCAAGGTTTACGTAGCCTGAGTGACAGTCTGTTTGTGGTATCATGACAACCCCGTCACTCAACATCATGCTATGTTTGGCTTGACAATAACAGCAATGTACTGTAGTAAGCAAGAGCAGAACAATCTGGGACCAGGCTAAGGTTTAGCTGCTTATTATAAGCCAACCTGAGGTTTGTTTGGCAGTGACAGTGTATTACAAAGTCACAGTAGATGTCTTACATTATACTACAGTATATCTAATCCAGACAAGGAGAAACAAACCTCTTCTCAGGAGCACTGCATTCATCTTCAGGGTTACAGATGAAGTGGAGGGCAAGGCAGGCCATCAGTGCACTAACAACAGAGTAGGTCAATATGTCCCATGCTGCCATTCTGCACACGCAAAGGGATTAGGAACCTTAACCCCAGCATGGCTTCACTGAATCTCTATCACACTGAATCTACTGTTGCATTCTAACCAGCAGATACATAACCATTTTACATTGCAGTCATTCTTATCCTATCCAGAGCAATTAGGGTTAAGTGTCTTGCTCAAGGGTATATTGACCAATTTTTCATCTAGTCAATTCAGGGATTTGAACCAGCGACCTGGTCAAACACTCAAACGTCTAGGCTACCTGCCACCCATACACAACACAGCAGATCTGTTGACCCTAGCGACCTACGATTAAAGGGATATTTCAGCATTTTGGCAATGAGGCCCTTTATCTACTTCCCCAGACTCAAATGAACAATTTTTATGTCTCTGCATGCAGTTTGAAGGAAGTTGCTAACTGGTGCTAGTGCAATTGATAAATAGCATTAGCGCAATGACTGGAAGTCTATGGGTATCTGCTAGCATTCAGCATTGGCTCACAAAACTACCGCTAACTTCCTTCATACTGGACACAGAGACAAAAATTGGATCCACGAGTTCAGCTGACTCTGGGGAAGTAGATAAAGGGCCTCATTGCCAAAATCCTGAAGTATCCCTTTAAATGGGCAATCTGTAGTTGCTACATCCATTTTTGGACTTAAATTATTGATATGAACATTTTACATTTTAGTCATTTAGCAGACGCTCTTATCCAGAGCGACTTACATTTCATTTCATACATTTTTTTTTCTTCCGTACTGGCCCCCCGTGGGAATCGAACCCACAACCCTGGCGTTGCAAACACCATGCATTGCAAACACCATGCTCTACCAACTGAGCTAAAGGGACGGGACGGTATCCAGATGTTCATACCGTCATACTGTTTCTGTACCATACCGGGGTATACAGTATTACCGCAAGTATACACGAGGGCGCTATAAAAAATATTCAAATAGTATTATCATTTTTATAAAATAATGTACACACAAAAAAATAGGCAACAGGGATCTTGATCCAGGAGGTGATTGAATGTCTCTGCTGTAATCAAGAAGCTTGATCTTGACATCTAGACACTTAGTTAGCAACTGGGAAAACCTGAATTTGATATTTATTTGACATCTTAGATTTCTTATTGTTATACTTAACTTATAAGAAGTGGTGTAGCACACACCCTCTGCATTTAAAAGTACCTTGGTATACGGTAAAAATGCTGTATGGCCCAAGCTTAATGTACCCATTGGTTCTTAAGAATGTACCTTATACATTGAGTATACTGCTCTTTCCATGACATAGATTGACCAGGTGAATCCAGGTGAAAATGATGATCCCTTATTAATGTCACTTGTTAAATCCACTTCAATCAGTGTAGATGAAGCGGTGGAGACAGGTTAAAGAAGGATTTTCAAGCCTTGAGACAAGGATTGTGTATGTGTGCCATTCAGAGGGTGAATGGGCAAGACTGAAAATGTAAGCCTTTGAACGGGGTATGGTTGTAGGTACCATGCGCACCAGTTTGTGTAAAGAACTGCAATGCTGCTGGGTTTTTCACGCTCAACAGTGCTTGTACTGTATTTTTATCAAGGTGATGCCAGTGTTACTGGTGGCTAATCAGTCCGAGCACAAGATATTTTTGAGGAGTATGACGAAGTGGCCCAAGAGCACACATGGCATTAGCATAATGAGATGTGGCGTGGATTATTGAGGGATGTCAAGGACACGCTCGATTAACCCAGTACAGGCAGCAGGCTAACAACAAGGTAACATGCTACAGTATCACTACAGTACAAGTACAAAATCACTAGAAGACATAGACATTAGCTGTTTCATAGCACAGAATAGTGTACTTATCAATTGGTGTTAGCAGCAGGCTAACATGCTACAGTATCAAGTTGCATCATGTAATACAGTACATGTACAACAACACTAGGGTTGACCCCAATTAGTCAACTAGTCGATTGTTTGGTCAATAAGCTTGTTGGTCGACCAAGATTTTTAGTCGAACCGTAGCAAAAAAAAAAGAATATATATATTTTTTTATATATACTGCTCAAAAAAATAAAGGGAACACATAAACAACACATCCTAGATCTGAATGAAATAAATAATCTTATTAAATACTATTTTCTTTACATAGTTGAATGTGCTGACAACAAAATCACAAAAATAATCAATGGAAATCCAATTTATCAATCCATGGAGGTCTGGATTTGGAGTCACACTCAAAATTAAAGTGGAAAACCACACTACAGGCTGATCCAACTTTGATGTAATGTCCTTAAAACAAGTCAAAATGAGGCTCAGTAGTGTGTGTGGCCTCCACGTGCCTGTATGACCTCCCTACAACGCCTGGGCATGCTCCTGATGAGGTGGCGGATGGTCTCCTGAGGGATCTCCTCCCAGACCTGGACTAAAGCATCCGCCAACTCCTGGACAGTCTGTGGTGCAACGTGGCGTTGGTGGATGGAGCGAGACATGATTTCCCAGATGTGCTCAATTGGATTCAGGTCTGGGGAACGGGTGGGCCAGTCCATAGCATCAATGCCTTCTTCTTGCAGGAACTGCTGACACATTCCAGCCACATGAGGTCTAGCATTGTCTTGCATTAGGAGGAACCCAGGGCCAACCGCAACAGCATATGGTCTCACAAGGGGTCTGAGGATCTCATCTCGGTACCTAATGGCAGTCAGGCTACCTCTGGCGAGCACATGGAGGGCTGTGCGGCCCCCCAAAGAAATGCCACCCGACACCATGACTGACCCACCGCCAAACCGGTCATGCTGGAGGATGTTGCAGGCAGCAGAACGTTCTCCACGGCGTCTCCAGACTCTGTCACGTCTGTCACATGTGCTCAGTGTGAACCTGCTTTCATCTGTGAAGAGCACAGGGCGCCAGTGGCGAATTTGCCAATCTTGGTGTTCTCTGGCAAATTCCAAACGTCCTGCACGGTGTTGGGCTGTAAGCACAACCCCCACCTGTGGACGTCGGGCCCTCATACCACCCTCATGGAGTCTGTTTCTGACTGTTTGAGCAGACACATGCACATTTGTGGCCTGCTGGAGGTCATTTTGCAGGGCTCTGGCAGTGCTCCTCCTGCTCCTCCTTGCACAAAGGCGGAGGTAGCGGTCCTGCTGCTGGGTTGTTGCAATCCTACAGCCTCCTCCACGTCTCCTGATGTACTGGCCTGTCTCCTGGTAGCGCCTCCATGCTCTGGACACTACGCTGACAGACACAGCAAACCTTCTTGCCACAGCTCGCATTGATGTGCCATCCTGGATGAGCTGCACTACCTGAGCCACTTGTGTGGGTTGTAGACTCTGTCTCATGCTACCACTAGAGTGAAAGCACCGCCAGCATTCAAAAGTGACCAAAACATCAGCCAGGAAGCATAGGAACTGAGAAGTGGTTGTGGTCCCCACCTGCAGAACCACTCCTTTATTGGGGGTGTCTTGCTAATTGCCTATAATTTCCACCTGTTGTCTATTCCATTTGCACAACAGCATGTGAAATTTATTGTCAATCAGTGTTGCTTCCTAAGTGGACAGTTTGATTTCACAGAAGTGTGATTGACTTGGAGTTACATTGTGTTGTTTAAGTGTTCCCTTTATTTTTCTGAGCAGTGTATATATATATATATATATATTTTTTGTATGGCACACGAAACACCTGTCTGATTCGCACCCATCTCAGTGAACTAATCCATTGCAGAGGCCACTGGGATGGCACAGTTCAAGAAGAAGGGGTGTCACTAAGATGCAGAATGCACATCTCTCTCCAGAATGCGCTCTTTCCTACCAATTTGTTTCATAACTTCATTGTGTGAATTGTTTGCGTTTGTTTGTTAGTGTATATCAATTCCCCATTACATATATCCCCAGTAGTACATTTACGGTTAATTGCTATAATTTCTAATCTACAATGTTTGTTTGGTTACACTAATTTCTGTTAATGCCTTCAATATATTATTATTCCAGTCTTTTACAGTTCTCATTGTCAGAGTGGACATGTTGTTTGCATAGTGCACAACCTATGCTTGTGAGAAACAAGCTTTGGTTTATTTCATTCCATTTATGAGTTTTGTCAATTTAATCATTGTCTTTTGTTTGGAGCGCTCCTGTCAATGTTGAGTAAGGATACGCACCTGATTATGCATAGAAGTAGGCCTATTGGCTACCTGGTCTGTGCGCAAATATATATGCATATAAATGTGTCCATTTGGGGATCTGATAGTATTTCTGATTTGCTTAACTCACCACCACTAATGAGCTTTGGAGCTTCTCAAAGTAATGTTTTCTTCACCTCAAATAGCAAGCAAACAAAGTCTGTTTTTACATCCATTGAGAATGACAATAGTTCCTCAATGTATTTGAAAAATCTTTCCAGCGCTCTCCCTTTCTATAACCACTCAGCATGAAAGGGAAAATGTCATGCTCTGATCCAGTGGAAACATCATAAAATAGGCCTACCTGATGAACTCTTATCCCTTGCGCAAATAGCCTACAGCTATTGAGATGAGGTAGTTGAATGGGCTATTTACAGACGAGCTATGTACAGGTGCAGTGATCTGTGAGCTGCTCTGACAGCTGGTGCTTAAAGTTAGTGAGGGAGATATGAGTCTCCAGCTTCAGTGATTTTTGCAGTTCGTTCCAGTCATTGGCAGCAGAGAACTGGAAGGAAAGGCGGCCAAAGGAGGAATTGGCTTTGGGGGTGACCAGTGAAATATACCTGCTGGAGCGTGTGCTACGGGTGGGTGCTGCTATGGTGACCAGTGAGCTGAGATAAGGTGGGGCTTTACCTAGCAAAGACTTATAGATGACCTGGAGCCGGTGGATTTGGCGACGAATATGAAGCGAGGGCCAGCCAACGAGAACATACAGGTCACAGTGGTGGGTACTTTATGGGGCTTTGGTGACAAAACGGATGGCACTGTGATAGACTGCATCCAATTTGCTGAGTAGGGTGTTGGAGGCTATTTTGTAAATGACATCGCCGAAGTCTAGGATCGGTAGGATAGTCAGTTTTATGAGGGTATGTTTGGCAGCATGAGTGAAGGATGCTTTGTTGCGAAATATGAAGCCAATTCTAGATTTAATTTTGCAATGGAGATGCTTAATGTGAGTCTGGAAGGAGAGTTTACGGTCTAAAAAGACACCTAGGAATTTGTAGTTGTCCACATATTCTAAGTCAGAACCGTCCAGAGTAGTGATGCTAGTCGGGCGGGTGGGTGCGGGCAGCGATCGTTTGAAGAGCATGCATTTAGTTTTACTTGCATTTAAGAGTAGTTGGAGGCCACGGAAGGAGAGTTGTATGGCATTGAAGCTCGTCTGGAGGTTAGTTAACCTGTTTGGTATAGGGGGCAGTATTGAGAATTTTGGAAAAAATATGTTCCCATTTTTAACTGCCTCCTACACCAACTCAGAAGCTAGAATATGCATATTATTGTTCAGGTTTGGATAGAAAACACTCTGAATTTTCTAAAACTGTTTGAATGGTGTCTGTGAGTATAACAGAACTCCTATGGCAGGCAAAAACCTGACAAGGCTTCAAGCAGGAAGTACCCTGTCTGACAAGGAGTCGTGCGTCTTACCTCTTTTTATTGAAAAGTAAGGATCTTAGCTGTAACGTGACAATTCCCAGGGCTCCAATAGGCTCTCAGAGCCCGCGAAATAACTGAAGGTTTACGAGGGAACCTCAGGTTGAAATATATTATCGCCTTTTGTAAGTGGATGCTCGGAGGACCTTTCAATGATGCGCGTGCATGAGTCGCTTCTGAGGAGAAATTTTATTCGGCTGTTTAGGCTCAATGCATACTCCCGGTCGGAATATTAACACTTCTCTACGACATAAATGGCATAAAAATTGGTTTTAAACAGCGGTTGACATGCTTCGAAGTACGGTAATGGAATATTTAGACATTTTTGACACGCCAATGCGCCATGCGCGACACCGCGAAGAAGCATTCTAGAACTCACGAACAAAACGTCGCTGTTGGAACATAACGATGGATTATTTGGGACCAAACCAACATTTGTTATTGAAGTAGAAGTCCTGGCAGTGTATTCTGATGAAGAACAAGCAAGGTAAGAACATTTTTCTTATAGGAAATGTGATTTTGGTGGAGGCTGAACTGGGTGGGTATCTAAATAGCTAGCCCTGTAATGCCGGGCTATGTACTTAGATTATTGCAAAATGTGCTTCATCCGAAAAGCTATTTTAAAATCGGACATATCGAGTGCATAGAGGGGTAATGTATCTATAATTCTTAAAATAATTGTTATGCTTTTTGTGAACGTTTATCGTGAGTAATTTAGTAAAATCACCGGAAGTGTTCGGTGGGAATGCTAGTTCTGAACGTCACATGCTAATGTAAAAAGCTGGTTTTTGATATAAATATGAACTTGATTGAACAGACATGCATGTATTGTATAACACAATGTCCTAGGTGTGTCATCTGATGAAGATCATCAAAGGTTAGTGCTGCATTTAGATATGGTTTGGGTTTATGTGACATGATATGCTAGCTTGAAAAATGGCTGTGTGATTATTTCTGGCTGGGTACTCTGCTGACATAATCTAATGTTTTGCTTTTGTTGTAAAGCCTTTTTGAAATCGGACAGTGGGGTTAGATTAACGAGATTCTTGTCTTTAAATAGCTGTGAAATAGTCATATGTTTGAGAAATTGAAGTTATAGCATTTCTAACGATTCAAAAATCGCGCCACTGGATTGAAGTGGCTGTTACGTAGGTGGGACGAAATCGTCCCACATAGCCCAGAGAGGTTAATACTAGAGGCATGGCCGATTAATTTGGTCCAATTTCAAGTTTTCATAACAATCGGTAATCTGCATTTTTGGACACCGATTATGGGCGATTACATTGCACTACACGAGGAGACTGCGTGGCAGGCTGACTACCTTTTATGTGAGTGCAGCAAGGAGCCAAGGTAAGTTGCTAGCTAGCATTAAACTTATAAAAAACAATCAATCAATCTTAACATAATCACTAGTTAACTACACATGGTTAACGATATTACTAGTTTATCTAGCTTGTCCTGCGTTGCATATAATCGATACGGTGCCTGTTAATTTATCATCGAATCTCAGCCTACTTCGCCAAACGCCCATTCGCGAAAAAAGCACTGTCGTTGCACCAATGTGTACCTAACCATAAACATCAATGCCTTTCTTAAATTCAATACACAGTTAATATTGCATGCTAACATTAATTTCTTTTAACAAGGGAAATTGTGTCACTTCTCTTGCGTTCTGTGCAAGCAGAGTCAGGGTATATGCAGCAGTTTGGGCAACCTGGCTCGTTGCGAACTGTGTGAAGACCATTTCTTCCTAACAAAGACCGTATTTAATTTGCCAGAATTGTACATAATTATGACATAACATTGAAGGTTGTGCAATGTAACAGCAATATTTAGACTCGGGATGCCACCTGCTAGATAAAATACGGAACGGTTCCGTATTTCACTGAAAGAATAAACGTTTTGTTTTCTAAATGATAGTTTCCAGATTTGGCCATATTAATGACCTAAGGCTCGTATTTCTGTGTGTTATTATATTATAATTAAGTCTATGATTTGATATTTGATAGAGCAGTCTTGACTGAGCGGTGGAAGGCAGCAGCAGGCTCGTAAGCATTCATTCAAACAGCACTTTCCTGCATTTGCCAGCAGCTCTTTACTGTGCTTCAAGCATTGCGCTGTTTATGACTTCAAGCCTATCAACTCCCGAGATTAGGCTGGCAATACTATAGTGTCTATAAGAACATCCAATAGTCAAAAGGTATATGAAATACAAATGGTATAGAGAGAAATAGTCCGATAAGTCCTATAATAACTACAACCTAAAACTTCTTACCTGGGAATATTGAAGACTCATGTTAAAAGGAACCACCAGCTTTCATATTTCTCATGTTCTGAGCAAGGAACTTAAACGTTAGCTTTTTTACATGGCACATATTGCACTTTTACTTTCTTCTCCAACACTTTGTTTTTGCATTATTTAAACCAAATTGAATATGTTTCATTATTTATTTGAGACTAAATAGATTTTATTGATGTATTATATTAAGTAAAAAAAAAAATCATAATCGGTCGACCTCTTGTTAACCTCTCTAGGGTATGTGGGACGAAATCGTCCCACCTACTCAACAGCCAGTGGAATCCCGTGGCGCGATATTCAAATACCTTAGAAATGCTATTACTTCAATTTCTCAAACATATGACTATTTTACACCATTTTAAAGACAAGACTCTCATTAATCTAACCACACTGTCCGATTTCAAAAAGGCTTTACAACGAAAGCAAAACATTAGATTATGTCAGCAGAGTACCCAGCCAGAAATAATCAGACACCCATTTTTCAAGCTAGCATATAAGGTCACATAAACCCAAACCACAGCTAAATGCAGCACTAACCTTTGATGATCTTCATCAGATGACACTCCTAGGACATTATGTTATACAATACATGCATGTTTTGTTCAATCAAGTTCATATTTATATCAAAAACCAGCTTTTTACATTAGCATGTGACGTTCAGAACTAGCATACCCACCGCAAACTTCCGGTGAATTGACTAAATTACTCACGATAAACGTTCACAAAAAACATAATTATTTTAAGAATTATAGATACAGAACTCCTTTATGCAATCGCTATGTCCGATTTTAAAATAGCTTTTCGGCAAAAGCACATTTTGCAATATTCTGAGTAGATAGCTCGCCATCACGGGCTAGCTATTTTGACACCCACCAAGTTTGGCCCTCACCAAACTCCGATTTACTATAAGAAAAATTGGATTACCTTTGCTGTTCTTCGTCAGAATGCACTCCCAGGACTTCTACTTCAATAACAAATGTTGGTTTGGTTCAAAATAATCCATAGTTATGTTCAAATATCCTCTGTTTTGTTCGTGCGTTCAAGACACTATCCGAAGGGTGACGAAGGGTTACGCGCCCGACGCGTTTCGTGACAAAAAAATTCTAAATATTCCATTACCGTACTTCGAAGCATGTCAACCGCTGTTTAAAATCATTTTTTATGCAATTTTTCTCGTAAAAAAGCAATAATATTCCGACCGGGAAACCCTGTTTTCGTTGAAAGACGAAAAAATAAAAACATGGTGTCGGCTCGTGCACGCACCCCCAGTCTCATTGTTCTCTGATCGACCACTATCCAAATGTGCTAATGTTTTTCAGCCTGGGACACCAGAGTCATCATTCACCGTTCTGCCGCCTTCTGAGAGCCTATGGGAGCCGTAGGAAGTGTCACGTTACAGCAGAGATCCTCAGTTTTCAATAAAGAGAGTGTAGAAGGCCAAGAAATGGTCAGAGAGGGCACTTCCTGTAAGGAATCTTCTCAGGTTTTTGCCTGCCATATGAGTTCTGTTATACTCACAGACACCATTCAAACAGTTTTAGAAACTTTAGGGTGTTTTCTATCCAAATCAAACAATTATATGTATATTCTAGTTACTGGGCAGGAGTAGTAACCAGATTAAATCGGGTATGTTTTTTTATCCGGCCGTGCAAATACTGCCCCCTACCCTAGAGAGGTTAACACAGTGTCCAAAGAAGGGCCAGAAGTATACAGAATGGTGTTGTCTGCGTAGAGGTGGATCAGAGAATCACCAGCCGCTAGAGCGACATCGTTGATGTATACAGAGAAAAGAGTCGGCCCGAGGATTGAACCCTGTGGCACCCCCATAGACTGCCAGAGGTCCGGACAACAGGCCCTCCGATTTGACACACTGAACTCTGTCTGTGAAGTAGTTGGTGAACCAGGCGAGGAAGTCATTTGAGAAACCAAGGCTGTTCAGTCTGCCGATAAGAATGTGGTGATTGACAGTCGAAAGCCTTGGCCAGGTCGATGAATAGAGCTGCACAGTATTGTTTCTTACTGATGGTGGTTATGATATCGTTTAGGACCTTGAGCGTGGCAGAGGTGCACCCATGACCAGCTCGGAAACCAGATTGCATAGCGGAGAAGGTACGGTGGGATTCGAAATGGTCGGTGATCTGTTTGTTAACTTGGCTTTCGAAGACCTTAGAAAGACAGGGTAGGATAGATATAGGTCTGTAGTAGTTTGGGTCTAGAGTGTCTCCCCCTTTGAAGAGGAGGATGACCGCGGCAGCTTTCCAATCTTTGGGGATCTCAGACGATACGAAAGAGAGGTTGAACAGGCTAGTAATAGGGTTTGCAACAATTTTGGCTGATAATTTTAGAAAGAGACTGTCCAGATTGTCTAGCACGGCTGATTTTTAGGGGTCCAGATTTTGCAGTTCTGTCAGAACATCAGCTATCTGGATTTGGGTGATGGAGAAATGGGGGAGGCTTGGGCAAGTTGCTGTGGGGGGCGCAGGGCTGTTGACCGGGGTAGGGATAGCCAGGTGAAAAGCATGGCCAGCCGTAGAAAGATAGTTATAGAAATTCTCAATTATCGCGGATGTATCAGTGGTGACAGTGTTTCCTAGCCTCAGTGCAGTGGGCAGCTGGGAGGAGGTACTCTTATTCTCCATGGACTTTACAGTTTCCCAGAACTTTTTGGAGTTTGTGCTACAGGATGCAAATATCTGTTTGAAAAAGCTTGCCTTTGCTTTCCTAACTGCCTGTGTATATTGGTTCCTAACTTCCCTGAAAAGTTGCATATCGCGGGGGCTATTCAATGCCAATGCAGTACGCCACAGGATGTTTTGGTGCTGGTCAAGGGCAGTCAGTGGCAGTCACCTCCTGAAATGGTCAGCTTGATCTGAACACAATCAGACCACAAAGCAACTTTTGTGTGCCTAGACCCGTCTTCTCAATGCGATCGTCATATTCTGTTAGCAGAACTCGCATGTAAGTGTCAAGTGTAGACACAACCTCTGACAGAATATTTAATACAATGTTGCAAGGTTTCGTGCCAGACCCAAGTTGATGCCTGATACAATGTTTCATGTTTGTTGCAGACAGGCCATGCAAAGCCAATGTGATTTATAGGATTTTTTTATCAGTATGTTTTCTACCTGCAATCTGCAATGTTTTTATATGTTGGCTTTATGTGGGCTATTTTTACAGATTTGGCAATGGCAATAGAAATAACTTTTTAGGTTTGTATCATTTTCATTTAGATAGAATTTTGATTAAAGGAAATTGTTTTTGTCCATCTCTGAGTGATGTTCTATCGATTTTCCTGGGTAATTTCATGTGTATCTGTAACGCTTTTGGTTTGGGGACGTAGGGGAGTCAGGCGCAGGACACAGGTTTGAGTGCAAAACAGTCTTGTTTACTCAAAAACACAATCAAAAATCTCCAACAGCAAAATAACAGGGTGAGGAGAAACACAAGGTGTATGTAAACTTCCCACTTCAACTGTAGATGTTTTTTGCATTGGATATATTTACAATATCATATGGAGACAGAAACATAAACTTTTAACCTTATCATGAGTAGACATAATTGCGAATGATTAAATCCTTCCAATAGAAAAAAAACAAATTTCGTTAAAAATGTAACTTTTATTAAATGAGTCGACTTTTCATATGAGATGATTTCACTGAACAACAAAAGGGAATATTGAATGATCCCCAATGATCCATCGTATCTCCCAAAAACGTTTTCAACATACGTAAAATGATAATCTAGAAACTAAAGCTTTGGTTGTCTTCCTCTCAGGCTTCCATGTCTTCTCCCTGGACCTCCTCAATGTCCTCCTCTTGAACATCAGACTCTGAGGCCTCATCTTGACTGTCACTTTCCAACCTTGTTGAGGATGGCTCATTGTCAGGCTCAAAAAGCCTCAAATTTGTCCAGATGGCCACCAATTTTTCAACCCTTGTATTGGTCAGCCTGTTGCGAGCTTTGCTGTGTGTGTTCCCAAACAAGGACCAGTTGCACTCTGACGCTGCTAATGTTGCCGGGATTTGGAGGATGATGGAGGCAACAGGGGAAAGAGCCTCAGATCCACAAAGTCCCTTCCACCAGGTGGCTGATGAGATATGTTTTCACAACTGCCATATTTCATATCCATCCCAAAGCCCTTGCTTGGAAGTGTACTTCGCCAGACTGCCAAGAACCTTGCCTTCATCCAGGCCAAGGTGGCGAGACACGGTAGTGATGACACCAAAGGCCTTGTTGATCTCTGCACCAGACAGGATGCTCTTGCCAGCATACTTGGGGTCCAACATGTACGCTGCAGCGTCTATGGGCTTCAGGCAGAAGTCTTCACGCTTTTTGATGTATTTCATAACGGCAGTTTCCTCTGCTTGGAGCAACAGTGAAGTGGGCAGATCAGTACGGATTTCTTCTCTTACATCTGCAAGCAGAGTCTGAACATCAGACATGATGACACCCCAGCGGGTGTTGCTGGGCAGCTTCAATGTGGTGTTCTTATTCTTCTCACTTTGCTTGGTGAGGTAGATTGCTGCTATAACTTGATGACCCTTCACCTACCTATCCATTTCCTTGATTCTCTTGTAGTGTATTCATTGTTTTCAGTGCCATGATGTCCTTGAGGAGCAGATTCAATACATGAGCAGCACAGCCAATGGGTGTGATGTGAGGGTAGGACTCCTCCACTTTAGACCAAGCAGCCTTCATGTTCGCAGTATTGTCTGTCACCAGTGCAAATACCTTCTGTGGTCCAAGGTCATTGATGACTGCCTTCAGCTCATCTGCAATGTAGAGACCGGTGTGTCTGTTGTCCCTTGTCTGTGCTCTTGTAGAATACTGGTTGAGGGGTGGAGATGATGTCGTTAATTTTTCCTTGCCCACAAATATTTGACCACCCATCAGAGATGATTGCAATACAATCTGCTTTCTCTATGATTTGCTTGACCTTCACTTGAACTCTGTGGGACTCCAGCAAATGAGTCGATAAAGCATGTCTGGTTGGAGGGGTGTATGCTGGGTGAAGAACATTCAGAAATCTCTTCCAATACACATTGCCTGTGAGCATCAGATGTAAAGCAGTTGCATACACAGCTCGAGCAAGACATTCATCAGCATTTTTCGGACTACATTCCTCCATTGAGTCAAAATAACTTCTGATTCCAGGAGGACCATGAGCTGTTGCTATTGATAAGGTGTATGATTCATAATTTTCACCTTGAATAGAAGTAGAGGGACTTTTGTCAGGGGTTGCTTGTTGTGAGCACTGAGGGAACTTTATGCACTTGGCCATATGATTCTGCATCTTTGTTGCATTCTTCACATATGATTTGGCACAGTATTTGCAAATGTACACAGCTTTTCCTTCTACATTAGCTGCAGTGAAATGTCTTCACACATCAAATAGTGCCTGTGGCATTTTCCTGTAAAGATTAGAAACAAATGAGTAAAAAAACAAAATACAATTCCATGTACAGATAAATAGTTAAGCAGTTAGATTAAACAACTAATTTGTAAGATAAATGTTTTAAAATGAAACATGTATGGAAACAGGTGAATTAACACTCCTCAGTTAGCAGGCTCAAGCAAGCAAAACCCCACATGGCAGCAAAAACTAACTAGCAGAAATAGTTAACAAGTTAGAAATGATTTAAACACACTTTGCTGAAGGCTACTATTTACTAGTTAACAAAAAATCATGTATGTCATAAAATATATTCACCATATCCAGTATTGTAATCAAAACTTACCTGAAAGCATGTAGTCCTTGGCTCAGACAGTGTAGTAGTGTGGACTCAATAGCATCTCATTAGTGTGCAGATCTTGAGAATCAACTGTACATGAAGAGGGTTGCAATTCCATTGAATTGGGGATAGTTTAACCAAAATATGCCACAAGACCTAGAATTGCCTTATGTGTATCCCACAAAAAAGGTTCACTATTATAAGCTAACATTTTTGATGAATTTAAGCAAAATTCCCTGTATTCCCAGGCTTAATTAGGGATAGCCCCCTTTTGTATCAATTTTCGCCTAAATTACATACCCAAATCTAACTGCCTGTAGTTCAGACCCTGAAGCAAGGATATGGATATTTATTTTATTTTTTATTTTATTTCACCTTTATTTAACCAGGTAGGCAAGTTGAGAACAAGTTCTCATTTACAATTGCGACCTGGCCAAGATAAAGCAGTTCGACAACATACAACAACACAGAGTTACACATGGAGTAAAACAACATACAATCAATGATGCAGTAGAAAAAAATAAGACTATATACAATGTGAGCAAATGATGTGAGATAAGGGAGGTAAAGGCAAAAAAAATGCCATGGTGGCAAAGTAAATAAAGTATAGCAAGAAAAACACTGGAATGGTAGATTTGTAGTTTGAAGAAAGTTCAAAGTTAAAATATAAATAATATGGTGCAAAGGAGCAAAATAAATAAAATAAATAAATACAGTAGGGGAAGAGGTAGTAGTTTGGGCTAAATTATAGATGGGCTATGTACAGGTGCAGTGATCTGTGAGCTGCTCTGACAGCTGGTGCTTAAAGCTAGTGAGGGAGATAAGTGTTTCCAGTTTCAGAGATTTTTGTAGTTCGTTCCAGTCATTGGCAGCAGAGAACTGGAAGGAGAGACGACCAAAGGAGGAGTTGGCTTTAGGGGTGACCAGAGAGATATACCTACTGGAGCGCGTGCTACAGGTGGGTGCTGCTATGGTGACCAGTGAGCGGAGATAAGGGGGGACTTTACCTAGCAGGGTCTTGTAGATGACCTGGAGCCAATGTGTTTGGCGACGATTATGAAGCGAAGGCCAGCCAACGAGAGCGTACAGGTCGCAGTGGTGGGTAGTATATGGGGCTTTGGTGACAAAACGGATGGCACTGTGATAGACTGCATCCAGCTTGTTGAGTAGGGTATTGGAGGCTATTTTGTAAATGACATCGCCGAAGTCGAGGATTGGTAGGATGGTCAGTTTTACGAGGGTATGTTTGGCAGCATGAGTGAAGGATGCTTTGTTGCGAAATAGGAAGCCAATTCTAGATTTCACTTTGGATTGGAGATGATTGATGTGAGTCTGGAAGGAGAGTTTACAGTCTAACCAGACACCTAGGTATTTGTAGTTGTCCACAAATTCTAAGTTAGAACCGTCCAGAGAAGTTATGCTGGACGGGCGGGCAGGTGCAGGCAGCGATCGGTTGAAGAGCATGCATTTAGTTTTACTTGTGTTTAGGAGCAGTTGGAGACCACGGAAGGAGAGTTGAATGGCATTGAAGCTCGTCTGGAGGGTTGTTAACACTGTCCAAAGAAGTGCCAGAAGTATACAGAATGGTGTCGTCTGCGTAGAGGTGGGTCAGAGATTCACCAGCAGCAAGAGCGACATCATTTATGTATACAGAGAAAAGAGTTGGCCCAAGAATTGAACCCTGTGGTACCCCCATAGAGACTGCCAGAGGTCCAGACAGTAGGCCCTCCGATTTGACACACTGAACTCTGTCAGAGAAGTAGTTGGTGAACCAGGCGACGCAATCGTTTGAGAAACCAAGGCTACTGAGTCTGCCGATGAGGATGTGGTGATTAACAGAGTCAAAAGCTTTGGCCAGGTCAATGAATACGGCAGCACAGTATTGTTTCTTATCGATGGCGGTTACGATGTCGTTTAGGACCTTGAGCGTGGCTGAGGTGCACCCATGACCAGCTCTGAAATCAGATTGCATAGCGGAGAGGGTGTGGTGGAATTCGAAATAGTCGGTAATCTGTTTGTTGACTTGGCTTTCGAAGACCTTAGAAAGGCAGGGTAGGATGGATATAGGTCTGTAGCAATTTGGGTCAAGAGTGTCACCTCCTTTGAAGAGGGGGATGACAGCAGCTGCTTTCCAATCTATGGGAATCTCAGACGACACGAAAGAGAGGTTGAACAGGCTAGTAATAGGGGTTGCAATAATTTCGGCAGATAATTTTAGAAAGAAAGGGTCCAGATTGTCAAGCCCAGCTGATTTGTAGGGGTCCAGATTTTGCAGCTCTATCAGAACATCAGCTGAATGGATTTGGGAGATGGAGAAATGGGGGAGTCTTGGGCGAGTAGCTGTGGGGGGTGCAGTGCTGTTGAATGCAGTAGGGGTAGTTAGGTGGAAAGCATGGCCAGCCGTAGAAAAATGCTTATTGAAATTCTCAATTATAGTGGGCTTATCGGTGGTGACAGAGTTTCCTATCCTCAGTGCAGTGGGCAGTTGGGAGGAGGTGTTCTTATTCTCAATGGACTTTACAATGTCCCAGAACTTTTTAGAGTTGGAGTTGCACGAAGCAAATTTCTGTTTGAAAAAGCTAGCCTTGGCGTTTCTAACTGCCTGTGTGTATTGGTTTCTAACTTCCCTAAAACGTTGCATATCGCGGGGGCAGTTCGATGCTAATGCAGAACGCCACAGGATATTTTTGTGTTGGTTAAGGGCAGTCAGGTCTGGGGAGAACCAAGGGCTCTATCTGTTCCTGGTTCTAAATTTCTTGAAAGGGGCATGCTTATTTAAGATGGAGAGGAAGGCATTTAAAAAAAATAACCAGGCATCCTCTACTGACGGGATGAGGTCAATATCCTTCCAGGATACCAGGGCCAGGTCGATTAGAAAGGCTTGCTCGTTGAAATGTTTCAGGGAGCGTTTGACAGTGATGAGTGGAGGTCGTTTGACCGCTGACCCATTACGGGTGCAGGCAATGAGGCAGTGTTCGCTGAGATCTTGGTTGAAAACAGCAGAGGTGTATTTAGAGGGCATGTTGGTTATGATGATATCTATGAGGGTGCCAGTGTTTGCGGCTTTGGGGTTGTACCTGGTGGGTTCATTAATAATTTGTGTGAGATTGAGGGCATCAAGCTTGGATTGTAGAATGGCTGGGGTGTTAAGCATGTCCCAGTTTGGTCACATAGTAGCACGAGCTCTGAAGATAGATGGGGGGCAATCAGTTCACATATGGTGTCCAGAGCACAGCTAGGGGCCGAGGGGGGTCTATAGCAGGCGGCAACGGTGAGAGACTTGTTTTTGGAGAGGTGGATTTTTAAAAGTAGAAGTTCAAATTGTTTGGGTACAGACCTGGATAGCAGGACAGAACTCTGCTGGCTATCTCTGCAGTAGATTGCAACACCACTTTGGTCGTTCTATCTTGTCTGAAAACGTTGTAGTTAGGGATGAAGATTTCACAGTTTTTGGTGGACTTCCTAAGCCAAGATTCAGACACAGCTAGGACATCCGGGTTGGCAGAGTGTGCTAAAGCAGTGAATAAAACAAACTTAGGGAGGAGGCTTCTAATGTTAACATGCATGAAACCAAGGTTATTACGGTTACAGAAGTCATCAAAAGAGAGCGCCTGGGGAGTAGGAGTGGAGCCAGGCACTGCAGGGCCTGGATTCACCTCTACATCTCCAGAGGAGCAGAGAAGAATAAGTATGAGGGTACGGCTAAAAGCTATAAGAATTGGTCGTCTATGACGTCCAGAATAGAGAGAAAAAGGAGCAGGTTTCTGGGGGCGATAAAATAGCTTCAAGGTATAATGTACAGACAAAGGTATGGTGGGATGTGAGTACAGAGGAGGTAAACCTAGGCATTTAGTGATTGAGAGAGATTTTGTCTCTAGAAACATCATTGAAACCAGAAGATGTCATAGCATGTGTGGGTGGAGGAACTGAGAGGTTGGATAAGGTATAATGAGCAGGGCTAGAGGCTCTACAGTGAAATAAGCCAATAAACACTAACCAGAACAGCAATGGACATGGCATATTGACATTAAGGAGAGGCATGCTTAGCCGAGTGATCAAAGGGTCCAGTGAGATTCAGACAGCTAGCTGAGCCATAGGTAGCAAGCTGGTGTAAGATGGAGGGAGGTCTGTTTTTAGCCACCTCGTGCGTTTCCGTCTGTGGGTTAGTGGGGTTCCGTGTGGAAGGGGGGACCTGTCCAAGTTGGCAAAATAGTTAGTTATAGTGGCCCAAGAAAAGTGTCCGATAGACCTCTTCAGATCGCAGCCGAAAAGACAGCTAACGATTAGCCGGCCGCAGATGGGCGATCAGGTTACGTCGCGACGGAGGGGCCAGTTGGATAACTCCCTCGGGCAGATAACGTCGGTGGTCCAGTCGTGAAGACCCGATGGGGCTCCGCATCGGCAGTAAAACGGGTCAGGATAGGTGAGTTGTAGCCCAGATATACTTGGTACCATTTGAAAGGAAACACTTTGAAGTTTGTGGAAATGTGAATTGAATGTAGGAGAATATAACACAATAGATCTGGTAGAAGACAATACAAAGAAAAAAACAACCGGTCTTTTACTTCCACCATCTTTGAAATGCAAGAGAAAGATCATAGCTGTAGCCATCACTCTGGTTGTAATTCCGATAGTGTCCACAAGATGGCAGCAGTGTATGTGCAAAGTTTCAGATGGAAAGCTTGAAATATGAGTGGACAACAAGACTTTTAGTGTGAAGTCCCCAGGTACATTTGGGCAAATCGTGAAGCAGACATTCGCATTCATATTCCATTTTTCTGCAAGAATATCGTCAAATCTGTATGCTTGGATTTTGATTTAGCTTTCCAAGTATTAGTAGCCATATTATAAGTTCAACATTTGAAAAACAACCAGTTTTCATGACTTCATAACTCTGAATATCCTTATAATTTTTGTCCAAAATGAAAAGGCATGCTGTCGTACAAGGATAGAAGCTACATTTTACGACATATATATGGTTTCCGGATACTCCCGTAAAGCCCAGCTCATTGGCTATCTAGCTTGCTTTGTTTGACCCCAATTGGTGCTTATTTGACAAAGATACAGTTGTTCAAGTGATGTAGCTCATTTAATGGTTAGCTTTTTATTGTATTGGAAGTTCTGTTTTAATGGCGGAAGAGATGAGCCCAATTCGAGATGATCAGAGGAAAACTGAGGGCCAGTGTGCGGTACTGTGGTACAGTGAGACTCAGTCTGCTTCCCAAATGGCATCATATTCCCTATTAAAACCTCTTACATCTAGATGTTCCGCTAGCGGAACGTCTGCTCCAATATCCAATGATGGGCGTGGCGCGAAATACAAACTCCTCTAAAATCCGAAAACTTCAATTTTTCAAACATATGACTATTTTACAGCTATTTAACCTCTCTGGCGCATGTGGGACGAACTCGTCCCACCTACGTAACAGCCACTGAAATCCAGTGGCGCGATTTTTGAATCGTTAGAAATACTATTACTTCAATTTCTCAAACATATGACTATTTTACAGCTATTTAAAGACAAGAATCTCGTTAATCTAACCCCACTGTCCGATTTCAAAAAGGCTTTACAACGAAAGCAAAACATTAGATTATGTCAGCAGAGTGCCCAGCCAGAAATAATCAGACACCCATTTTTCAAGCTAGCATATCATGTCACATAAACCCAAACCACAGCTAAATGCAGCACTAACCTTTTATGATCTTCATCAGATGACACACCTAGGACATTGTGTTATACAATACTTGCATGTCTGTTCAATCAAGTTCATATTTATATCAAAAAACAGCTTTTAACATTAGCATGTGACGTTCAGAAAAAGCATAACCCCCGCAAACTTCCGGGGAATTTACTAACAGTTTGCTAAATTACTCACGATAAACGTTCACAAAAAACATAACAATTATTTTAAGAATTATAGATACATTACTCCTCTATGCACTCGATATGTCCGATTTTAAAATAGCTTTTCGGATGAAGCACATTTTGCAATAATCTAAGTACATAGCCCGGCATCACAGGGCTAGCTATTTAGACACCCACCCAGGTCAGCCTCCACCAAAATCACATTTCCTATAAGAAAAATGTTCTTACCTTGCTTGTTCTTCGTCAGAATACACTGCCAGGACTTCTACTTCAATAACAAATGTTGGTTTGGTCCCAAATAATCCATCGTTATATCCAAACAGCGACGTTTTGTTCGTGAGTTCTAGACACTATCAGAATGCTACATCACGGTCGTGCGCATGGCGCATTGGCGTGACAAAAAAATTCTAAATATTCCATTACCGTACTTCGAAGCATGTCAACCGCTGTTTAAAACCAATTTTTATGCCATTTATCTCGTAGAAAAGCGATAATATTCCGACCGGGAATATGCATTGAGCCTAAACAGCCGAATTAAATTTCTCCTCAGTAGCGAATCGTGCACGCGCCTCATTCAAAGGTCCTCTGAGCCGCCACTTACCAAAGCCGATAATGTGTTTCAGCCTGAGGCTCCCTCGTCAACCTTCAGTTATTTCCCGGGTTCTGAGAGCCTATCGGAGCCCTGGGAATTGTCACGTTACAGCTAAGATCCTTACTTTTCAATAAACAGATGCAAGACGCACGACTCCTTGTCAGACAGGGTACTTCCTGCTTGAAACCTTGTCAGGTTTTTGCCTGCCATAGGAGTTCTGTTATACTCACAGACACCATTCAAACAGTTTTAGAAAATTCAGAGTGTTTTCTATCCAAACCTGAACAATAATATGCATATTCTAGCTTCTGAGTTGGTGTAGGAGGCAGTTAAAAATGGGCACATATTTTTTCCAAAATTCTCAATACTGCCCCCTATCCCAAACAGGTTAAAAATGGGCACATATTTTTTCCAAAATTCTCAATACTGCCCCCTATCCCAAACAGGTTAAAGACAAGACTCTCGTTAATCTAACCACACTGTCCGATTTCAAAAAGGCTTTACAGCGAAAGCAAAACATTAGATTATGTCAGCAGAGTACCCAGCCAGAAATAATCAGACACCCATTTTTCAAGCTAGCATATAATGTCACAAATACCCAAAACCACAGCTCAATGCAGCACTAACCTTTAATGATCTTCATCAGATGACACACCTAGGACATTATGTTATACAATACATGCATATCTGTTCAATCAAGTTCATATTTATATAAAAAAACAGCTTTTTACATTAGCATGTGACGTTCAGAACTAGCATTCCCACCGAACACTTCCGGTGAATTTACTAAATTACTCACGATAAACGTTCACAAAAAGCATAACAATTATTTTAAGAATTATAGATACAGAACTCCTCTATGCACTCGATATGTCCGATTTTAAAATAGCTTTTCGGATGAAGCACATTTTGCAATATTCTAAGTACATAGCCCGGCATCACAGGGCTAGCTATTTAGACTCCCAACCAGTTTAGCCTTCACCAAAATCACATTTCCTATAAGAAAAATGTTATTACCTTTCCTGTTCTTCGTCAGAATGCACTCCCAGGACTTCTACTTCAATAACAAATGTTGGTTTGGTCCCAAATAATTCATCGTTATGTTCCATCAACAACGTTTTGTTTGTGCGTTCTAGACACTATCCCAATGGTAAATCACGGTCGTGCGCATGGCGCAGAACGTGAGAAAAAAATTCTAAATATTCCATCACCGTACTTCGAAGCATGTCAACCGCTGTTTAAAACCAATTTTTATGCAATTTATCTCGTAGAAAAGCGATAATATTCCGACCGGGAATCTGCATGTCTGTAAACTGAGGGAAAAACCGAAAGACGGGGGCGGGGCAGGTCACGAGCGTAAGCATTTCTCCACTGATAGCCCACTTAGCTTTTGCTCTCGTTTGTTTCAGCCAGGGCTTTGAATTACGTCATTCCTGTTTTTCCCGGGCTCTGAGAGCCCATTTGAGACGTGGGAAGTGTCACGTAACAGCAGAGATCCTTTGTAATAGATAGAGAGAATCAACAAGGGCAAGAAATGTTCAGACAGGGTACTTCCTGAACAGAACCTTCTCAGGTTTTTGCCTGCCATAGGAGTTCTGTTATACTCACAGACACCATTCAAACAGTTTTAGAAACTTTGGAGTGTTTTCTATCCAAAGCTAATAATTATATGCATATTCTAGTTTCTGGGCAGGACTAATAATCAGATTAAATCGGGTACGTTTTTTATCCAGCCGTGAAAATACTGCCCCCTAGCCATAAGAGGTTAAGTGCACTACTTTTGACCAGGGCCCATAGGGCTCTATGGGGAGATTCTCTGCTCCGCTCTGCCTGATGTGAGACTATATCATTGGCCTCAACCACCGGCAGAGGAAATGCAGCATCGCTGCCTCAGAGACGGGGTGTCAAATCTAAAATCTATATCAAACATTCATCTCTTGCAGTTGGCCATGAAGCGAACAGATATAACACATCAAATGACCTCATATTGCTGGGGTTGACGTGTGGTTATGAAGATTGATTACTGACTAAGTAGGATAAATACCCTGCTATGGCTCAGTTGGGTTTTACTATGTTTGTCTTTTCTTTCTCAAATTGCACCACAGAGAATTTACATGTCAGACAGGACACATAGCCTACTTCTGTCTGTTCCTGCTCCCTCTTCTCTCTCGTCTGAAATCCAAACACGGCAGATGGTTCTCCCTTTGATTTTGATTGCCAATCTGTTGACCTCCATCAAAATCAATGGCTGCGTTTACAGTGGATGAGTCACAGTATTAATGATATACTGAGTTTACAAAATATTAGGAACACCTGCTCTTTCCATGAGAGACTGGCCAGGTGAATCCAGGTGAAAAGCAAGATCTCTTATTGATGTCGCTTGGTAAATCCACTTCAATCAGTGTAGATGAAGGGGAGAAGACAGGCTAAATAAGGATTTTTAAGCCTTGAGACAATTGAGACATGGATTGTGTATGTGTGCCATTCAAAGTGTGAATGGGAAAGACAAAAGATCTAAGTGCCTTTGAGCGGGGTATGGTAGTAGGTGCCAGGGGTACCAGTTTGAATGTGTCAAGAACTGCAACCCTGCTGGGTTTTTCACGCTCAACAGTTTGCTCAACAGTATCAAGAATGGTCCACCACCCTGTGGAACGCTTTCGACACCTTGTAAAGTCCATGCCCCAACGAATTGAGGCTGTTCAAATAGCAAAAGGGGGTGCAACTCAATGTTGTATTTAGCCAGAGTGCTCTGCTCTGATAGATCTGACCTTTAAGATGGTTCTCTTCAGTGCCTCATGTTCTTCTTCGCTCCTTGAATAAGGTATTCTCTTTGCTCTACAGTTAACTACCTAAGTGGCATTTAATGATTCACCAATGACTGCTTGCAATCAATCATCTTTCACCACAATTGAAGCACTGTATAGGGCTAATATAAAAGTATGGCAGAGAAGCAGTAGACTTGAACTGAACTTTTTTTTAAGGCAGACTGTTCTGTTGTTCTAAGACCGACTGTTCTGTTGTTCTAAGGCATACTGTTCTGTTGTTCTAAGGCAGACTGTTCTGTTATTCTAAGGCAGACTGATGTTGTTCTAAGACAGACTGATGTTGTTGTTCTAAGATGATGACCAAACCGGCTCTGCGCGTGTGCCAACATGCACATGTTGTCTATCCCCACCAGACACGATCAGGACACGCAGGTTGAAATATCAAAACAACTATATTAATTTGGGGACAGGTCGAAACACATATGAAACATTCATGGGCATTTAGGTAGCTAGCTTGCTTTTGCTAGCTAATTTGTCCTGGGATATAAACATTGGGTTGTTGTTTTACCTGAATGATACAAGGTATTTTTTTGGGCTGGATCTTTGAAGAAATTTGACCCATTTTGAGTTACACAATCGTGTGTTCTCTTCTCCGACTATTAATCCACAGATAAAAGGGGAAACCTAGTTAGTTTCTAGTAATCTCTCCTAGTTCAGTCTTCTTCTTCTGTGGATTTTATATGGTGGTTGGCAAAAACCTTTAAGGTGCATTACTGCAACCAACTGGACTGGACATCTTTCAATCAACCACATGGGCATATGTTCCTAAAAACCAATCAGGAGATGAGCGAGGCAGTACTTGCAGCCTGCCAAGCGTCTAAAATAGAACCAAGTTCTATTTTAGCGCCTGGCTACGCAGACACTTATTGACCCATGCGTGCAGTTTGGATGAAATGGTTGAATGACATGTATGTGTAAATTTATGAGGGCTGAACCCATTTAGTCGACTGGTCGATTGTTTAGTCGTTAGGCTGTTGGTCACCCAAGATTTATTTAGTTGAGCAGTGGCAAATATACACTACTGGTCAAAAGTTTTAGAACACCTGATGCGTTTTTCTTTATTTTTACTATTTTTTACGTTGTAGAATAATAGTGAAGACATCAAAATGATGAAATAACACATATGGAACCATGTAGTAACCAAAAAAAAAAGTTAAACAAATCAAAATATATTTTATATTTGCGATTCTTCAAATAGCCACCCTTTGCCTTGATGACAGCTTTGCACACTCTTGGCATTCTCTCAACCAGCTTCACCTGAAATGCTTTTCCAACAGTCTTGAAGGAATTCCCACATATGCTGAGCACTTGTTGGCTGCTTTCCCTTCACTCTGCGGTCCGACTCATCCCAAACCATCTCAGTTTGGTTGAGGTCAGGTTATCTGATGCAGCACTCCATCACTCTCCTTCTTGGTAAAATAGCCCTTACACAGCCTGGAGGTGTGTTGGGTCAATGTCCTGTTGAAAAACAAATGATAGTCCCACTAAGCCCTAACCAGATGGTGTGGCGTATCGCTGAGAATGCTGTGGTAGCCATGCTGGTTAAGTGTGCCTTGAATTCTAAATAAATCACAGACAGTGTTACCAGCAAAGCACCCCCACACCATAACACCTCCTCCTCCATGCTTTACGGTGGGAACCACACACGCGGAGATCATCCGTTCACCCACACCACATCTCACAAAGACACGGCTGTTGGAACCAAAAATCTCAAATTTGGACACATCAGACCAAAGGACAAATTTCCACCGGTCTAATGTCCATCGCTCGTGTTTCTTGGCCCAAGCAAGTCTTTTCTTCTTATTGGTGTCCTTTAGTAGTGGTTTCTTTGCAGCAATTTGACCATGAAGGCCTGATTCACGCAGTCTCCTCTGAACAGTTGATGTTGAGATGTGTCTGTTGGGCGGCAATTTCTGAGGCTGGTAACTCTAATGAACTTATCCTCTGCAGCAGAGGTAACTCTGGGTCTTCCATTCCTGTGGCGGTCATCATGAGAACCAGTTTCATCATAGTGCTTGATGGTTTTTGCGACTGTACTTGAAGAAACTTTCAAAGTTCTTGAAATTTTCTGTATTGACTGACCTTCGTATCTTAAAGTAATGATGGACTGTCATTTCTCTTTGCTTATTTGAGCTGTTCTTGCCAAAATATGGACTTGGTCTTTTACCAAATAGGGCTATCTTCTGTATACCACCTCTACCTTGTCACTACACAACTGATTGGCTCAAACACATTAACCTCTTACATCTAGATGTTCCGCTAGCGGAACGTCTGCTCCAATATCCAATGATGGGCGTGGCGCGAAATACAAATTCCTCTAAAATCCGAAAACTTCCATTTTTCAAACATATGACTATTTTACAGCTATTTAAAGACAAGACTCTCGTTAATCTAACCACACTGTCCGATTTCAAAAAGGCTTTACAACGAAAGCAAAACATTAGATTATGTCAGCAGAGTACCCAGCCAGAAATAATCAGACACCCATTTTTCAAGCTAGCATATAATGTCACAAAAACCCAGAAGACAGCTAAATGCAGCACTAACCTTTGATGATCTTCATCAGATGACACACCTAGGACATTATGTTATACAATACATGCATGTCTGTTCAATCAAGTTCATATTTATATAAAAAAATAGCTTTTTACATTAGCATATGACGTTCAGAACTAGCATACCCCCCGCAAACTTCCGGGGAATTTACTAACATTTTACTAAATTACTCACGATAAACGTTCACAAAAAGCATAACAATTATTTTAAGAATTATAGATACAGAACTCGTCTATGCACTCGATATGTCCGATTTTAAAATAGCTTTTCGGATGAAGCACATTTTACAATATTCTAAGTACATAGCCCGGCCATCACGGGCTAGCTATTTAGACACCCGGCAAGTTTAGCCTTCACCAAAATCACATTTACTATAAGAAAAATGGTCTTACCTTTCCTGTTCTTCGTCAGAATGCACTCCCAGGACTTCTACTTCAATAACAAATGTAGGTTTGGTCCCAAATAATCCATCGTTATGTTCCATCAGCAACGTTTTGTTCGTGCGTTCTAGACACTATCAGAATGGTAAATCACGGTCGTGCGCATGGCACATAACGTGACAAAAAAATTCTAAATATTCCATTACTGTACTTCGAAGCATGTCAACCGCTGTTTAAAATCAATTTTTATGCAATTTATCTCGTAGAAAAGCGATAATATTCCGACCGGGAATCTGCGTGTCTGTAAACAGAGGGAAAAACAGAAAGGCGGGGGCGGCCAGTGCCCGCGCCTAAGCCCTTTGTCCTCTGATAGACCACTTAGCAAAAGCGCTCGTGTGTTTCAGCCAGGGCTTTGAATTACGTCATTCAGGTTTTTCCCGGGCTCTGAGAGCCCATTGGAGCCGTGGGAAGTGTCACGTAACAGCAGAGATCCTTAGTTTTTGGAAGAGATGTCAAAGAAAGCAAATAAATGGTCAGACAGGCCACTTCCTGTAAAGGAATCTCTCAGGTTTTTGCCAAATGAGTTCTGTTATACTCACAGACACCATTCAAACAGTTTTAGAAACTTTGGAGTGTTTTCTATCCAAAGCTAATAATTATATGCATATTCTAGTTTCTGGGCAGGACTAATAATCAGATTAAATCGGGTACGTTTTTTATCCAGCCGTGAAAATACTGCCCCCTAGCCATAAGAGGTTAAGAAGGAAATACATTCCACAAATTAACTTTTAAGGCATGCCTGTAAATTGAAATGCATTTCAGGTGATTATGAGAATGCCAAGAGTGTGCAAAGCTGTCATCAAGGCAAAGGGTGGCTATTTGAAGAAATAAAAATCAGAAATAAAAATAAATAAAATATATTTTGATTTGTTTAACACTTTTTTACTTACTACATAATTCCATATGTGTTATTTTATAGTTTTGATGTGTTCACTATTATTCTACAATGTAGAAAATAGTAAAAATAACAAAAAACCCTTCAATAAGTAGGTGTTCTAAAACTTTTGACCGGTGGTGTATATAAACAAATGATGGCACACGACACATCTGTCTGAGTGTAGACCACTCAGACAGACGTGAAGCAGATAGGTGTCTCATGTACCATCATTTTTTAATATATACACTGCTCAAAAAAATAAAGGGAACACTTAAACAACACAATGTAACTCCATGTCAATCACACTTCTGTGAAATCAAACTGTCCACTTACGAAGCAACACTGATTGACAATAAATTTCACATGCTGTTGTGCAAATGGAATAGACAACAGGTGGAAACTATAGGCAATTAGCAAGACACCCCCAATAAAGGAGTGGTTCTGCAGGTGGTGACCACAGACCACTTCTCAGTTCCTATGCTTCCTGGCTGATGTTTGGTCACTTTTGAATGCTGTCTGTGCTTCCACTCTAGTGGTAGCATGAGACGGAGTCTACAATCCACACAAGTGGCTCAGGTAGTGCAGCTCATCCAGGATGGCACATCAATGCGAGCTGTGGCAAGAAGGTTTGCTGTGTCTGTCAGCGTAGTGTCCAGAGCATGGAGGCGCTACCAGGAGACAGGCCAGTACATCAGGAGACGTGGAGGAGGCCGTAGGAGGGCAACAACCCAGCAGCAGGACCGCTACCTCCGCCTTTGTGCAAGGAGGAGCACTGCCAGAGCCCTGCAAAATGACCTCCAGCAGGCCACAAATGTGCATGTGTCTGCTCAAACAGTCAGAAACAGACTCCATGAGGGTGGTATGAGGGCCCGACGTCCACAGGTGGGGGTTGTGCTTACAGCCCAACACCTTGCAGGACATTTGGCATTTGCCAGAGAACACCAAGATTGGCAAATTCGCCAATGGCGCCCTGTGCTCTTCACAGATGAAAGCAGGTTCACACTGAGCATATGTGACAGACGTGACAGAGTCTGGAGACGCCGTGGAGAACATTCTGCTGCCTGCAACATCCTCCAGCATGACCGGTTTGGCGGTGGGTCAGTCATGGTGTGGGGTGGCATTTCTTTGGGGGGCCGCACAGCCCTCCATGTGCTCGCCAGAGGTAGCCTGACTGCCATTAGGTACCGAGATGAGATCCTCAGACCCCTTGTGAGACCAAATGCTGGTGCGGTTGGCCCTGGGTTCCTCCTAATGCAAGACAAGGCTAGACCTCATGTGGCTGGAGTGTGTCAGCAGTTCCTGCAAGAGGAAGGCATTGCTATGGACTGGCCCGCCCGTTCCCCAGACCTGAATCCAATTGAGCACCTCTGGGACATCATGTCTCGCTCCATCCACTAATGCCACGTTGCACCACAGACTGTCCAGGAGTTGGCGGATGCTTTAGTCCAGGTCTGGGAGGAGATCCCTCAGCAGACCATCTGCCACCTCATCAGGAGCATGCCCAGGTGTTGTAGGGAGGTCATACAGGCACGTGGAGGCCACACACACTACTGAGCCTCATTTTGACTTGTTTTAAGGACATTACATCAAAGTTGGATCAGCCTGTAGTGTGGTTTTCCACTTTAATTTTGAGTGTGACTCCAAATCCAGACCTCCATGGGTTGATAAATTGGATTTCCATTGATTATTTTTGTGTGATTTTGTTGTCAGCACATTCAACTATGTAAAGAAAAAAGTATTTAATAAGATTATTTCATTCATTCAGATCTAGGATGTGTTATTTTAGTGTTCCCTTTATTTTTTTGAGCAGTGTATTTGCCACTGCTCAACTAAATAAATGGTGGAGGCTGGGGGGAAGGCACACCGGTATCACCAGTAGTAGATTTACCCTTAATTCCCATTATTTCGAATCTACAGTGTTTTTTTTGGTTATGGTAATTTCTGTTAATGCATTCAATATATTATTACAGTGTTAACGTTGTCTTAGTTGCAGTGGACACATCGTCTGCAGAGTGCACAACCTAGGCTACACTGGTGAGAGTTCAGTTTTGGTTTATTTATTCAATCTTAAGGACACACACTTGATTAGTTCTACCTTACCTGTGCGCAAATGTAGTCGTATGAATGTTCCTATTTGGGGATCTGATATTATTTCTGATTGTCTTAACTCACCATCACTGTGGCGCTTCAAAGTATTTCTTTCTTTGCCTCAAACAGAAAGTAGACCAACTCTGTTTTTACATCCATTGAGAATGACAATAGTTCCTCAACATAGCCTAGTTGTAAAAATCTTCCAGCTCTATCCCTTTCGATAATCACTCAGCATGAAAAGGGAAAAAAATGTCATGCTCTGGTCAGGTGGAAACGTCATAAAATAGGCCTACCTGATTGATTGTTATCCCCTGCACAAATAGCCTACAGCTTTGTCTCTCTGTCCGGAGCTCACTGGTGCCAGAAACACTGAGGGCCCAGATTATTTTTATACAATGTTGCAAGTTTGCTAGCACAAGTTTGGTGTAAGGATGTGCATTGAGAGTCAGGAAGCAAGTTCAGGGAGTGAGTGTTTTAATAAATAAATATAATATAATACAAAACATAAACCGCAAACAACACACAGACATGAAACAGAAATATAACACCTGGAGGAAGGAACCAAAGGGAGTGACATATATAGGGAAGGTAATCTGGGAAGTGATGGAGTCCAGGTGAGTCTGATGACACGCAGGTGCGCTTAACGATGGTGACAGGTGTGCGCCATAATGAGCAGCCTGGTGACCTAGAGGCCGGAGAAGGAGCACACGTGAGACTTAGACTGACCAAGTTAATAGTTGATATAATGTTTAAAGTTCCTTGCAGACAGGCCATGCGTAGGCAATTTGATTAATAGGATATGTATTTTTATCAGCATATTTTCTACCTGCTGGCAGCAAAGTTTTTTTTGTTGGCTTTATGTATTTTTTTTTTTTACATATTCGCAATGGCAATAGAAGTTACTTTTAGATTTGTATACTTTTCATTTAGATAGAATTTTGATTAACAACATGACATTGATTTTGAGATATGAAGACTTTATTATAAATTAAATGAAACTGTTCCATGAAAATGTGCATATGAAAATCATAACTGGCACGCATATCAGTAAAAATGGTACGATAACTTGGCACTCCAAATGAAAAAGGTTTCAGACTGCTGGTGTAGCTTATTTATAGCAACTTCAGGAGCATAAAGGCAGGAGGAGGAGGGTCGGCAACAGGATTTTTTCTTCTGTTTAGTCTATATTGATCTCTGATTCCTTTTTAGTAATTTATGTCTTCATTTTTAATCGCAGTGCTCAAAGCATCCAGCAAGCTCAGTAGCCTACATATAGTTGATTTTATTAAAACACAGAGTGTGTCTATATATGGAAAAATACATGTTTTAAAATTGGTAGAAAGAACAGGCGACTCTTAGTCGGCCAATACTTGTTTTTGTCTGGGACAGCTCTAAAATGGATTTTGCAACACTCGCACATGCAACGCAGCCGGTGTGGTCAGCATGTAAGGCAGACTGTGCTGTTGGTCTAATGCAGACTGTACTGTTAGTCTAATGCAGACTGTGCTGTTGGTCTAAGGCAGACTGTGCTGTTGGTCTAAGGCAGACTGTGCTGTTGGTCTAAGGCAGACTGTGCTGTTGGTCTAAGGCAGACTGTGCTGTTGGTCTAAGGCAGACTGTGCTGTTGGTCTAAGGCAGACTGTGCTGTTGGTCTAAGGCAGACTGTGCTGTTGGTCTAATGCAGACTGTGCTGTTGGTCTAATGCAGACTGTGCTGTTGGTCTAATGCAGACTGTGCTGTTGGTCTAAGGCAGACTGTGCTGTTGGTCTAAGGCAGACTGTGCTGTTGGTCTAAGGCAGACTGTGCTGTTGGTCTAAGGCAGACTGTGCTGTTGGTCTAAGGCAGACTGTGCTGTTGGTCTAAGGCAGACTGTGCTGTTGGTCTAATGCAGACTGTGCTGTTGGTCTAATGCAGACTGTGCTGTTGGTCTAAGGCAGACTGTGCTGTTGGTCTAAGGCAGACTGTGCTGTTGGTCTAAGGCAGACTGTGCTGTTGGTCTAAGGCAGACTGTGCTGTTGGTCTAAGGCAGACTGTGCTGTTGGTCTAATGCAGACTGTGCTGTTGATCTAATGCAGACTGTGCTGTTGGTCTAAGGCAGACTGTGCTGTTGGTCTAAGGCAGACTGTGCTGTTGGTCTAAGGCAGACTGTGCTGTTGGTCTAATGCAGACTGTGCTGTTGGTCTAATGCAGACTGTGCTGTTGGTCTAATGCAGACTGTGCTGTTGGTCTAATGCAGACTGTTCTGTTTTTCTAAGGCATGCTGTTCTGTTGTATTGCAGACCGTTCTCTTGTTCTAAGGCAGCGTAGAGCATCAACATGAGCCAGAGGGAAGAGTGTGTCATGCTACACTCCATAATGACTGATCAAGTGCTCCACTGCATTCCCATTCCCTCCCCAGTTCCCTCCCTGCCCGCCTCAGTGTGTCTCTCTCTGTCTGGCTACATCTGAATCAGTGCTTCCCTTCCTATTGATCCTTTCTCTGGTGGACTCCCAGGCTGGCTTAGCCGACACACCTCAGCCTCCAGCTTCCCTGCCTGCCTGCTCAATGGACACCCAGAGAGCCATGGTCTGCGTCCCAAATGGTACCCGGTTTCCTACATAGTGCACTGCGTTTGACCAGAGCCATGGTAAACGTAGTGCACTATGTAGGGACTAGGGTGCCATTTGGGACTCAGACATGAATGTGTGCCAGGGCTGGGGCTTTGGTCGCAGCAAGGCAACTTGTGGCTGAGTGGTCATTGTCCTTTCTCTCCCTCTCTCTGTCTTTTTGTTACAGTCACCAGAGGTACAATCAGAACTGGTCAGTCTGTAGAGCCTGAATGTCTACCTTGTTGCTAGAGAGGACAACTGCTGCGTGGGCTCGTTGTTTTGCCCATGTGAGTGTGTCGTGACTCGTGAAGAGGGAACGAAATGGAGGACCACATTGATTAAAGGGATGATTCAGGATTTTGTCAATAGAGTCAAATGAAGTCGTTGATACCATTTGTATTTCTGCGTGCAGTTTGAAAGAAGTTGCTAACTAGCGTTAGCGCAATTGCTAGCTAGCGATAGTGCAGTGACAAAGTCTTTAGTAACTACTAGTATGCTAGCAGATACCATAAACTTCCAGTCATTGCGCTAACGCTAGTTAGCATTGGTCTGCGCTAGTTAGCAACTTCGTTCAACTACCACTAACTTTCTTCATACGGGATGCAGAGACATAAAAATGTTATATATGAGTTTATGGTAAAGACTGGTAAAATAGATACAGGGCTTCATAGGCAAAATCCCGAAGTATCCCTTTAAACCTCAGAATGACTCATCTTCTGTTGCCAGAACAGATTTGGTCATTTAAGGCGTTCACAGAAACATAGTGACATGATGACACATCTCAATTTCTGTAAAATGTCACAGAAAAGTCAATCTATATTTGTGAGATGCAGGTGCCACACAGACAGAATGAGAAAGCTGCAAACTGATTTTTCATCAGAACATTCCCTCCATAGTCCTACCGCTTCACTTCACGTCTTTTTAAGGCACAGCAAGCTCCCTCTTTTTGTAAAACACTGTTTTTTAATCCCACTGCACGTTGTGCATCTGACAAAAGAAGACTGGGGGGCTTGCTTCAGTTTTTGCGAGAGAGCACCCAGTTCCTAATCTAAAAGTGAACACTAAGATCAGGCAATAATATGGGCCTCTGAAATTGGGAAGTTCAGTAAGTTGAGCTTCATTAATATTAGTTCCCTGACTCCCTGTTCTGTGTTTAGCTGTAGTTGCCTGGGAGGATGGAATGAATAGGCTAGTTGGGGGATGGGATAGGAAAGTGGTGTTATGAGTCGGCAGATAGCCTAGCGGTTAAGAGAGTTGGGCCATTAACCGAAAGGCCTCTGGTTTGCATCCAGAGCAAGGCAGTTAACCCCCAACAACAACTACTCCCTGGTCACCGATGATGTGGATGTTGATTAAGGCAGCTACCTCTGATTCAGAGGGGTTGGGTTAAATGTGGAAGACACATTTCTAGTGAATGCATTCAGTTGTGCAACTGACTAGGTATTTCCTTTCAGGAGTAGTTTATCTCTATCTCTCTAAGTGCCCTTGCCTGCCTGGCCTACTTTTTCTGCATTTTCCTCTGGCCCTATCCTCTGGCCCTGTCCTGGCCTGAATTCAGCCTACTAAATGCTGTCTAATTACAGAAGAGCTCAGCGTGCCATGATGGGCCACAGACGCTCTGCTCTCTCCCTACTCTCGCCCTGTTCTCTCCCTACTCTCGCCCTGTTCTCTCCCTACTCTCGCTCTGTTCTCTCCCTACCCTCGCCCTGTTCTCTCCCTACTCTCGCTCTGTTCTCTCCCTACTCTCGCTCTGTTCTCTCCCTACCCTCGCCCTGTTCTCTCCCTACTCTCTCCCTGTTCTCTCCCTACTCTCTCCCTGTTCTCTCCCTACTCTCGCCCTGCTCTCTCCCTACTCTCGCCCTGTTCTCTCCCTGCTCTCGCCCTACTCTCTCCCTGTTCTCTCCCTGCTCCCTGGGCTTTTGTTGCGCTGTGCACAGCTGCGGCAGATGCTGTGAGGGGCACTCACACTAAATTGTCTGATCATGGGTGAATCTCATTGGCTACAGGCAGCAGCTCACAGGGCAGACATCGCCTGTGAGCTGCTTGTTGAGTCACTGCTAATCTTCAACAATGAGGAGAAAAATAACCTGGCAATTTTTCGGAGAGTGAGGTGCATTGCTAGCTCAGATTTCTGTCTGTTTATTTGAACCTGGTCTGGCTCATGATATACACTGCTCATAATGTACATATAGTATTCAGAAAGTATTCACACCCCTTGACTTTTTTCACATTGTCATGGAAATTCTACACATGGGATACTTGAAGTCAATCTTAAATGAATCATTGTTTATTAACAGCAAGCTGGAGAGGTCACAGTCAAACTTAGATGGATAAAGTACCGGTCTGAAGTTAGTTCCACCAGGGCAGTCATGTTAGTTATCTTATATACTTACACAGACAACTTATATTTGCATGATTTTGCTTATTCATTATTCATAATTAATTCATCAACGTTTTGATTCATGCATGTGACAGACCTATACCTCACAAGGCTTCTTTTCTCCAAGCTGAGACCTTGAAACTGAGATATTCTTTCATTCTCAAAACAAGGTTGTGTGCGTACTGCCAAATTGCAGATACTGATAGTGAGGATTCGTTCAATCAGTCACTTGCATGAACACAGTTATTAGAAAGCACAAACATAACATTTTTCATCACAACATTTTGTTGTGTTACAGCCTGAATTTAAAATGGATTAAATTCAGATGTTTTGTCACTGGCCTACACACAATACCCCATAATGTCAAAGTAGAATTTTTTTGAAATGTATAAAAAACTAAAGGCTGAAATGTCTTGAGTCAATAAGTATTCAACCTCTTTGTTATGACAAGCTTAAATAAGTTCAGGAGTAAAAATGTGCTTAACAAGTCATATAATACACTATTATTGCATTAGTCCATGCAATGTATTATGTCACATGTGCCGAATACAACAGGTGTAGGTTTTACAGTGACATGCTGTCACGTTCTGACCAGTAAAGGGGTCATTTGTTATTGTAGTTTGGTCAGGACGTGGCAGGGGGGTATTTGTTTTATGTGGTTCGGGGTGTGTGTTTATGTAGAGGGGTGTTTGGTTTGAGTATTCCGGGGTTTTTGGGTTATGTTCTATATATCGTATTCTAGGTTCTATCTATGTTGTGTATTTCTTTGTGTTGGCCTGGTATGGCTCTCAATCAGGAACAGCTGTACATCGTTGTTGCTGATTGAGAGTCATACTTAGGTAGCCTGTTTTCACCTGTCCCTTTGTGGGAAGTTGTATTTGTGCACTGCTATGTTTAGCCTGCAGAACTGTTAGCTGTCGTTCGTGGTTTCGTTTTGTTGTTTTTGTGTGGAGTTCGTAATAAAATAAATATGAGCATTCATGTACCCGCTGCATTTTGGTCCACTTCCTACGATGGCCATTACACATGCTTACTTACAAGCCCTTAAACAACAATGCAGTTTTAAACTGTAATATCTTATGTTTCACCGAGTCGTGGCTGAACGACGACATGAATAACATACAGTTGGCTGGTTTTATGCTGCATCGGCAAGATAGAACAGCCGCCTCCAGTAAGACAATTGGTGGCGGTCTGTGTATATTTGTAAACAACAGCCGGTGCACGAAATCTAATAGTAAGTCTCAAGGTTTTGCTCGCCTGAGGTAGAGTATCTCATGATAAGCTGTAGACCACACTATTTACCAAGAGAGTTTTCATCTATATTCTTCGTAGCTGTCTATTTACCACCACAAACTGATGCTGGCAGTAAGACCGCACTCAATGAGCTGTACACGGCCATAAGCAAACAGGAAACCTCTCATCCAGAAGCAGCGCTCCTAGTGGCCGGGAAAACCAGAGGGAAAACAGCTCTAGACCACCTTTACTCCACACACAGAGACACATACAAAGCTCTCCCTCACCCTCCATTTAGCAAATCTTATTCTCTGATTCCTGCTTACAAGCAAAAACTAAAGCAGGAAGCAGCAGTGAGTTGGTCAATAAAGAAGTGGTCAGATGAAGCAGATGTTAATCTACAGGACTGTTTTGCTAGCACAGACTGGAATATGTTCCGGGATTCCTCTGATGGCATTGAGGAGTACACCACATCAGTCATTGGCTTAATCAATAAGTGCATCGATGACGTCGTCCCCACAGTGACCGTGCGTACATACCCCAACCAGAAGCCATGGATTACAGGCAACATCCGCACTGAGCTAAAGGCTAGAGCTGCCGCTTTCAAGGTGCTGGACTCGGAAGCTTATAACCCGGAAGCTTATAAGAAATCCCGCTATGCCCTCCGATGAACCATCAAACAGGCAAAGCGTCAATACAGGACTAAGATCGAATCGTACTACACCTGCTCTGACCCTCGTCGGATGTGGCAGGGCTTGCAAACCATTACAGACTACAACGGGAAGCACAGCCAAGAGCTGCCCAGTGACACAAGCCTACCAGACGAGCTAAACTTTTTCTATGCTCGCTTCGAGGCAAATAACATTGAAACATGCATGAGAGCACCAGCTGTTCCGGACGACTATGTGATCACGCTTTGTGATCCACAGCCGATGTGAGAAAGACCTTTAAACAGGTCAACATTCACAAGGCCGCAGTGCCAGACAGATTACCAGGATGTGTACTGCAAGCATGCGCTGACCAACTGGCAAGTGTCTTCACTGACATTTTCAACATCTCCCGGTCCGAGTCTGTAATACCAACATGTTTTAAGTAGACCACCATAGTCCCTGTGCCCAAGAACACTAAGGTAACCTGCCTAAATTACTACTGACCCATAGCACTCACATCTGTAGCCATGAAGTGTTTTGAAAGGCTGGTCATGGCTCACAGCACAATTATCCCAGAAACCCTAGCCCCACTCCAATTTGCATACCGCCATAACAGATCCACAGATGATGCAATCTCTATTTCACTCCACACTGTTTCCCACCTGGACAAAAGGAACACCTATGTGAGAATGCTATTCATTGACTACAGCTCAGCGTTCAACACCATAGCGCCCTCAAAGCTCATCAATAAGCTAAGGACCCTGGGACTGAACACCTCCCTCTGCAACTGGATCCTGGACTTCCTGACGGGCCACCCCCAGGTGGTAAGGATAGGTAACAACACATCCGCCACACTGATCATCAACACGGGGGCTCCTCAGGGGTGCATGCTCAGTCCTCTCCTGTACTCCTTGTTCACTCATGACTGCATGGCCAGGCACGACTCCAACACCATCATTAAGTTTGCCGATGACACAACAGTGGTAGGTCTGATCACCGACAACGATGAGACAGCCTATAGGGAGGAGGTCAGAGACCTGGCTGTGTGGTGCCAGTATAACAACCTCTCCCTCAACGTAAACAAGACAAAGGAGATGATTGTGGACTACAAGAAAAGGAGGACCGAGCATGCCCCCATTCTCAGCGACGGGGCTGTAGTGGAGCAGGTTGAGAGCTTCAAGTTCCTTGGTGTCCACATCACCAACAAACTATCATGGTCCAAACACATCACTACAAGCTGACCATAAACAGTAGAACTGGATTTAACCTATTTGGGATGAAGCATAGGATATATTGGGGATTGTACTGAGAAGGAATGGCAATACAAATCAAATAGACAATCCTAAACATAGATAGGGATCAAAATGGTCCACTTTGGGGCGGAGCAGTGCTTGGTTTTGACCCTCTTTTCCTTATTCTAATGTGCACAGCACTGTTACATAACCTATAAAAATGCTGCCCTGTTATGTCAGTGTTTCAAGTGTTGTTTTTATGCTCTCTTTCACTTACATGCAACATCTGGCTGCAACTGCAAACAAAATTGGTGGTCTGCTGATGATTGTAGTAGAAAATAATGTCTCTTTGAATTTAGTATTTTCTTGTGTAAATATATTTTTTTCATGAAAATTGATTTACTGTTAACAAATAATGTCTTCCTGGAATGAGCAGGCTGGGAAGCATTGGGCTGTGGTTTCTAGCTGTAGTAAAGTATGATGCATTGGTTCTCTATGTAGAGAATATTCCTGTTTACAGCCTACATTTTGGCATGAAGCATTTCTTTCTCGCTATAATTTTCAAGAATGACTTGTCATATTTGATATTTTGATTTTGTTTATCTTATTAAAATATCATCCTAAACGTTATCCTAAAATATTTGGCAACCACACGGTAGATAAACCAAGTAAGCAGTTACACTACAATAGCTAGTAACCAATCGCTATCTTTGACTGACTGTTCCTTGCTTTGATGGATTATACACACAGTAATGCCTAGGGCTGTGATGGTCATGGAATTTTGGAATGACGGTTATTGGTCAGCCAAATTAGAGTGTGACCGTAATAACCGTTCGAATAGGAAAATGTTTTATAAACTCAGCAAAAAAAGAAACGTCCTCTCACTGTCAACTGCATTTATTTCCTGAAAACTTAACATGTGTAAATATTTGTATGAACATAACAAGATTCAACAACTGAGACATAAACTGAACAAGTTCCACAGACATGTGACTAAAATAAATTGAATAATGTGTCCCTGGACAAAGGGAGGGGTCAAAATCAGAAGTAACAATCAGTATCTGGTGAGGCCACCAGCTGAATTAAGCATGCATTAAGCATCTCATCCTCATGGACTGCACCAGATGTGCCAGTTCTTGCTTTGAGATGTTACCCCACTCTTCCACCAAGGCACCTGCAAGTTCCCAGACATTTCTGAGGGGAATGGCCCTAGCCCTCATCCTCCGATCTAACAGGTCCCAGATGTGCTCAATGGGATTGAGATCTGGGCTCTTTGCTGGCCATGGCAGAACACTGACATTCCTGTCTTGCAGGAAATCACGCACAGAACGAGCAGTATGGCTGGTGGCATTGTCATGCTGGAGGGTCATGTCAGGATGAGCCTGCAGGAAGAGTACCACATGAGGGAGCAGGATGTCTTCCCTGTAACGCACAGCGTTGAGATTGCCTGCAATGACAACAAGCTCAGTCCGATGATGCTGTGACACACCGCCCCAGACCATGACGGACCCTCCACCTCCAAATCGATCCCGCTCCAGAGTACAGGCCTCGGTGTAATGCTCATTTCTTCGACGATAAACGCGAATCCGACCATCACCCCTGGTGAGACAAAACCGCAACTTGTCAGTGAAGAGCACTTTTTGCAACTCCTGTCTGGTGCAGCGCAGCGACGGTGGGTTTGTGCCCATAGGCGACGTTGTTGCCGATGATATCTGGTGAGGACCTGCCTTACAACAGGCCTACAAGCCCTCAGTCCAGCCTCTCTCAGCCTATTACAGACAGTCTGAGCACTGATGCGGGGATTGTGCATTCCTGGTGTAACTCGGGCAGTTGTTGTTGCCATCCTGTAACTGTCCCGCAGGTGTGATGTTAGGATGTACTGATACTTTGCAGGTGTTGTTACACATGGTCTGCCACTGCAAGGACGATCAGCTGTCCGTCCTGTTTCCCTGTAGCGCTGTCTTAGGCGTCGCACAGTACGGACATTGCAATTTATTGCCATTTATTGTCTGCAGTCCTCATGCCACCTTGCAGCATGCCTAAGGCACATTCACGCAGATGAGCAGGCACCCTGGGTATCTTTCTTTTGGTGTTTTTCAGAGTCAGTAGAAAGGCCTCTTTAGTGTCCTAAATTTCCATAACTGTGGCCTTAATTGCCTATCTTCTGTAAGCGTCTTAACGACCGTTCCTCAGGTGCATGTTCATACATTTTTGTATTTTATTTTTTTATTTAACCTTTATTTAACTAGGCAAGTCAGTTACAAACAAATTCTTATTTACAATGACGGCCTAGGAACAGTGGGTTAACTGCCTTGTTCAGGTGCAGCACGACAGATTTTTAACTTGTCAGCTCGGGGATTCGATCTAGAAACCTTTCAGTTACTGGCCCAACGCTCTAACCACTAGGCTACCTGCCGCCCCAATTAATAATTGTTTATGGTTCATTGAACAATCATGTGAAACAGTGTTTAAACCCTTTACAATGAAGATCTGTGAAGTTATTTGGATTTTTACGAATTATCTTTGAAAGACAGGGTCCTGAAAATGGTGCTTTTTGCTGAGTAATATATATATATATATATATACACAGGATATATATACATATACATATATACAGTTGAAGTCGGAAGTTTACATACACCTTAGCCAAATACATTTAAACTCAGTTTTTCACAATTCCTGACATTTAATCCTAGTAAAATGTCCCTGTCTTAGGTCAGTTAGGATCACCACTTTATTTTAAGAATGTGAAATGTCAGAATAATAGTAGAGAGAATGATTTATCTCAGCTTTTATTTCTTTCATCACATTCCCAGTGGGTCAGAAGGGTCACCAGACCCAGTGGGTCACATACACTCAATTAGTATTTGTTAGCATTGCCTTTAAATTGTTTAACTTGGGTCAAACGTTTCGGGTAGCCTTCCACAATTTTGTCCCGTTCATCCTGACAGAGCTGGTGTAACTGAGTAGGTGTGTAGGCCTCCTTGCTCGCACACACTTTTTCAGTTCTGCCCACAAATTTTCTATTGGATTGAGGTCAGGGCTTTGTGATGGCCACTCCAATACCTTGACTTTTTCAGAAACTGCAGTTCTGAAATACATCAAAAAGCATGAAGACTTCTGTCTGAAGCTCATACATGCCGCAGTGTACATGTTGGACCCCAAGTATGCTGGCAAGAGCATCCTGTCTGGTGCAGAGATTAACAAGGCCTATGGTGTCATCACTATCGTGTCTCGCCACCTTGGCCTGGATGAGGGCAAGGTTCTTGGCAGTCTGGCGAAGTACACTTCCAAGCAAGGGCTTTGGGATGGAGATGAAATATGGCAGTCATGCCAACATATCTCATCAGCCACCTGGTGGAAAGGACTTTGTGGATCTGAGGCACTTTCCCTTGTTGCCTCCATCATCCTTCAAATCCCACCAACATCAGCCGCCTCAGAGCGCAACTGGGCCTTGTTTGGGAACACACACACCAAAGCACGCAACAGGCTGACCAATACAAGGGTTGAAAAATTGGTGGCCATCCGGGCAAATTTGAGGCTTTTTGAGCCTGACAACGAGCCATCCTCAACAAGGTTGGAAAGTGACAGTGAAGATGAGGCCTCAGAGTCTGATGTTCAAGAGGTGGACATTGAGGAGGTCCAGGGAGAAGACATGGAAGCCTGAGAGGAAGACAACCGAAGCTTTAGTTTCTAGATTATGATTTTACAGATGTATGTTGAAAACGATTTTGGGAGATGCGATGGATCATTGGGGATCATTTAATATTCCCTTTTGTTGTTCAGTGAAATCATCCCATATGAAGAGTCAACTCATTTAATTAAAGTTCTATTTTTAACTAAATTGTTTTTTTTCTATTGGAAGGATTTAATCATTTGCAATTATGTCTACTCATGATAAGGTAAAAAGTTTATGTTTCTGTCTCCATATGATATTGTAAATATATCCAATGCAAAAAACCTCTACAGTTGAAGTGGGAAGTTTACATACACCTTAGCCAAATACATTTAAACTCAGTTTTTCACAATTCCTGACATTTAATCCTAGTAAAAATTCCCTGTTTTAGGTCAGTTAGGATCACCACTTCAGTTTAAGAATGTGAAATGTCAGAATAATATTAGAGAGAATGATTTATTTCAGCTTTTATTTCTTTCATCACATTTCCAGTGGGTCAGAAGTTTACATACACTCAGTTAGTATTTGGTAGCATTGCCTTTAAATTGTTTAACTTGGGTCAAACGTTTCGGGTAGTCTTCCACAAGCTTCCCACAATAAGTTGAGTGAATTTTGGTGCATTCCTCCTGACAGAGCTGGTGTAACTGATTCAGGTTTGTAGGCCTCCTTGCTCGCATTCACTTTTTCAGTTCTGCCCACAAATTTTCTATGGGATTGAGGTCAGGGCTTTGTGATGGCCACTCCAATACCTTGACTTTGTTGTCCTTAAGCCATTTTGCCACAACTTTGGAAGTATGCTTGGGGTCATTGTCCATTTGGAAGACCATTTGCGACCAAGCTTTAATTCCTGACTGATGTCTTGTGATGTTGCTTCAATATATCCACATAATTTCCTTTACTCATTATGCCATCTATTTTGTGAAGTGCACCAGTCTGTCCTGCAGCAAAGCACCACCACAACATGATGCTGCCACCCCCGTGCTTCACGGTTGGGATGGTGTTCTTCGGCTTGCAAGCGTCCCCCTTTTTCCTCCTAACACAACAATGGTCATTATGGCCAAACAATTCAATTTTTGTTTCATCAGACCAGAGGACATTTCTCCAAAAAGTACAATCTTTGTCCCCATGTGCAGTTGCAAATCGTAGTCTGGCTTTTTTATGGCAATTTTGGAGCAGTGGCTTCTTCCTTGCTGAGCGGCCTTTCAGATTATGTCGATATAGGACTCATTTTACTGTGGATATATATGCCTTTGTACTTTTTTCCTCCAGCATCTTCACAAGGTCCTTTGCTGTTGTGATGGGATTGATTTGCACTTTCGCAACAAAGTACGTTCATCTCTAGGAGACAGAACGCGTCTCCTTCCTGAGCGGTATGATGGCTGGGTGGTCCCATGGTGTTTATACTTGCATACTATTGTTTGTACAGATGAATGTGGTATCTTCAGGCGTTTGGAAATCGCTCCCAAGAATGAACCAGACTTGTGGAGGTCTACAATTTCTTTCTGAGGTATTTGCTGATTTCTTTTGATTTTCCCATGATGTCAAGGAAAGAGGCACTGAGTTTGAAGGTAGGCCTTGAAATACATCCACAGGTACACATCCAATTGACTCAAATTATGTCAATTAGCCTATCAGAAGCTTCTAAAGACATGACATAATTTTCTGGAATTTTCCAAGCTGTTTAAAGGCACAGTTAACTTAGTGTATGTAATTGTGATACAGTGAATTATAAGTGAAATAATCTGTCTGTAAACAATTATTGAATAAATTACTTGTGTCATGCACAATGTAGATGTCCTAACCGTCTTGCCAAAACTATAGTTTGTTATCAAGACATTTGTGGAGTGGTTGAAAAATGAGTTTTAATTACTCCAACCTAAGTGTATGTAAACTTCAAGTGTACAGTGCCAGTCAAAAGCTTAGACACACCTCCTCATTCCAGGGTTCTTCTTTATTTTTTACTATTTTCTACATTGTAGAATCAGAGTGAAAACATCAAAACTATGAAAACACGCTGGTTGACTTGAAAACATACAAGACAAACTGGCACAGAGAGTCATGAGACACAGGGATAAATACACTGGGGAAAATGAGCGACATCTGGAGGGGTTGGAGACAATCACATGAACAGGTGAAACAGATCAGGGCGTGACACCAAAAAGTGTTCAGCATATGTGTGAACTCCTTCAAGACTGTTGGAAAGCATTCCAGGTGAAGCTGGTTGAGAGAATTCCAGCTGTCATCAAGGCAAAGGGTGGCTACTAAAATGTAAATGTAAAATGTACTTTGAAGAATCTAAAATATATTTTGATTTGTTTATCACTTTTTTGGTTACTAATTGACTCCATATAGTATGTGTTGTTTCATATTTTTGATGTCTTCACTATTATTCTACAATGTAGAAAATAGTAAAAATAAGAAAAACCCTTGAATGAGTAGGTGTGTCCAAACTCTTGACTGGCACTGTATATTTATTTTATTTAAGATGCACATTTTCTCCTCTACTTTCTCTTCCCCTCTGACTGCATGTGCTGCTGCTGCAAGGAGGGAGGCGTTGCCTAGGCAAAGTTACATCACCTTGTGGACTCCACGTTACAGCAGAAACGGACTCAACTGCACAAATGCCCGGCCGTCAAGTCTTTAGTCAGCTATCGGTTACTCGGTTATACGATAATTGTGCCAGCCCTAGTAATGCTTCTCATATTAAAAACCCAGTAATATGTTCCATCCTGCCTTCTGTTGTGCCACTTCTGCTTTTGGCTAAGTGTAATACACAAATGAAATGCCCTGAGTGTGTTTTGACCATAGAAGATATGGATGCCTGTGATTTGAACTGAAGGGCACTGTATGGCTTGACAACTCCAGCTGAGCCTCAAATAATACATCAAATATTTCACTTAAGTCATGTGATTCCTAAGCGTATCGCACCCAGGTTACATGTTCTTCAGTTTGATAGACCAGTGTGTTTTCTCCTGACCAACTTGTTCAGATGTTGGACCATTCAGATCTTGTTCAGATGTTGGACCATTCAGATCTTGTTCAGATGTTGGACCATTCAGATCTTGTTCAGATGTTGGACCATTCAGATCTTGTTCAGATGTTGGACCATGAAACAACCCTGTGCCCCATGATGTTCACTGTTTGACTGTGTGTGACTGTGTTTGACTGTGTGTGACTGGGTTTGACTGTGTGTGACTGTGTTTGAGTGTGTGCAGTATCTACTAACACCCTGGCCATGTTAATGTTAATTCACCTCCTTGGAGGCCGTGCCCTTGAATCCAATCAGACAGAGCCGTGGAGTGAGAGGGAGGAGTGAAGGCGGATGAGAAGAGCAAGCAGGGAAACATGTTTCCATAGCAACTGGTAGCAGTGAGTATAACTGTGTTAGAGAGGCATGAGCAGCAAGTAAATTCCCATCCACTGGCTCCCTCCCTAACTGACCCCTTTTGATGTAGCCAACTAACTGCACTGTCAGATTAGCTTTGGGAGGCTAATGTTTATTTTAAACCTGTGAGAGATCAGTGCAGTGGTTTGATTATTTTGTTAAAAAATGAAACCTTTTGTAAAATTCTCTAGAGCTCACGTCAAACACTAGCGATGTTGTTTCTTTGCTGGTTTGCAGTGACAAATGAAAGTCAGTAGCTACAAGCTAATATAACACTGAGTTGTTTGCTTCACAGCTAAGTAACAGAATTGCCCCCAAAAATTGTTGAGAATTGATGTCTTGTTAATTGATTTGTTTGAAAGGCCACCCACAGGGAGGTTTCATCCTCCTCGCCCTGCTGCTTTGTGATGAGATGTGTCCCAAATGGCACCCTGTTCCCTATATAGTGCACTACCTTTGACCTGAGCCCAATGGGTGCCATTTGGAACGCAGGCATGGAGTTCTGTGGATTACAGTTTGTTTGCCAGACCAGTCCTACAGACTGAAGATACTGTCCGGTGAATCTGTCTGTCCCTGTCCCTGACCTGTATGTGTAAAAGGAGGCAGTGAGGCACATAGATAATATGATTAAACCCAGAGCACACACTGCTAGTGGAACAAGACGGGAGGAAAGCTCAATGCAGAATCCTAATAACAACATATCTAGAGCCTGTATTCATGAAGCGTCTCAGAGTAGTAGTGCTGAATCTGATCTGGGATTCGTTTGTCACGTGTGCTCCCTCTCTGGCCTCTAGGTCACCAGACTGCCCGTTAAGGCGCACACCTGTCACCATCATTATGCGCATTAGCGCAATATGACACATCACCTCCTTGATTACCTGCCCTATATATGTCACTCCCCTTCGTTCCTTCAGCAGGTGTCATTGTTTCTGTTTCTTGTCTGTGCGTTGTTCGTGTATCTTGTTTTGGTTTATGTTGTGTTTTTCCATTAAAACTCCCTGAACTTGCTTCCCGACTCTCAGCGCACATCGTTACAGAATGACGCCTCACCAAAGGGAAGCATCAGGGAGTTGTTTTGTATATATCTCAATCTCTTTTTTCCATTTTGGAATTAAATATACCTTCCTGCAACCCGCTTTACCCAATGTGGTACGAATCTGCTATTTTTTTTACCTTATAACTGGAACCTCCATTAGGGGCTAGCCAGCTAATTAGCTACTAGCTATTTAGTCATTGTTAGCCACTGCTAGCTCTCTTTACCTTTAGCTCAGACTCTAGCCGCTTTAGTCCGGATAATACCTGCCAGTCTGCACAGCGTGATATCAGCCTTGATCATTTTGGACTGCTTTTTTTTCCCACTACATCACCGGATTCCTGCCGCAAGCTCTGGACCATTACACCGGATCCTCGCAGCTAGCTAGTTGCTACCGAGTGGCTATTGTGGCTAACGCCCTTGCACCAGTTAGCCTCGAGCTAGGCCCATCTCCCGGCTAGCAAACGAAGTACACCAACTACAATACCTCTCTTGTCAATTGGCCTGGACCCTTTATCGACACGGAGCCCTGCCGATCCATCACGACTGGTCACACCAGTATTTCTACTTGCACATCCTCATCTGCACTTATATCACTCCAGTGTAAATTGCTAAATTGTAACTACTTCGCCACTATCGGCCTATTTATTTCCTTACCTCCTTACTTCATTTGCACACACTGTACATAGATTTTTCTATTGTGTTATTGACTGTACGTTTGTTTATGCCATGTGTATGTCTGTTGTTTTTTGTCACACTGCTTTGCTTTATCTTGGCCAGGTCGCAGTTGTAAATGAGAACTTGTTCTCAACTGGCCTACCTGGTGAAATAAAAAAATATGTCTGTCACTCCCCTTTGTTCCTTCCCCAGGCATCATTGTGTCTGTTTCTTGTCTGTGCGTTGTTTCTTGTTTTGGTTTATGTTGTGTTTTTTCATTAACACTCACTCCCTGAACTTGCTTCCCAACTCTCAGTGCACATCGTTAATAATGATTAAGAGTAGGCTATATGGACAGGGTGGACCTGACCCTAGATCAGCACTCCTACTCTGATACGCTTTATGAATACAGGCCCAGAGAGGTGTTCTATGAAAACTAGAGGCTGAGAAAACAGGGCAAAGTCTACATATAAAGTTGACCTTCTCATCTGGGTCATAGTTTAGCTGATTAGCCTAAATCCCATTAGTAATGTTGAGCTCTTTTTCTAAAAAGTCACTGTATTCCTGGAGGAAGGACGCTCTGAGAGTGATGAAAATGTCACGGGCTGCAGAGCACAGCCCCCTGGGAAGCCAACATATGAGAGAGAGGTACAGTGCTGTGTAGGCCTATGACATCTGCCTAGACCAGGGGTTCCCAAACTTTTTTGCTTTGTGACCCACCAATTGAGGTGTCTTTTGATTCACAACCCAACATAAGAGTTGAGCAGGGGAAAAGTATATAGACATCCTTTTTTTAATACATGCTCACTTCCATTGATTGTTAACTTGTGGTGACTGAAGTTAGCTGAGGTTTGTAGTTGCTGTTTACAGAAAACTGAACCATATATTAAAGTTTCTCCTGGCTCATGATCTACTTTCAGGGTGAGGAACCATCTAACATCAAATTGTAAAATAGTGAACTACTCCTTTGAAGTACATTTCTTGCAATTCTACACATTTTGCCACGGAGCTGAAATATAATGTTGCAGTTTTAAAGCCAACTTTCCTGCAATTCTATGCATTTTTCCATGGCTAATCAAATCAAATCAAATTTATTTATATAGCCCTTCGTACATCAGCTGAAATCTCAAAGTGCTGTACAGAAACCCAGCCTAAAACCCCAAACAGCAAGCAATGCATGTGAAAGAAGCACGGTGGCTGGGAAAAACTCCCTAGGAAAAACTCCTGAGAAAGGCCAAAAACCTAGGAAGAAACCTAGAGAGGAACCAGGCTATGAGGGGTGGCCAGTCCTCTTCTGGCTGTGCCGGGTGGATATTATAACAGAACATGGTCAAGATGTTAAAATGTTCGTAAATGACCAGCATGGTCAAATAATAATAATCATAGTAATTGTCGAGGGTGCAACAAGCACGTCCGGTGAACAGGTCAGGGTTCCGTAGCCGCAGGCAGAACAGTTGAAACTGGAGCAGCAGCATGGCCAGGTGGACTGGGGACAGCAAGGAGTCATCATGCCAGGTAGTCCTAGGGCTCAGGTCCTCCGAGAGAAAGAAAGAAAGAAAGAAAGAGAGAATTAGAGAGAGCATATTTACATTCACACAGGACACCGGATAAGACAAGAGAATACTCCAGATGTAACAGACTGACCCTAGCCCCCCGACACATAAACTACTGCAGCATAAATACTGGAGGCTGAGACAGGAGGGATCAGAAGACACTGTGGCCCCATCCGATGATACCCCCGGACAGGGCCAAACAGGCAGGATATAACCCCACCCACTTTGCCAAAGCACAGCCCCCACACCACTAGAGGGATATCTACAACCACCAACTTACCGTCCGAAGACAAGGCCGAGTATAGCCCACAAAGATGTCCGCCACGGCACAACCCAAGGGGGGGGCGCCAACCCAGACAGGAAGACCACGTCAGTGGCTCAACCTACTCAGGTGACGCACCCCTCCCATGGACGGCATGGAAGAACACCAGTAAGTCAGTGACTCAGCCCCTGTAAAAGGGTTAGAGGCAGAGAATCCCAGTGGGAAGAGGGGAACCGACAAGGCAGAGACAGCAAGGGCGGTTCGTTGCTCCAGCCTTTCCGTTCACCTTCACACTCCTGGGCCAGACTATACTTAATCATAGGACCTACTGAAGAGATAAGTCTTCAGTAAAGACTTAAAGGTTGAGACTGAGTCTGCGTCTCTCACATGGGTAGGCAGACCATTCCATAAAAATGGAGCTCTATAGGAGAAAGCCCTACCTCCAGCCGTTTGCTTAGAAATTCTAGGGACAATTAGGAGGCCTGCGTCTTGTGACCGTAGCGTACGTGTAGGTATGTACGGCAGGACCAAATCGGAAAGATAGGTAGGAGCAAGCCCATGTAATGCTTTGTAGGTTAGCAGTAAAACCTTGAAATCAGCCCTTGCCTTAACAGGAAGCCAGTGTAGGGAAGCTAGCACTGGAGTAATCCTGTGTTCTTATGTTAAAACATAATTACTAAATCAATGGGGGCCTGTCTAGCTTATCTTTTTTATTGTAAATTCTCAAAGATTATAAGCTATTTTAAAATATATGTCCATCATCTTTTCTACATACTTTCTATTTGGTTTTAGTCGTTTTAGTTTACACTGAAAGCGTTTGTCCATCACAAAAATGTATTTTAAAAAAAGTTAAATAATTATCCCGCGACCCACCCGAACCCCTGCTGTGACCCGCAAGTGAGTCCTGACCCACAGTCCTGACCCACAGTTTGGAAACCACTGGCCTAGACTTTCTTCCTAGTACTAAATACTGAAGTTTATGGGCCTCTCAAAGAGGACAAACACTATGGTCATCATTAGTTCATTACCATACTCTATAGACTTTATATATATATATATATACACACACACACACACACACACACACACACAGGATGCCACCATCCTATGCTGCTGCTAAGTAACAGAGGGATCCCTAAGGGAATGTGGGATCTTGGAGCGGGGCATCAAGGAACTTGCCCTTGTAAAATAGAAAGAGGAAAGAAACCCTTGGGCTACTTTACTCCCTCCTCAGTTCCTAGTATGTGAATTGATCAGCCACTGCTGCAGAAACCTCTAGCAGAGCTCATTGTTACAGTATAACAGGATACAAAGTAATATATTGATTCATTTTCTGATATAAACTAACCCCTCCACTTTCTAATATTGGATGGAAATGCATGTAGGGCCTATTCAGAATGGAGATGCATTTTTTCATAGAGCCCTACATTATTAGAGACTGCCAGCTGTCAACTATGGGCTGCATGATCAGGCTGGATCCAAATGTGTCAATCCCCATAGCTAATGTGATATGTCACACTGCCAAGTCCTCTTGTGTTGGGATTCTTCCTGTGTTACTGTTTTACAGTATCTCTGTTCTATACCTAAAAAAAAGCTCTTACTGTACTTTGCCTAGATTTCCCTGAAGGCTATGAAGCTTAGCCTAGCCCTCACTGTTAACAATCCACTACATCTCCACATTCTCAGAGAGTCTGTAGACATGAGTCAATAGAACAAGTCTTAATTTGTTGTCTGGGAGATCAGGACTAGAATTATTCATTTCTATGTTGACGATAGGCTAGATCTCCAATAATGTGTATGCTACCCACGGGTTTGCATACTAGATTACATTATGAATACAGTTATATCCATAACAATGCTAATCAGTTGTACATGTCTCAAAGCTCACACACTCTCCTTTTTCCTCACTCTCTCTTTACTACTCTCTCTCCACTCTCTCCTCACTCCTCCTTCTCATCATGCCTCTCTCTCCATCTCTCTCTCTTTTCCCCTCTATTTCTCTCTCTGATGGGAAAAGGCTCCCCTGATTTACAGCGATGAAAGCCTTTTCAATTTAAAGGAAATCTTAGATCAGCCAGGCAGACAGTATTTTCAGTGCAGTCAGTGAGGACTCACTGAGTTGGTTTTATCTTTTTAATCATCCATTTCTTGGTATGGCCCTAATACAAGCCTCTTGTTTTATATGGAAGGGGGGTTCCTATTAAAGGGATAGTTTGGGATTTTGGTGATGAGGCCCTTTATCTACTTCCCCAGAGTCAGATGAACTTGTGGATACCATTTTTATGGATGTGCGTAGTTTGAAGGAAGTTGCTAACTAGCATTAGCACAATGTCTGGAAGTCTGTAGACTTTCATTTATTTGAAGTGAACTGTTGGTAGGAAAACAATTAGTATGCCCTCAATTCATCGCTCTCTATGTAGTGGAGCTACTGTGAACAGAATCTATTAGAGTTCGCAGTTCGGAAGTATTTAAATGTGTGAGAAATCACAACTCTGGGTAGACGACAGCAGTGTTTCTGTACATCTATTAGTGCGATGGGGAATTGGGGGTGGTGCTATGTGCAGTGTAGTGGTACTATGTGCAGTGTAGTGGTACTATGTGCAATGTAGTGGTACTATGTGCAGTGTAGTGTTGCACGTTATACCAGTACCACGGTAATATCACAGTACTAAAACATCATAATACTTATAATACCAACATTTTAGAATACCGTAGTACCGTTTCTACTGATCTAAAGAACCTGCTGGTGCCTGTTATAAAATGTTTATAAAGTCAGTTGAATTTAAGCAACGGCCACTAGTTTATTATATGCGCAGGCTCATTAATATCCACTTCAATTTTATGTGCATATCATGTCATGTGTGGCAGCTGTAATCAGCCAGCTGCATTCCCTACCAGCCCTCACTCACCTGCATCTCTCTGTCCGGTCTTCATGCACATTTATTCCTCCATCATTTCCCCCAAAAAGTAATTTAGCGTGAAGGCAAGCAGGGATGCAGACCCAGATGAGTCTTCTGTTGTTAGAATTATACATGTTACATTGGAGCAATGCGCAGACCGAGCAATGTTGATGCAATGTATCATTCAATCTCCTGTTATAAGATCACAGGCCAGTCTGAGTACACTTTGCAAGTTCACTGTCATGCAGCCTCTGAGTGCCAGAGAGGGGCAATGGAGCACCAATCTCGACAGGCATGTTTGCAGAATTTCAGCAAAGAAAACGTATTGTCGCTAGCTTAAAAGTAAAAAAATGATGACTCATATTACCAGAGATGCCTTTGTTTCTTTCTATCTGGATTTGCGCCCATTTGATATCATTTCACAAACCATGTCGCGGCCATTTTAAACTAATCCTGGGTTGCTAATTATTGGTTTGATAATAAAACAACGTTGTTCAGTAATGTTACCTAGCTAGCTAACAACCTGCTAACTGGACAATAGGTTTAGGAAAATGTGATTGGCACAGGAAGAAAGGAAAAAAGTCTGCTACTCATGAGATGTGCTTCAAACGTAGGATTCATATAGGCCTAATGTAAGCCTGAACTATATCAAAAATATATTTATTTCTGGTGCTTCTTAAATTCTGTTTGGTGCCTAACATTTTAAAAGTTGGGAGCAGTGTTTGTATGTGTGGGAGAGAGAGTGGTGTGTGTGTGTGTGTTTATGAGACAGAGAGAGTGTGTAAGGAAGGGAGGAAGAGTGTGTGTGTGTCTGTGTTAACTCAAGAGTAAAGAAGATTTAATGCAGTGTTTTCCCCTTACTGCCACAATGACATGCAGATCATTATGCAGTGTTATTTCTCCTTACTGCCACAATGACATGCAGATCATTATGCAGTGTTTTCTCCTTACTGCCACAATGACATGCAGATCATTATGCAGTGTTATTTCTCCTTACTGCCACAATGACATGCAGATCATTATGCAGTGTTATTTCTCCTTACTGCCACAATGACATGCAGATCATTATGCAGAGTTTTCCCCTTACTGCCACAATGACATGCAGATCATTATGCAGTGTTTTCCCCTTACTGCCACAATGACATGCAGATCATTATGCATGTACTGTATATTCCTTACTCCCATTCCTCCAGTCAAATCACAGGTAGGCCTTTACAAATATCAGGAAATCAGCTATTCTCTGCATTATTCTATTGTACACTGAATAATGTGAAGTTAAATTCAGTGTGTTGTATTCAATGTGAATTTCAGCGCTAGGTTTTTTAGTAGCACATGCGCAAAACGTTTCGAAAACGGGAAAAGCGTCCTGGGGAAGGGCCGAACAGGACGCTATGCCAACTGATTCACCTCCCTTCGTGGTATCGCTATACTACTCAGTATCAGGATATTTGGCCTGGTATCGTATCATTAGTAAAATGTTGGTATTGTGACAGCACTAGTACTATGTGGAGAGAAAATCTTTTGGGACTCTCATTATTCTGTCGTCGCCGTGTGTTTGCCATGCAGCAGGAGATGAAAAGTGTTGTTACGCATGAATCATTTTATAACAGTTGCTTTTAGTAGATGAATAATGTTGAGGCAGAGCGCTATCATGCTCTTTCCATGTTGGCAGATTGGACAAGCTTCTCTGCTCCACTCCAGTGGTCTTTCCTTACAGTAGTGAAAGGGAGGGAAGTGGTTAATGGATTATTGAGCATACACATAACCATTGGCAGTATCCATAACCAAAACTATACACTGCCCAGTTGTGAAGGGGACTTTTGTTTTTGTTTAAATCACATGGAGTTATTGTATCACACTGTAGGCTGGCAGGCATCATTGATTTCTTGGAGCAAAAAAAACAAACATATTTTTTTCAAACTCCAGTGGTTACCTTCTTTAGCCTAAAGTCTGCTGTGTTGTTGATCATTGCTGCTGGGCTGACCTTATTTCTATACAAAAACAATGCCAGCAAAACAGAGAGGAGATATGCTTGTCTGGGCCATACATAATGGGACTCACTGGCACTGGCACTGCTGAAGCAGCCCATCTCTTCTTCTCTCTCTCTCTCTCTCTCTCTCTCTCTCTCTCTCTCTCTCTCTCTCTCTCTCTCTCTCTCTCTCTGTGTGTGTGTGTGTGTTTGTGAGATAACATTTATCTACTAGCCACTGTGCTCAGTCAGGGATTGACTGTATACTGTATTTGGATCTAGTCTTAAAGCCCCCTATCTACTGTAAACTATAAATTGTTCTCCTCTTTCAATCTTACATTGGTTTCAAGTTCCCATGGTCAGAGAAGGCTTTATGATAACTTACAGTATCTAGAGCCTATCTTTTCTCATGTATTAGAGGCTGATCCCATCTCTCTCAGAAATCTGATTGTGGGGTGCCTCAGCAAATTGACTCCCCCTAATCCAGTCTACTGCAGCCTAGACAGCCTGACAGCCAGATCCTTAATATCACCCATCTGGTAATAATACCCTCCACAATTAGGCTTATTTACATTTCAAAAGCAAGCTAATCTTGCATGCACTAATGGATAACCTCCATGATACCTAGCTACCGTTGTTTTTTCATTCTGTGCTATGTGCTTATACTGGATGACAGAGTGATATAACCTAATCTTACTGAACATCTGTAGCTAATACTCTGCTGGTCATATGAAGCTCAGATGTTTGCACACAGAGATACAGTATGTATCACAAGGGCAAGGATTACATGTCTCACCAACCAGACATGCATATTTAATCTACTGCTTGGTACTTGAGGTTAGTTTTGCTTGGTTTATGACGTTTCTGCCTGCCCTATATTGGAAATGACTACTTCCAGAACTCGCTATTCTTGACGGTGGAGACCCCATTATAGCCATGCAACTTCCATATGGGCTGGCCCAGACAGAGGCTCCTCAGAGAAAACTAGCTAGTGCAGGAGCCCTTTTGATAGGTCAGGGCTGAGTCCCAAATGGCAGCCTATTCCCTATATAGTGCACTACTGTTGAACACGGCCCATAGGGAATAGGGGGCTATTTGGGACGCAGACAAGGTCTCATATTGGCCCTCAGACAAGGTCTCATATTGGCCCTCTCACCAGGCTCCTCACAGCATCACTCGGGATAACCAGACGAAAGGCTGGTGAATGAGACGATAGCTGCCTGGCCTCGGAGGGCTGTCTTCTCCAGTCGGAAGTGGGTGGTGCTGATGGTGTGTGGAAGAAAGCTGAACGTATGAATCTATCCTGTGAAGTGGAATGGAGACAGACATTTGTTATGAGTATACTTTCTGCTGTGATGCTGTTTATTTCAAAACAGCTCTATGTAAATTTGATTTTGATGTGTCTTAAGTTCTTCTTCCAAGTGTGCGAATTAGCCATGGGATTCATCATACTGAAAGCTGCGTTATAAGTAGCGTGTTTTCCCCATAGAATTGATATGAAGTTGATTGGCACAAGGTTCTTCCAAGGGTAGGCTACACAGTTTGTGTAACCAGTTTGCTTTCATGCCGCTCGTTGTCTTAACGATTCCAGGATACTTTGTGATAACTAGCCCAATCTGATGATGCATGGTTCTTCGCTATCTGGAGCTCTATAAATCTGATGATGTGTGGTTCTTCACTATATGGAGCTCTATAAATCTCATGATGTGTGGTTCTTCGCTATCTGGAGCTCTATAAATCTGATGATGTGTGGTTCTTCGCTATCTGGAGCTCTATAGATCTGATGATGTATGGTTCTTCGCTATCTGGAGCTCTATAAATCTGATGATGTGTGGTTCTTCGCTATCTGGAGCTCTATAAATCTGATGATGTGTGGTTCTTCGCTATCTGGAGCTCTATAAATCTGATGATGTATGGTTCTTAACTTCTATCTGTAGCTCTATAAATCTGATGATGTATGGCTCTTAACTTCTATCTGGAGCTCTATAAATCTGATGATGTGTGGTTATTCGCTATATGGAGCTCTATAAATCTGATGATGTGTGGTTCTTCGCTATCTGGAGCTCTATAAATCTGATGATGTGTGGTTCTTCGCTATCTGGAGCTCTATAAATCTGATGATGTGTGGTTCTTCCCTATACGGAGCTCTATAAATCTGATGATGTGTGGTTCTTCGCTATCTGGAGCTCTATAAATCTGATGATGTATGGTTCTTCGCTATACGGAGCTCTATAAATCTGATATCAGAGCTGAGCTGACAGTGTTACAAATTTGAAGTGCCATTTCCAGAATGTTATTTCTCTGGGTTGATGAATTTGGCTTATATGGTTGGCAGACAACATCTCACATCAATCACCTCTGATGCAATCATATATTTTATAGGAAATGTCCAAAAATACAGATTGATATCCAGGCTGTATCACATCCGGCCGTGATTGGGAGTCCCATAGGGCGGCGCACAATTGGCCCAGCGTCGTCCAGGTTTGGCCGTGGTAGGTTGTAAATAATAATGTTCTTAACTGACTTGCCTAGTTAAATAAAGGTAAAAAATATATATAAAATATGCTGCAGTCCTTCAGTAAGGGTTTGCCCACTCTTCTCAGCACATTACTATCACTAGGGAGATGGTTGATCTGTATTCCCTTGTCTTTAAAGCCTTGTTCACACTACAGGCCTTATTAATGCTCAAATCAGTTTTGTTTTTCAAATCTGTTCTGGTATTCTGACTGTTCAAACAGCAAGTTACAAGTGACTAAATCGGATTTATGTGTTCAGACTGACATGGCTACGCTAGTTGACATAGTAGTGGCGAGTGTGTGTGCACTCAGAAGTTGTAGTGTAGCATCTAGCAAGCTAAGGTGACAACAATGCCTGCCATGGAAGTCTCCCTGTTGCTTTGAATGTTCATAATCATAGTGTAAGAACATTTGTAAAGCCTCAAACGATAAGATGATCTGACTTTCAAAACGAGTCGGTTTTGGCTAGCCACAGCAGTCAACTAGTTAACTAGGTAGCTGTTTAGCCTGCTAACACATTCCCTCGTTGTTTGTAATCAATTAACAAGATAGTTAGCTACCACACGTTCTTGTCAAACTGTTAACAGTATAGCTATAAAGCAACAAGATATACCAAATAACAGTCTAGATATCACTTAAGGGCAGATAAATCCGATATGACCGTTCAGACACAGGTCACATGGCCAGGAATCTGATTTATATCTGATTTCAAACCACCTACGAAGGTGGTTTGAAATGTGGTTTGAAACTTCTGATTCCATGTGCTTTTTGCCTGTTTAGACTGCAGGAAAAATATGAGATTCTAATAGGATATGCAAAGAAAATGGATTTGAGTCACTTCAAACTACCAGTGTGAACAAGGCTTTACTCTGCAGGTGTCAGCCAAGTGCATAGTCTTACCGTGGTCTTACCATTCAATAAAATAAAGTCTCAATCGATCTGCCAGAGGTGCTTCTCTGAGGCCTGAGCCATGTCTTGGAATAGATTTCCCCCCTTGGCTGCTCCACTGTCAATAAGAGCAGTAAAACCTTACCTAACTACCTGCATGCTGAGATGGAGGCTACTGTATCACCTTAGGCATGGACAAAGTACTTTCTCTCTCTCTGCAGCCCGTTCTCTCTTTGCTGTGTTTTGTTTACCATTTCATATGTTTTCTACTGGTTCATCCGAGCATGGTGTACAGTAGGATGTTGCTGCTGTAGAGGCGTCCAGGCCAGCGTCCCAAATGGCACCCTATTCCCTATATAGTGCACTACTTTTGACCAGAGCTACGAGCCCTGGTAAAAAGGTGCTATCTAGAATCTAAAAGTGTTCTTCGGCTGTTCCCATAGGGGAACCCTTTTTGGTTACAGGTAGAACCCTTTTCGTTTCCATTTAGAGAACCCTTTCCACAGAGTGTTCAAAATGGAACCTAAACGGGTTGAATCTGGAACCAAAAAGGGTTATTCTATGAGGACACCTGAAGAACCCTTTTTGGAACCCTTTTTTCTAAGAGTCTAGTGCGCTATATAGGGAATAGGGTGCCATTTGGAACGTACCCCAGGTGAACCAGAGAAGTAGCCTATGTCCATGTGGTTGCAGTAATAAAGCCTACTAACTTCCTAATGTGTCTGCCATGATAAGCTGTGGCAGAACTGGTGGTTTCCATGACAGGCTGCTGTGCTAGCAGAGAGGGTAAAGACACTACTGCTAAGGAGTGAATGAAGAACACTGAGAGACACAGGCACAGTGCTCGAATTATACATTTTAAGCAGCGCTGTAGACATAAGCTTTAATATCATATGTCATTAATGAAATGTTCTCTCTACACACACACACGCACACACACGCGCCCACACACACACACACACAAACGTAACATTGCTTCCAAGTACTCCTCTGTCTAATGTCCCTATTTTGTTCTCTTCTCAGTTTGTCTGGAAGTGGAGATCACCCCCACCCAGGGAGAGATCAGTGTCGGAGAGTCCAAGTTCTTTCTGTGTGAAAGTAAGCTTGCCCCTGTTTCATTATACTGTAGTAGACTACTGTCTCTTTGGAATTGTTTGGATCCCATTGTGCAGTACTGATTATACACTGTGACCTTTTGTGTCCTGTCCTGATATGCTGTGTGTAGACCACAGGTGTCAGGCCACTAGACAGGAACAAGGTAGCTGTAACCTTCTCTAGGATAACAGAGTACTATTTCTTATAAGGTGTATAGGTTGTTTCCTAGGTTGATAGCCTTCTTTTTGGCTCTTTATTTGTCTCGTTTAGAGATCAACATTGTGATAGCGAAATGTTTGATCGTAATGATTCTAGTTAGATACAAAAACAAACACATGTAACCGTCTCTTGTCTCTGTGCAGTTGTTGGGGTAGCAAAGGAGATTGACTGGTATTCGCCGAGCGGAGAGAGGATAGAGCCCAACAAACCAGAGATCACCGTAACCCGAAACGACGAGTCCTCGTCCACCCTCACGCTCTACAAGGCCGGGGTGGACAGCGCTGGAACCTACAAGTGTCTGGCCACCAACGGAGACCAGTCAGCGGAGGCCACTGTCAACGTCAAGTTCTACCGTAACCTACTCCTCCTTCTTCATTCTCTAGGGATGTGTCCAAAAGGGCAGCCTAATCCCTCCCTATAAGGTTCACTACTTTTGACAAGTGCCTATTCCCTATATCGTGCACTACTTTTGACCAGAGTCCCATTGGCCCTGGTCTAAAGTAGTATACTATTTAGGGAATAGGGTGCCATTTGGTACACAGACTAGATGTCTCATTCAAAACCAGTGTGTGTTTGCATTATGACATAGTATAAAAACTCAGGGGGATGTCCTGATCACAGAGCGTTAAATTGTTATATTAAGAACCCTAAGCTGAAATGTTCTTAACCTTCAGTATAGTTTTGAAGGAAAAGCTCAAACTTTTTATTGAGGGCTTGAGGGAAAAATATCTTTATTTTCTGTTTTTCAACTGGAGATGGATTTTTCATCAGTTCAATAAACCCCTCCAAAGCCCATTAAGACAAGGCCTAATGTCTGTTGTGCATGTCTTCTGACTAATGGTTTCTATAGCTAAACACCGCCAAGCATCAGCAGACGTCCATCATCTAAACCCTTTATGGTTTCCCACAGGCACAACATGCTAATGTGTTTAGAATAAAGGCCGTTAAGAGGCTGAGGTGTAGGGGAAAACAGTTAAATGAACCCATTGCTATGTCTCAAATAGCACCCTATTCTCTATGTAGTGCACCCTATGGGCCCTGGTCAAAACTAGTACACCATGTAGGGTGCCATTTTAGACACACCCATTATGTTCTTCATGGTTTTAAATGGTTGACTAACATTCTTGTATTTTGTCCTGTAGAAAGGATCACCTTCAAGAACGCCCCCTCCCCCCAAGAGTTCAATGAAGGGGACAACGCCAACATCGTCTGTGACGTCATCAGCTCCCCTCCCCCCACCATCATCTGGAAGCACAAAGGAGCTAAGATTCAGATGGAGAAGGATGGTGAGATAGATGCCATTTAGCCTGGAGTAGGGTTGCACAATTCCAGTAACTTTCCCCAAATTCCCATGTTTTCCAGAAATCCCGTTTGAAGGTATCAGGATTTCCTGCTTAAATCTAAAAGCAGGATTTGTGGAAAACCTGTGAATTTTGGTAAAGTTATCAGAATTGTGTAATGCTAAAGGGTTCCTACATTTTTCCTGTTTCCTTTTCCACTTTCCCCCCCCCCCTCTTTGACTGTCAGCCTTGTCACCCGTTGTTACTCAACTATGTCAGAAAAGTCCCTATCCAGCTGTCAGACAGTGTTCCATTTGAGCAATTCTTTGACAAATATTATAAATGGTGGGTATGAAACTGTTTAAACACTTTAATTAAAGAATTTACATAGAAAGTGAGATTTAGTGTTAAGGGGTCTCTGTCTGAAAAGCCCTTTCTTATCCCTCAATCAGAATACTCATACATTACAATTTAATTCTGATTTGATCCTTCTCTCAGTCCGCTTTAAGATCCTACCCAATAGCCACCTGCAGATCCGAGGCATCAAGAAGACAGACGAGGGGTCGTACACCTGTGAGGGCCGCCTCATGGCCCGGGGAGAGATCGACCTCAAGATCATTAGGGTCATCGTCAATGGTCAGCCCACTTCTTCTTCCCGCTCTATTCCCTTGTCACTTTATTCATGGTTTTGACACCATTTTGTGGTGTTAAGTCATCTATCAACATCCTAGACAGCAGATGACTGTGGGCTGGATTTCAGCTGTAATAACTTGGTCTCAGGTGTGTTAATGTCCCTCCCTCAGTGCTCCCTACCATCCGGGTGTGGCAGTCGGAGGTGAATGCCACAGCAGGCGTGGGCCAGTCTGCCATTTTGACCTGTGCTGCTGATGGATACCCAGAGCCCATGGTGACCTGGGCACGGTAAGACTGGAGCACATAGTCTCTCACGCCCACACACACACACTCAAGGCTGGTAGACTGATATACCACTAACCAGTGTTTAGCAGATGTCCCTCTGACCATGGAACCCATAGGCCACCAACACCAATGCGAGTGATAGTCCCCTGCCCTTGGTTTTCTGTTGGCAGTGTAGTGTGTTGCTCTCACCTGCTCTCACCTTCTTAGAAGAGTTAGAGGAGCTGTTCGCCTTGTTGCTAGGTGAGGGAAAGGACTGGTGTGAACTCCATGTGACACTTGTCTTTGGGGTTGAGTGTTAGGTAAAGGGGGAAGAGCTATTTTAACTCAGCAGTCAAGGTGATAAGCTTTGCCCTCAATCTCACAATCTCTCTCAAGGTCCAAGAGGCCACAATGTAATTATCTGTGGTCAAACCTTGAACCTAGGGGTCATTGTCAGTGCCAATAAATAAATGGCTCTCTAGTATAGACTATCGAGATCACGATTGAAGACTGGATTCAAAATATTCAATCTCATTAAATCGGAAATAGCGATTCAATGTCACACTGAAACATTATTTTGGTAAACAATGAATTGAGCTAATTTGAATTAAGTCTGTTTGACCTACTTCACAGAGGGAAAAATACTTGTTTGGAAGTTATTTATTTATTAGATAAAAATTCTCATCAAGCGTAGTTAGCAGCAGACTTATTTTAGCTGTGTCGTCAAATCCGATTCTCTTCGTTTCACAAAAGCTGATTGTAATCAGAATAACCAGTGTGTGTGTGTGTGTTCCCTTTCTCTCCCCCAGGGCCGGTGTTCTTCTGGAGTCAGGAGACAAGTACAGCTTTAATGAGGACGGTTCAGAGATGACCATCATGGAGGTAGCCAAGCTGGATGAGGGAGAGTACACCTGCATCGCTAAGAACAAGGCTGGGGAGAGCGAACAGGAAGTCAGCCTTAGAGTGTTTGGTGAGGGACTCCTCTCACTTGGTGCTGACAGATGATTGACTATGTGACGGGTTTGTGATGGTTAATCATGGTTTGTGTATACTTATTCACAGTGGGAGGATTTTAACATTGGATTATTTTGGGGCTTATGTTGTGATTATAACTCTGGGTATTAAGTACTAGCATCAGATCTGGCAGGTGATTGATGTCACTATGGGATTGCATGCTGCTTGTAGTGGGTGTGTGCATACTGTGAATGTAGCTATACTGTAGGTCATACAGGTGAGTGTCACTGCAGGTTGGTTATAATGGCTCTGTGTGTGTCTGCCTTTGCTACAGTGAAACCTAAGATCACCTTCCTGCTGAACCAGAGCACGTCTGAGATGGAGGAGCAGGTGACTCTGACTTGTGAGGCGTCAGGGGACCCCACCCCCACCATCAACTGGAGCTTCGGCCTGCGCCCCTTCACTGAGGGAGAGCAGGTACAGTAGAGGCAGTGCACAGAGAGAGGCCAGCCTGGGGCTGTGTCCCACTGCAGAGGGACACTCAGGGGATGTGTTTCACTTAAACATGGCAAGGTTCCCTTAGCCAGGTTAATCTCTACTGATTAAGTATGGCCCCAGAGCAGCAGCTAGCTAATAGAAGTTCATATTACTACCTAGTAGCTACCTAGTTACCATCCCACCTTAGACGTCGTCCCTATAGCAGCTTAGAACTATGTCCCTATAGCAGCTTAGACCTATGTCCCTATAGCAGCTTAGAACTATGTCCCTATAGCAGCTTAGACCTATGTCCCTATAGCAGCTTAGACCTATGTCCCTATAACAGCTTAGACCTATGTCCCTATAGCAGCTTAGACCTATGTCCCTATAGCAGCCCTATAGCAGCTTAGACCTATGTCCCTATAGCAGCTTAGACCTATGTCCCTATAGCAGCTTAGACCTATGTCCCTATAGCAGCTTAGACCTATGTCCCTATAGCAGCTTAGACCTATGTCCCTATAGCAGCTTAGACCTATGTCCCTATAGCAGCTTAGACCTATGTCCCTATAGCAGCTTAGACCTATGTCCCTATAGCAGCTTAGAACTATGTCCCTATAGCAGCTTAGACCTATGTCCCTATAGCAGCTTAGACCTATGTCCCTATAACAGCTTAGACCTATGTCCCTATAACAGCTTAGACCTATGTCCCTATAGCAGCTTAGACCTATGTCCCTATAGCAGCTTAGACCTATGTCCCTATAGCAGCTTAGAACTATGTCCCTATAGCAGCTTAGACCTATGTCCCTATAGCAGCTTAGACCTATGTCCCTATAACAGCTTAGACCTATGTCCCTATAACAGCTTAGACCTATGTCCCTATAGCAGCTTAGACCTATGCCCCTATAGCAGCTTAGACCTATGTCCCTATAACAGCTTAGAACTATGTCCCTATAGCAGCTTAGACCTATGCCCCTATAGCAGCTTAGACCTATGTCCCTATAACAGCTTAGAACTATGTCCCTATAGCAGCTTAGACCTATATCCCTATAGCAGCTTAGAACTATGTCCCTATAGCAGCTTAGACCTATGTCCCTATAACAGCTTAGACCTATGTCCTTATAACAGCTTAGACCTATGTCCCTATAGCAGCCTCTGCTAGTCCCCTGCAGATCGCTACATACAGTCATCTATCTATCTTATATTTTCATACAATGCCACATTGTCCATATACGGTGCCTTCGGAAAGTATTCAGACCCTTTGACTTTTCCCACATTTTATTAATTTACAGCCTTATTCTAAAATTGATTACATTTTTCTCTCATCAATCTACACAAAATATCCCATAATAACAAAGCAAAACATTTTTTTAGAAATGTTTGCTAATTTATAGGAAAAAACTGTCAAGGGGTCTGAATACTTTCCGAAGGCACTGTAGCTACTTCCCTGTAGTACCAATGATCCCATCTAGTCCAATAGACAGGTAATGGGTGGGGTCATTTAATCAGAGACACGCTGTAGGTACCTGTACAGGATAGGAGGAATGTGGATAGGCGGAGCCCACGGGAAGGTTCGTTTACTTCGCTACATTCTCTCCCCTGCAGGCACATCTAAACAGGATCTATCAGGTATGAAATCAGTGTGGCACAGAAATGGAACAAAATCAATTGATGGAACAAATTGCGTATGGGGTATGAGATTCGACAAAAACCCTGATAGAATCAAATAAGTATTTTTATCGAATTTTCTTGTCTGCTCTTCAGTCAATATTCCTTGAAAATCCTCAAGCTATGATCTTATCAGGGTTTATGAAATCGATTATAAAATGGCATATTTTCCAAATATAGCCTGACTTTTGCGTTGCACTGGTCCTTACATAAGAGAGTGGTTCTGGGTGTTTAAACTTTTGGGGTTTCCTCTGCCTTGTCTACTGAGGTCAGAAGAGAAAACGGTTACCGTAAGGACCTTAAAAAGAGAACCTCCTCATTTCTGTGTTGCCATTCCCGGTCCGATCATTTCCGTCTCTATCCATGGGGGCAGCTCCGTGCCATACTGCTGCTCAGTGTCACTTTCTGTCCTCACATGTAGACGATCTGTCTCATTTCATATCTGTCATCAATCATTCTGTCAAGGTTGAAGCCAAAAGCAAAATGCCTGAGTTTGCACCTGTGTTGTACTGGTATAGCCATCTCTCCATGGTGGGGGATGAAGAAATTATTAGCAGCCTGCAATGAATTATCATTAGCAACATATTTAAAAACAGGAGCATTAAGGTGTGGCCTTCACAGCTGTGGCATGGCACTGTGGGTCTCGTGGGCAATGATCCGGAGGGAATGTCTTCTTTACTAGCAAGAAGCCAGGATAGTGTGATTTGGAAAGTGGCTGCTAATTGTTTTTGAACCTGGCTGTCCCTCATTTCTGCCATGCTAGCAACACTTATCATAGCAGCTGTGGTTCAAATGGGTTGGGAGACAGGTGAAAGGGTAAGCTAATGATCAACTCTCACATGAAATATATGCCACAGTCATCTATCTATCCAGCTATTATGGTGAATTGTTCATATGGGCCTATTATTTGAATCAGTGCTGTTGTATTTGCTTATTGGCTATCAGCATGACAATTGTGGTTTTGTTTTTCCTATGTGGAATTGGTGTTGAGGGATATTTGTGAGAATCGTGTCTGTGTTACAAGTGTGTGTGCATGTGCATGCTGGGGTGTGCTGTTCACTAGTGTGTCACGCTACATATACCTTTGCCACCTCTCTCAGTGCTTTAACGTTCCTTTACATTGCAGTCTACTGACTGTTGTACTCATAGAAATGGTGTAAAGGGGTGCTGGATTGCCATCGTCCCTGTTGACAGGGCGTTAAAGTTTATTATTCCCTCAGATAGCTTCCACTCGTCCTCTCGAGTTTGACTGTTGTCTTAGGTAATGTATGTAATGACTAATAACTATAGCCTAAGAGGCTTTACTTTATAAAGGATACGTTTTCTTTTTTATTCTACACAGCACATTCTCTCCTTACACATTTACGATAGTGATAGCAGACAAATGAACATTGTCACATTTGTATATCTACATAGACATTGAGATGGCAGTTGAGATGATCAGATTGGCAAAAGGATTGAGCCCATAGAATAGCCTAAATGTGGGTCACACATGCCATGGTAGCGTTGTCTTCCAAGAAGATAGTGTATGTTTTAGCTATTATATAAACAGGTTTACCCCAGTTTACTGTTCTATTCTAGTGCTCTGATACTCATATTTGTTTTGTAATTACGTCGTTGTTTCAACCTCCTTATTTGAAGGCACTTGTTGTAACAATTGTTAATAGCTCAAATGTAATTGAAATGTTTATGCAGGCTTTGGATATTATCTCTCAAACTGAAAGGCTGGGTTATTTGAATATATATTAAACATTATACTTGATTTACAAAGTTTGCAAGCTGCAATTATCTGAGAACATTCAGGCTCTGGAAAGGAGGAGCAAACTCGCTTGAAAATGTGTTTCTTCAAAGCTCATTAGAGCTCAAACTTGGTACAGATGACCAGATATTGAATATTTCAGATTACTGTGTATGAAATCTTACTGGAGCTGCCTAATTTATGATAATGCGCTCCATGGAAACACAATGAGATCGGTCTAGTATTCAGATAGTTGAGAGTTGTAAAGAGAGTAGGAAAGTAGCTATTAACTCTTGGGAATAGCCATTTGAAGGTGAAGTGTTCTGAATGATCAGAGAGCTCAATCATGTGGTGCTGCTGCATGCTGTTGGCTGCTGCACTATAACATGATTGGTTCAGGGAGCGGTGTTGAAAAAGAAGGATGCTTTCAATCCAAGGGCTTACTAAGCACTGGTACAGTAGGGTGAGACTGTAGAGAGGCTGTTGTTCTCTAGCTACAGTTCTAACACAATGCTCATGTATGTGCCTGTCTGGTCAGTGGTGGTACAGTGTGGTTCTCTGGACATTGAATGGCAGTTTGTTCTTATGGTATGACCGTTGGAATGCTGCTTGCCAGGATAAATGATGGAGAGCTTCCTAACTGATCCCAGTCAGGATGAATAAAGAAACACTGCCCCTGTCCTGTAACCATACCATACTGTTGGGCTGGTTATGACTGTAGAGAGGATGCCTTTTGTGTGGTACTGGGTGAGATAGTTATGTGAGTGTTTCTCCTGTAGAATCTCCTCTACAACAGTGCCTCTCTTCCCCCCTCTCCCCCACCTTCAGTGATGTGATCATACATCACAGCTGAGAGAGAGAGACGCTCGCTGCTCACTGCTTACCCAGGGGATGAGGAGTGCTGCTTGGAAATTAGATTTGTCTGGGGGGGATGTTATGTAGTGCTGGTTTGCACTAAACTGATTAGATGCCATGGTGTTTACAGCTCTCACCATCAGCTAGTCATTTGCTTTTGGTCCATGTCCCATTGTTTAAACAAACATAAAACATGGGTCTGACAGTGATATGTGTCAACTCAATTCCATACCTCCCAGTTCTGTGTCAGACCAGCCAGGACCAGGGGTGCTGTTAGTTATGCGTCCTGTAATAATGAGCAGCAGCACCAGTATTACGGAGCTAATTGAGCTGCTCCTCCTCTGTGCTGTGGGGTCTGGAGCCAAACTGCTTTTCTGACGTAGGTGTTAAATGGGCCTGTCTTGCTGTGTGTGTCTCCTGTTTCGCATACCATGGCTCAGTATACAGTAGATGTTCATCTGGACCCTCCCTACTTAGGATGAGTCTTCACTCAGTATCTTTAACTTGACATACTGTATTGTTAGTCTGGTTTATTCATGTGTGTGGTTCTGCCCTGCAGTGTGAGTAAAGCTTTCCCAGTGTTAACTAGTCTCTTGATGTGTATGTTGTCTTTCTTTATGACAGGCAGTGAGTCTACAGTGGTATAGGTTAGCCCGCATTAAAGATAGATGCCAGAATAGAAGCCAGATGAATTCACTCATTATTCACTCATTATTCACTCATCTATGAGTGATTGGAAGGCGTCCAGCTCTAAACGAGAGAGGATGGTCTGGAAGGAATGTTAAGATTGACTGTATTAATAATGAATTGAGCTCTGGGCCTTTTTGCCTGCAGTACGTTTCAGCAGATGGGACACTTGGTTGTTTTCTACGTCTGATGGAAAGCTGTTTACCATTTTGCTTGTCGTCTGGCTTCCATACTCCTTTCCATTCATCACTACGCCGTCGTCCATTATCAATCATCTCTCCTTCATGCCTCTTGTTTCTCCTTAACATTAGGAAACCCATAAAGCATGTTTTATTACAATACCTGAATGGCAGAATTCAGAGAAAATAAATCCTCTATAAGTAAATGTATTTCAGAGGTAGACAATACTTTTTCAATCACGTTTGATTACGTTTTGTCGTGCTGAATTGTGTGTTAAGTTTTGTGTTGATTATATAACTTCATATTAAATGTGGATTCATCATGATTGATAATCATGAAAACAATTGTTAATAATTCGATTTTGAAGATGATATGTGGAGAAATGTTTGTATGATTTTTTTTTTTCAGCATCCCTCCATGCTAGCTATTATTTACACATGAACATGTACCCAGCAGGCCAAACTGGTTGAAATGATGTCATTATAACTATTTTAGCCCGCTGGTTAGACTTTTTCTAGTTTGATGCTGAGTAGTTTAATACAACTGAGGAGTGTAAAGGTTGATGAGTCTAATTGTTTTATAGTTTTAGCGTTAGCCCATTTCACTGGACTACAGCAGGTAAACGTTCGGTATATGAGTGAGGCAGTGTTGTTCAGTGGCATGCTCGTCCAGTGTTGTTTGTCCTAGCTGTGAGGTACTGGATAAGGATTCCTGTCTAAGGATTGCTTTGCTTTTTGTTGTTGTTTTATTCTGTCTGTGTCCTCTACAGGCCTCTTGGACTCGGCCCGAGCAACACAAGGTATAGCTTCTATACTATACCCAATACCCATCACAATCTACCATGTACCATGCCCTTGCATCCTCTTTCACCATATTGATTTTCTGCTTTACAGTTCTCTTCAACACTGTTTTCTATTGTTGCCGTAGTCATGGAAACTGATGGAGAACCTCTTATCAGTCCTCTTTGGTTTATTAGTATAGCTTCGCTCAGCCTGAAAAATTCTCCTTGAAACCTGTAGCCGGGTATCAGACAACTGGTGAAGGATGTTTGTTCCCATTCTTTCCAGGGAATAAGATCTCAGGTACACCGATGATCGAGCTAAGCTAAAACTGCTTGATGTTTCCAATAGGCACCACCACCCTGCATTATTAATAAACTCTCTTTTGTTGAAAACCAGTTATGAAACTTTAATGAATCTATGTTCTCGTGTTGCAAATGAACAGAAATTGATGCTCTCCCTTTGGACACAGATTGAGATTGTGTATCATGGTCTGGTCTGCCATGTGGTTGTCCAGTCGTTGGCCATGATGATGAGTTGTAGTTGACCCTCTTTGACCTCACAATACAAAACAAAAATGGAATGTTCTATCTACACTACACCAAGATCTTCTTAATGTACCTGGCACTTGCACTTCATCGCTTCATCAAGAACCACAATAAGACCTGCCTGTACATAAGGGATGGCATGTGTGAGTGCAGCACAAGGCTGGCAGGACACTGTCACACTCTCTGGCCACCCTTTCATCTGTGATGTAATTATCCCTGTCAGTGTTTGGAGAAGGTGGGGGGATGGAGGGAGGAGGTGGAGGAGGCGGATGGGTTGGAATGAAAAGGGGACTGACTGCCTTGCCTGTGTTATAGAAGCGTTTCCTCAGGTATATTTAATGCCCCAGACATGCTGCTTCTGTTGAGTTTGAATACAGAACTAATGAGCGCTGTTCTTCTCTTAGTTAGTTTCCCAAATCACATATTGTAGACTATTTTTGACTAGGGCCTATAGGGCTCTGGTCAAAAGTAGTTCACATTGTAGGGAATAGGGTGCCATTTGAGCCACTACCTTAGTTAGTTTGTCACCCAGACTGGTCCCCACTGTAGCTAATTGAACAACACAGAGGCATTCATGAGATGGTTCACATACAATGTGTGGGTGTTGAACTTCAAAGCCATGCAAAATATAATGCAGAGGTCGCCAGGAGTTCAGCTCTTCTACGACACCTAACATGAGTTAACAGTGGTTTGGACTGGCGTGAGAGTTCCAGACCGGACTGTTCAGTGTCAACAACAAGAGTAGCCGACCCCGACGCTAAAGGTTACGTACATGGCTGTTTATTTAGACCTTGTGAATCTGGTGTTAATGAAGTCAGGTAGTGTATCTCGAGACAAACGTCAATCCTGTTAGCTATTAGCAGGGTTTCTGCTCTAGTTTTAATTGGCAAGGTCTTGAATGTATAGGCACACTGTGTTCTTGTCCTCTTCCCCATGTCACATGCTTTGGTTCTACTTCTGAAGCTGGAGTCTTAACCACCATTTCATTTAGTCAGCATGATGTTGCTTTAGTTTAGAATTACAGAGACAGTTGACACTCCACTGACTAGGTAGCTAGTTCATTCTACGGAATAGAAGCACCTCAATGAGTTGATGTACTGTACATTCATTTCATGGATCAACTTGGGGTCTAGAATGCCTTCCCAATAATATGTATACAGTAGATGTATGAACTGTACATCAGACAGTATGTTGCTGTTGGGAAAGTACACAAATAATTCAATACTGAGCATTTCAACACTGAATTTCACACGATAAAGTGAACCACACAGCAGGCTGTGTGTAAAAGTGCTTGCTAGGCATGTTATCCTGTCCACAGGAACCACAACTAGACACCAGTAGCGTTTAACAGGCTGAGACCTAAATAGCCTGTTGTAACTGATTTCAGCCACATCACTCTACAGCCATTATGTGAAAAGCTCTTGATGGCTCCATCCATACAGCTTCTTCTACCATTAGTGATGTGCTCTGCTACTGTACACATCTCTACTGTACAATACAGAGGGTTGTGATCTTTACTCTACTGTATCTCTGTCTCTCTCAAGTGTGTAGTGTCATCACTTTTTGCTGTTTCAGCCATAGGAAAAGCACTCAATGCTACAATGGTTTGTCTCCAGGCTCAGAGTTCAATGTTACTATGATATAACTACAGAGTGTTATAATGTATTGGTTATCAATAATGCATGGATCACAATGGGATATGAGGTTAACATTGATGTACTGCAAACAGAGGTCCTTTTGTTGCTTGCTACCCTATGATTTCCTGCCCTATAGAGTCTGGATGGGAACGTCGTAGTGAGGAGTGATGCTCGTGTGTCCTCCCTCACGCTGAAGTACGCCAATTTCACCGACGCTGGCCAGTACCTCTGCTCTGCACGCAACGCCATCGGAGTGGATTCTCAACCCGCCTACCTGGAAGTCCGCTGTAAGAACTCCACATGTCACAAGGCTGCATCTGAAATGGCATCCTATTCCCTATACAGTGCACTGCTTTTGACCAGAGCCCTACACCCTATAGTTCACTACTTTTGCCAGGGCCCATAGGTTCCCAAAAGTAGTGCACTATATAGGGAATAAGGACGCAACCACTGTCTCTAGTGCTTAAAGTCTTAGTCAGGCCTGGCTGGCATACTGCCTGCAGCTTCTAATGTTTGTGCCAAAGCCTACTCTTTTAAATATTTAAGAGAAAAGACAGAAATCTCTTATTTACGTTGCTGGCTGATTCCTCCATAGATGCTCCTAAGATCCAGGGCTCAGTGACAGTGTATACCTGGGAGGGGAATGCAGCTAACATCAGCTGTGAGGTCCTGGCCCACCCCAGTGACGTGTCCATGCTGTGGCTGAGGGACGGGTTTCAGCTTCCCAACGATAACGTCACCAAAACCAAGGTTTTCCAGAGCCCCACAGCCAGCTACCTGGAGGTAGAGACCCGCAGATACACACACACACACACACACATTCACATGCATGAGCACACAGACACACACAAATACACACACACACACACTAAATTAAGAACACTCCACATGTCATAAAGATTTAATGTGTGACAGCTAGTATTTGCAGGGTTCTCCCCCAGTTCCATTGTGGGGAGACTGAGTGGAGTGTGTTTTCATTATTCAGTAGAGGGAAGCTCAGAGACAGAGGACTAAAATAGGCATCTCTAATGGACAAACAACAGTGGAACAAACTGACTCAAGCGTCTAGTCACCTTATGTTTGTAATGCTTTGCTGCCCTGCGTTTCTTTCATGCATTGATTCTTTCCTCTGTTCCAGGTCACTCCAGAGTCTGAGAATGACTTTGGGAGCTACAACTGTACTGCTTCCAATGAGATGGGCACAGAATCCAAGGAGTTCCTCCTCATTCAGGCTGGTCAGTCACAATAACAATCTGTAGCTAATTATCCAAAATCATCATGCTTCTATATTGTGAATCTAATATTTAATGTTGGCATGAAATGAAATATACTGTAGTTGTTAAATGAGTACCTTTATGTGTGATTCCTCTCCTCTCTAGATGTCCCATCAGCCCCGTCCCTCGGGGAGGTGGAGCCGTTCTCCAGTTCAGCCAGGGTGGAGTTCCAGGAGCCTGACGCCACCGGGGGTGTACCCATCCTCCGGTACCGGGCCGAGTGGAAGACTGTGGGCAGGGGCAGCTGGGTGCAGAGGGTCTATGACGTCCAAGGAGGTGAGTACAGGGGCAGGGCGGGGGGCTACATGGATAAAGAGAGAGAGTATGTGAGGGGATAACAAAATTAAATGTGTTTCTTTTTCTCAGTCATTGGCCTTTTTTAATGAAACATCCATCCGTTATAATAATTCAGCTGGTTTGATTTACCCTCAAATGAGAATAAAATAAAATGTTGTCTGTAATAATTGCATCCTTGTTACTTGTCAAATCAAATCAAACTGTATTTGTCACATGCGCCGAATACAACAAGTGTAGACCTTACCATGAAATGCTTACTTACAAGCCCTTAACCAACAGTGCAGTTCAAGAAAAGTTAAGAAAATATTTACCAAATAAACTAAAGTAAAAAATTATAAAATAACAATAACGAGGCTATATACATTGGGTACCGATACCGAGTCAATGTGCGGGGGTACAGGTTATTTTAGGTAATTTGTACATGTTGGTTGGGGTGAAGTGACTATGCATAGATAACAAACAGCGAGTAGCAGCAGTGTACAAAACAAATGGGGGGGGGGGGTCAAGGTAAATAGTCCGGTAGCCATTTGATTAATTGTTCAGCAGTCTTATGGCTTGGGGGTAGAAGCTGTTAAGGAGCCTTTTGGTCCTAGACTTGGCGCTCCGGTACCGCTTGCCATGCTGTAACAGAGAAAACAGTCTATGACTTGGGTGACTGGCGTCTCTGACAATTTCTGGCTGAATGCAGAGTCTGTTGTGGATGTGTCAGTATTTGTACTTCTCAATTGTATCCTCAGGAGCTCTGAGTGAAGTAACCATAATAGGCCTGAAGCCTGAGACCAACTATGAGGTGAAGATGTCAGCCATCAACGGCAAGGGAGAGGGTGAAACTAGCCCCGCTGTGGTCTTCAAGACAGAGCCTGTCCGTAAGTCACACACACACACACACACACACACACACACACACACACACACACACACACACACACACACACACACACACACACACACACACACGCACACACACACACACACACTTCTCAGTTCCACAACACCCCTTTTACCTCACCTTGCCACTACCCATTGCACCTCCCCATTAGGATGAATCAATACATACAGACATGTTTGTACAGCATGTTTACCAGCTCCATTATAGACGTATTGGTCAGCACTGGCTTAGAACCTTTAGATCAGCCATATTTGCCCTATGCTGTGCTTGAAAATCTATGACAAGGGTTGTACTGCACAATTGGCTTGAATTCTCACTGCTAGGATGATGACAACCCTTGTTTTAACTCTCTCCCTCACTCTCTCCTGCTCTCTCGCTCTTTACCATTGATCGCCCCCTGCTGGTTGCAAATTTGATTTGATTTGAAATGTGACTGGAAGTGGAATGTCTGCGCCTTACTAACTCAGGAATATTATGCATGTGTAGAGTTGAACTGATAGTTTGGTATCCGAGGACATTCTGAGTATTATTTGCTATGTTTGATGCTGCTATCACAAAGCCTCGCAAGTTTCATTTCTTTGGTTTTTCTCTTGTGTCATACTCTTGTTGTGTAGTTTTTTGTTTATTCAGTTTTCTCGTCTGTTTTTCTGTTGGACCGCTCAGGTTATTCTTACGCAAGTAAGTGCCTCATCATCATACACACTCACTCTGAGTATTAGTTTGAACTTTGAACTTGTTTTCAAAACAGTCTCGCTCCAGTTCTAAAATGGTGTGTTTTATGTATACCCTCATTGGATTTACTGTGGCGTATGGTCTCTCTGCCTTCTGCATCTTTTCCATTGAGATTTGGCAGTCATTAAATATTTCTTCATGTTTATTTTACTTTCTGTTCTCTGATCAATCTAACCTAAATAGTTGAATACCTTTCATCGGCAGGAATATTATATTGCAAATAACAGATTTGTACAGAATTACTAGCTATGTGTAAAGCCTTTGTTTTTGCCTGATATCTCTTCTTTTATATGTTTTCTTAGATGGCATTTTTCATTTTTTCACTGAGGACTCAGGTTTGTTATGTGGTTATTGTGGAGTAGACCTATAGATCATAGTTATTAGGGGTAGTTAGCATGGGACTTAGACACTGTTATACCAAGACAAATAGCCTAGAACCCTCCCTATTACCTGCTGCTCTTCCTACTGTACAGTACCTACAGTAAGAAGCTATGGTCATTTACTGATACAACTTAACCCTCCCCAAATATTATTGTGTTGTCATGTCATGTGTTGGTTGTACATGTACAACTGATACTACAGTGTCCATCAGTATTGGCAATACTAAGAGGTATTAGGAATACGTCTGTATTTCTGTCCTCTTTTTCAATGCTGCTGTTTTCTGTCAGTATTTCCAGTATGTCTGCAGCGTTTCCTCTGTTGTCAATCATTTTGTCTTGCAGGAGAAGGATGGTTTGGGATGTAGCGTTTCCATTTATTACCATATTTTGAAAGTAATTTTATTTGAAATGACTGTAAATCTAGAACATAAGCTGCAGTAGCAGAAGTCATAGTTTCTCTCAGAGGAAAGCCTGTCATTTGTCCCTGCTTGTGTATTCAGTGTTGTCAAAAGTTCACTGTTGTTTTGTGTTACTCTTCAGTTTCTGTTTTGTTTAATTTTGTCTTCAAGACTTATAACTGTGTTATTCCTGTCCATGTTTACATTGTCTATTTTTATATCTTTCATGTTTCCACTTTCCTTTCAACCAATCACATGCGTGCGTTTCATGTGACTGTCATCATGTGGCTTGCATGGTGCTGATGATGTCGTCAACTCCGCAGAAGGTAACTTTTCAGTCCCAATTTTCACAAGAAGAATCTTCATTTTACTGGAGAGTCATTCATAACATAAATACTAAATGTACCAATTCAAACGTTTCCCATTTATTTCCATTTATTTTCCGTCTTGTTAACCCATCATATGTAGCCAGTCCCCTTCTCTGGACTGATTGGAGCTCCCTGGAACTATTACAGTCCTTTAGCAAGGAAGTGTTCCTTCCCTGTCTGATCTAATATAACTTGGATTTATCCTAACAATTTCACTGATTTATCACATTGTAATAACTTTTTTGGACTAACTGTCATTTGTCCCTCTCAAGTAGTTTACAGTGCACAAACACCCCCCTCTAGTGGCTGGGTCCGATCCAATCATGTGTAATTGCTGTTTAAATACTACTTTCATTTTAGCACTCCACAGTAGTCTAACAGCTTGTTCATGAGGGCTTTTAGTTGGAGAGGCAGACAAGTGCCTCTAGCACAACAGTATGGAGGAATGGTGCCATCTGGAGAACACTAGGACAGAATATTAACAGCTTTCTTCACATCTTTGAAGCAGGTTTAGGAGAAACCGGTTGAAGATTTCACAGCAGCTGCTGACCAGCCGTAATACATTCTACATCTTCTGAATGACCACTTCAGCTCACTAACTAACCTTGATATCTCTGATGTGTCTGTTTAGGGGAACCTGAACCGCCTAAGCTGGAGGGAACACTCCAAACAAAAGGCAACTCCCTCAAAGTCAACTGGCTCAAGCAGGATGATGGAGGCTCACCCATCACACACTACCTAGTCCGCTATAAACCAGTGAGTATTCACACTACCTAGTCCGCTATAAACCAGTGAGTATTCACACTACCTAGTCCGCTATAAACCAGTGAGTACTGCTACTACCTAGTCCGCTATAAACCAGTGAGTATTCACACTACCTAGTCCGCTATAATCCAGTGAGTACTGCTACTACCTAGTCCGCTATAAACCAGTGAGTATTCACACTACCTAGTCCGCTATAATCCAGTGAGTACTGCTACTACCTAGTCCGCTATAAACCAGTGAGTACTGCTACTACCTGGTCCGCTATAAACCAGTGAGTATTCACACTACCTAGTCCGCTATAAACCAGTGAGTATTCACACTACCTAGTCCGCTATAAACCAGTGAGTACTGCTACTACCTAGTCCACTATAAACCAGTGAGTATTCACACTACCTAGTCCGCTATAAACCAGTGAGTACTGCTACCACCTAGTCCGCTATAAACCAGTGAGTATTCACACTACCTAGTCCGCTATAAACCAGTGAGTACTGCTACTACCTAGTCCGCTATAAACCAGTGAGTATTCGCACTACCTAGTCCGCTATAAACCAGTGAGTACTGCTACCACCTAGTCCGCTATAAACCAGTGAGTACTCACAATACCTAGTTCGCTATAATCCAGTGAGTACTGCTACTACCTAGTCCGCTATATAGACAGCTGTAGACAAACAATGGTCATTCTTATGTGCAAAAAATGTGTGCTAATGTAACCATGCCCTTTCAAGGAATGCATCCCTAAAAGAGACTGTCAGGTACTGTATTGCATCATTAAGTTGACCCTGGCCTATTTTGTGTGTCCTTTAGAAGCATCAGGCCGACTGGAAGCCAGAGATCCGGCTGCCCAGTGGCAGTGAGTATGTGGTTCTGAGCGGACTGGAGTGGAACACGGAGTACAATGTGTTTGTGGTGGCAGAGAACCAGCAGGGGAAATCCCAACCTGGAACCCTGACCATCCGAACCTCTCCAGAACCCGCTGCCATCCCAGGTACCCCACCATGCACCGGGCACCGGGCACTCACACTGGCACTGCCACACACAGCTGAGACAGCAAACTCAAACATGTCCCAAACAGGAGCCTTTTTGGTTCTCACAACCACATAAATCTGACAGTACACTTAATAGGAATTAGACGTCTAGATGTTTTCAGCAGGCAAAATTAAGAAAATAGAAGAACAAGCCAGCTGTTGGTCAGAGCTGTTCGTGGGTGTTCACTCTGCAGCAGAAAATATTCAATCTTTCTAACTAGAACTCTCCACTGTCTGTCTGATAGGGTATGTGAAGAGGGTATTGTCTGTCTGAGAGGGTATGTGAAGAGGGTATTGTCTGTCTGAGATGGTATGTGAAGAGGGTATTGTCTGTCTGAGAGGGTATGTGAAGAGGGTATTGTCTGTCTGATAGGGTATGTGAAGAGGGTATTGTCTGTCTGAGAGGGTATGTGAAGAGGGTATTGTCTGTCTGAGAGGGTATGTGAAGAGGGTATTGTCTGTCTGAGAGGGTATGTGAAGAGGGTATTGTCTGTCTGATAGGGTATGTGAAGAGGGTATTGTCTGTCTGAGAGGGTATGTGAAGAGGGTATTGTCTGTCTGAGATGGTATGTGAAGAGGGTATTGTCTGTCTGAGAGGGTATGTGAAGAGGGTATTGTCTGTCTGATAGGGTATGTGAAGAGGGTATTGTCTGTCTGAGAGGGTATGTGAAGAGGGTATTGTCTGTCTGATAGGGTATGTGAAGAGGGTATTGTCTGTCTGAGAGGGTATGTGAAGAGGGTATTGTCTGTCTGAGAGGGTATGTGAAGAGGGTATTGTCTGTCTGAGAGGGTATGTGAAGAGGGTGTTGTCTGTCTGAGAGGGTATGTGAGGTGGGTGTTGTCTGTCTGAGAGGGTATGTGAAGAGGGTGTTGTCTGTCTGAGAGGGTATGTGAGGTGGGTGTTGTCTGTCTGAGAGGGTATGTGAAGAGGGTGTTGTCTGTCTGAGAGGGTATGTGAAGAGGGTATTGTCTGTCTGAGAAGGTATGTGAAGAGGGTATTGTCTGTCTGAGAGGGTATGTGAGGTGGGTGTTGTCTGTCTGAGAGGGTATGTGAAGAGGGTGTTGTCTGTCTGAGAGGGTATGTGAAGAGGGCATTGTCTGTCTGAGAGGGTATGTGAAGAGGGTATTGTCTGTCTGAGAGGGTATGTGAAGTGGGTGTTGTCTGTCTGAGAGGGTATGTGAAGAGGGTATTGTCTGCAAGGACCACCCAAACAAACACTTCTTTTTGACCATGTCCAGAGTTAGTTTTTTACAGTTAATTTTTTGTGATGATGGCAGACATCGCACAATTTGTTTCCAATTTTGAATCTGTTAGAATTAAACTGCTACACCGAAGCTGTCAGTGACACTCTGTATGAGTTTGCTATCTCAGTGTTACAACAGGCTGCCTCCGCTATGGACAAAGGCTATCCTACTACAGTGATGGGTACAGTATGTAGATGGACGGTCTATCCTACTACAGTGATGGGTACAGTATGTAGATGGACGGTCTATCCTACTACAGTGATGGGTACAGTATGTAGATGGGCGGTCTATCCTACTACAGTGATGGGTACAGTATGTAGATGGGCGGTCTATCCTACTACAGTGATGGGTACAGTATGTAGATGGACGGTCTATCCTACTACAGTGATGGGTACAGTATGTAGATGGACGGTCTATCCTACTACAGTGATGGGTACAGTATGTAGATGGACGGTCTATCCTACTACAGTGATGGGTACAGTATGTAGATGGACGGTCTATCCTACTACAGTGATGGGTACAGTATGTAGATGGACGGTCTATCCTACTACAGTGATGGGTACAGTATGTAGATGGACGGTCTATCCTACTACAGTGATGGGTACAGTATGTAGATGGGCGGTCTATCCTACTACAGTGATGGGTACAGTATGTAGATGGGCGGTCTATCCTACTACAGTGATGGGTACAGTATGTAGATGGACGGTCTATCCTACTACAGTGATGGGTACAGTATGTAGATGGACGGTCTATCCTACTACAGTGATGGGTACAGTATGTAGATGGACGGTCTATCCTACTACAGTGATGGGTACAGTATGTAGATGGACGGTCTATCCTACTACAGTGATGGGTACAGTATGTAGAATGAACGGTCTATCCTACTACAGTGATGGGTACAGTATGTAGATGGACGGTCTATCCTACTACAGTGATGGGTACAGTATGTAGATGGACGGTCTATCCTACTATAGTGATGGGTACAGTATGTAGATGGACGGTCTATCCTACTACAGTGATGGGTACAGTATGTAGATGGGCGGTCTATCCTACTACAGTGATGGGTACAGTATGTAGATGGGCGGTCTATCCTACTACAGTGATGGGTACAGTATGTAGATGGGCGGTCTATCCTACTACAGTGATGGGTACAGTATGTAGATGGGCGGTCTATCCTACTACAGTGATGGGTACAGTATGTAGATGGGCGGTCTATCCTACTACAGTGATGGGTACAGTATGTAGGTGGACGGTCTATCCTACTACAGTGATGGGTACAGTATGTAGATGGACGGTCTATCCTACTACAGTGATGGGTACAGTATGTAGATGGAAGGTCTATCTACTACAGTGATGGGTACAGTATGTAGATGGGCGGTCTATCCTACTACAGTGATGGGTACAGTATGTAGATGGACGGTCTATCCTACTACAGTGATGGGTACAGTATGTAGATGGACGATCTATCCTACTACAGTGATGGGTACAGTATGTAGATGGACGGTCTATCCTACTACTGTGATGGGTACAGTATGTAGATGGACGGTCTATCCTACTACAGTGATGGGTACAGTATGTAGATGGACGGTCTATCCTACTACAGTGATGGGTACAGTATGTAGATGGACGGTCTATCCTACTACAGTGATGGGTACAGTATGTAGATGGACGGTCTATCCTACTACAGTGATGGGTACAGTATGTAGATGGACGATCTATCCTACTACAGTGATGGGTACAGTATGTAGATGGACGGTCTATCCTACTACAGTGATGGGTACAGTATGTAGATGGACGGTCTATCCTACTACAGTGATGGGTACAGTATGTAGATGGACGGTCTATCCTACTACAGTGATGGGTACAGTATGTAGATGGACGGTCTATCTTACTACAGTGATGGGTACAGTATGTAGATGGACGGTCTATCCTACTACAGTGATGGGTACAGTATGTAGATGGACGGTCTATCCTACTACAGTGATGGGTACAGTATGTAGATGGACGATCTATCCTACTACAGTGATGGGTACAGTATGTAGATGGACGGTCTATCCTACTACAGTGATGGGTACAGTATGTAGATGGACGGTCTATCCTACTACAGTGATGGGTACAGTATGTAGATGGGCGGTCTATCCTACTACAGTGATGGGTACAGTATGTAGATGGACGGTCTATCCTACTACAGTGATGGGTACAGTATGTAGATGGGCGGTCTATCCTACTACAGTGATGGGTACAGTATGTAGATGGACGGTCTATCCTACTACAGTGATGGGTACAGTATGTAGATGGGCGGTCTATCCTACTACAGTGATGGGTACAGTATGTAGATGGACGGTCTATCCTACTACAGTGATGGGTACAGTATGTAGATGGACGGTCTATCCTACTACAGTGATGGGTACAGTATGTAGATGGACGGTCTATCCTACTACAGTGATGGGTACAGTATGTAGATGGATGGTCTTTGTCCATGTGTGTGGATGCAGTCTGTTTCTACATAATTTGGCCTTAACTGATGCAGCAACATTCCTGTACCATAGCAGGTCTTAGCTAGCTGAAACTGACTGCTTTTACTGACACCCACAGACACCTGTGTTACAACACTACACAGCTAGGCTGCGACAAACCCCTAGCAGGCCTCAGGCGATGCAGAGTGCTTTACTGAAACATAGCAGGACTTATCCTTCCTCCTCACTTCTCCTGTTTGTTCTTTCCCTTCTAACTCACCTCCCAGATAAACTCGCGTCCCATTCACAACCGTTCAACCCCCAGTTTCCTTAGTCATGGTTTGTGGCGTAGTCCTCTCTCACATGCTGTGCTTTTGCTTTAACTTGCTTTTTAAAGCTAGAATCTTTAGTTGCTACATAAATGTTTTGACTTATAAATTAATGATATATACAAATTGATTCTTGAAGAATATAACTTATGAGCTTAGTTTAACAGTCGTACCCCGTCAGAAACCAAAATAGAAGCTTTTTTTACTCTCTGTTTGTAAACAATGTAAATGTAAACAAACACTGTATACCCTTAAAACATGGTTAAACTATAATTTTGATCAAATGGATGCTCAATAAAAATTCATAGCGTTGTCTATGAATTTGAGAGTGGTTAAATTTCTCTAGGCCCAGCCATCCGCTTTTTACCAAAACAGAAGGGGTGACGGCATTGTTATTGTTTGCGGATTCTAGATTTAACTCCTTGTCAGTTTAAAACGACTTTTTTAACTTATCTTTTGTTCTCTATTCAGTTTTGTTTACAAACTTGACATATTTTCTCTTCTCTCTCCTCTCCTCCCTCCATTTTCCCACCCTTCTGTCCATTTCCACTCTGTTTCCATCTCTTCATTTCTCTCTCCCTTCCCCCCCTCTCCTCCCTTTTCTCTTTATCCCTCTCCCTATGTCTCTGCACTCTTGCCTGGTTTTGGACACTGGTGGACTTCACTACATGAACACTTTCCTCATTACTTATTACTCATTTCTGAATCTGTGTGTATCATCTTTCCGTTGGTTTTGACTATGTTTTGGTTTGAGCAGCGACCCAAGGCTGTTCGTCTGTGACATACACTCTGATCTCCCTCGTCCTGTCCATAGTAGCTGTGTTGCTGCTCTCATAGCTAGTTATATGAGGCGATGCTAGTCTCTCTCTCACACACACATAGAGGAAAGAAAGCTAGCCTTTCTCTGCCATGGCTGGTTGTCTCTCTGGATGGATGCCTAGACAGACACATGTCTCTCAGTGGGTGGGGAGTAACTACAGAATAGACCAGCCTGAATGACTGAACTGAACCAAAGGCACTGATATCAGCTTAGCCTGGTTCCAGATCTGTTTGTGCAGTATAGCTAATTCCTATGGTCGTTGACAACAACCATAGTAAGGAGTTAGCTATACAGCACAAACATATATAGGACTAGGCTAGTATCAGCTGTGTCCTACAGGTCAGTGCTGTACCACTCCGCTCAGCAGCATAGCACAGCTAGTAGCAGCATTCCGAACTAGAGAACTGAATGGAGCTCCAGTTTACATTAATGAACATTAGGGTATTGAATGAGTGGAAATTATATTCTGAATTCTGAATACTGTGGTAGAATACTGAGTGAACGGTGGTGAGCACCAGACAGTTTACGTAAAGGATGTATATTATTTTTCCACTTACTATATTGTATGTACTGTAAAGATTTTTAATAGCATTCATTTTTACATGGACATTTAATTAACAAAGTACCAAATTATAATATGCTAATATTAATATTGTTGTATTATGACACACTGTCTGCGTACATATAAGCAGTATGGATACAGTTGGGAACTGCAGCAGTCAATTGTGTGTTATTGATTGCTGAAGAACTACAAATGTCATTAAAAACTAGCAATACATTTTTTTATACTATTAAGTTGTGATTATTTTGTTCCACAACTGCATTACAAATAGACCCTGAAGTCAATACTGAATTGTTAATACTCTTTTTTGTAAGTGAATCAGAAGTCCCGAGGAGCTGATATTCAGGGTGCTCTCTTTAGAATGGAAACTGGACAGGTAATGCTAGAGATCATGTATTGTGTGTGGTACAGTAGTCACTAGCTAGCCACACACACATGGTTGTTTACAAAGTATCTCTTGAAGCACATATTATGCATTTTCTTCAGCCGTTTTTGGTTATGACTAATATCAAATAAAGTTGATTTAATACATCTTAATGGGTTTGCATTTATTAGAGGGTAAGTGATTTAGATAGATGTCTTTACTGTTCCAAAGACAAGGTACAAGTCACGTGTGATGTCTGTTTGAGCCTTGTCAAGGAGACATTGATCTCCCAATTTGAGCACATCAAGGTACCAGTATGAAGTTAACGCCTACAAAACATCTGATTAGAAGCTGTGATCTCTTCTCACTATGTCAATGTGCATGACAGGTGAGTTGTCTGTGTTTTATGAAGCCATTATGTAGAAAACAGAGATGGTTCCATATTCTAGCAGTATGTCCACATTCATTCAGCTGTCTAACTGTGGTGCTATATGTTCCTAGTGAGTCATGCTGTGTCTGTACTGTAGATATAGACGGGGAGTCTGCCCTCTCCACGGGCATCATGGCAGGGATCCTCATCTTGGCCTTCGTCCTGCTGCTCCTGGCTGTGGACGTCACCTGCTTCTTCACCAACAAGTGTGGCCTCATCATGTGTCTGTGTGGCAAGCCAGGCAGCGGGGCCAAGGGACACAACCTAGAACAGGGCAAGGCTGCATTCCTGTGAGTGTCTACTGTCTCAATATGTGTGTCCCAAAATGGCACCCTGTTCTCTATCTAGTGTACTTCTTTGGACCAGGGCCCATAGGGAATAAGGTGCCATTTGGGACACTGACATAGACTGAAAAAGGAGTCTCTGCATACTTGCAATTTAGATGCAATTTCACAGTTCTCATTTGCTAAGCTTTGGGTACGTGATGACCTTCATCTGAGAATGTCTGGTTCAGGTATTTAATCATCCTCATTATGCTGTAGTTCTGTGTTACTGAGATCCTGGAGTCTGTTGTCGTGGTGTCTATGTAACAATCAGAATCATCCTCATTATGCTGTAGTTCTGTGTTACTGAGATCCTGGAGTCTGTTGTCGTGGTGTCTATGTAACAATCAGAATCATCCTCATTATGCTGTAGTTCTGTGTTACTGAGATCCTGGAGTCTGTTGTTGTGGTGTCTATGTAACAATCAGAATCATCCTCATTATGCTGTAGTTCTGTGTTACTGAGATCCTGGAGTCTGTTGTCGTGGTGTCTATGTAACAATCAGAATCATCCTCATTATGCTGTAGTTCTGTGTTACTGAGATCCTGGAGTCTGTTGTCGTGGTGTCTATGTAACAATCAGAATCATCCTCATTATGCTGTAGTTCTGTGTTACTGAGATCCTGGAGTCTGTTGTCGTGGTGTCTATGTAACAATCAGAATCCTCTGTGTGTCCGCAGAAAGGATGAGTCCAAAGAACCGATAGTGGAGGTGAGGACAGAGGATGAGTGCACAGCCAATCACAATGCAGGAGGACCCACGGAACCCAGTGAGACCACACCCCTTACAGAGCCAGAGTGAGTATACCTTGACATACAGACACACACACACACATGTGGGTGCGCACACACACACACACACACACACACACACACACACACATACATACACATATATATCGTTGTTGGGCTAAAGCACAGTACATTCCTCTTGTAAGAATCACGATATTCCTGCACAGTTTTGAGTACATTGTAATTAATGGAATGTTTATGACTTTTTGGCATAAGCAGTTAGTTTATACATATGTCTGTGATTCCTATAAGCAGATTGCACCGTCGTGTGCTCATGCTTTTATACTTTTTGTTGAAAGTTCTCTATAGTCACACTGCACTTAGCCCAGGGTTAACAAATGCTTGTGTGAAAGGAGGGTTAGCTAACCCTAAACAAGTTTTAACCCAGCATTAAGGATAGCCCTGGTCTAACAACATGCAGTGTGAAAAACCCTTGTGTGTGTTGTAGTTTCTTGTGTGTTTGTTTTGGGGAGGGCTGTTTATTTCTTTGCTGCCACAATAGTTTTTTCTCAGGATATTTCTCAGGAGATGAATCTTTTCGATATCACGGTTGAATTGCTACCAGTCAAAGACGTGGATAGATCCACTGTGCTTTTCCTGTGTATGGTGAACTTGATGAAGCCCGTCTAAAAACGGAGACATTAAAAACTGGAGTCACATGAGATGAGTGTCTGGTACTATTCAACCCTTCAGGTGGTTGTGTGTAGTGATCCTTTCCTTTAGAAAGACCTGTTTTCAGTTCATTAGACCCTACATATGTTAGTCTGTGCATGGACAGTGTCCTTTGTTATTTGATGTGCCTCACTGCATGGAACCCCCTTGTGTGTCCTTTCTCTCTGGTTGATGTTGTCTGCTCTGTGTGTGTGATATCTAACTGCATGCCTCCCCTAACCCAAACCTCCTGCTTGCTCCTCCTCTCCACCCCTCCTCCCCAGTCCCCACGTCGGGTCCCAGTCACCTCACTGTCTAGTGTGTGTGTCTGCTCTCTCCCTGCTCTCTCTCCCAGGCTTGCCGCTCACACTGCTGCCCTGGCTCTGGACACCCTCTCGTCTGTAGCCACCATCTCTGACACAGCCAACACAACCTATGATCCCGCCCAGGACAGCCCCTCTAGTGAGAGCACCGCTCTCACCTGTAGCCTGTCTGGCCTCGCTACTGACCCCCTGCCTGCCCCCGCCCCAGCACCCACCCCAGAGTCCAACACAGCCCCCCCAACCCCCTTCATCTCCACCTCTGACATCACAGCTAGAGTAGCCCCCCTGTTAGACCTTCTGGGAGACAGCTCTCCTAGAGCAGAGATGTATGCCACTGCTGTTAGTGCCACAGATAGCCCTAAATCTCCTAAAAAGTCCCCTATTCCAATACCACCTAGGCGTCGAAACTCTAACAGACCTGCTCCTTCTCCTCCCACTCCCAAGAGCCCCACACCTACCCACTCCACCCCCTCTCATACAGTGTCCCCCAGGAAATCTACCCCGGAAAGTCCCTCTCTTGCCCCCTCCACTGCCTCTCCTAGTCCAAACACCAGGAAAGCTGCTCCTATTGCCCCAGACAGCCCCTCTCCTGCTCCTACGGCGTTCACTTTCCCAGCCTCTGACACCTCCACCGCTAAACCTGCACCTACTGCCACCAGCACTGTTACCCCTGTCCCTGGTACCCCTACTGTCCTGGGCTCTAGTACACCAGTCCCTGACCCTGACAAACCTGACTCTACTACCAAAGACACTCCTGCCCCTAATATAGACCCCACTCCCACTCCCACTACCACATCTGTCCCTAGTGCTCCTACTACTGCCTTCAATGCTGAAATAACTGCTGCTATCGTTCACGAGGACGCAGCCAAATGTGCCCCTCTTTTCCCAGACATTCTCACTAGTATTCCAGCCCCCACCACACCTACTGCCCCCACGGTCACTATCACACCGGCTTCTACTATCTACGGCACCCCAACACCCACCCTGACTCCCCACATGCCCACCACCACAGCACCCCAAGCCCCAGAGATAGAGTTAGAGTTGACCAACGGGGTGGAGACTGAGAACCCCTCCCTGTCCGCAGCAGAGCCCACTAGGTTTCAGAGTAGTCCCACTTCCTCCCCTGGCCTTTCCTCATCCTCCTCCCCCCTGGCTAACGGAAACGGGTTTGGGGCAGACCTCCGGGCCTCAAGCCCCCCAGCTCTGGAGGAGTTAGACAGTCTGGCCAAGGCTGCTCCACTCAACAACGAGTATGGCTCCCTCTAGAGGTTTATATGTGTCAATGTTTTTGTTTGCCCAGTAATCTACTATTCTATTATCACTCAGTCTCCACCTTTCCATTTGTCTTGTGAAGTAAAGTGAAATTGTAGTAGTCAATTGTGGTAACAGTGGTGATAATTGTTAATTAATGAGACCTGTGTAATGGTGACAAGTGCTGTAGTCATTGCCATGGTAGTGGTTGTGTGGATGTGTGTGTGTGTGTGTAGCGTCGTGTGGAGTAGTAAAGTACTGTATAGTAGTATGGTTCCCCTTGCAGAGTGTGTTGTGGAAGTTGTGGAAGTCTTGTAATGACAGTGCCGGGCATTAGTACTGCTCTTAGGCTGGGGATAGGGCCAGAAGACTAGATCTTTCACTCACCCCGCCTAATGTCTGTTCAATGGTAGGGCAGACACTGCAACAGACAATCATTTGGTTGTTAAGTGGTCCTTAGTACTGATTTATCACTTTGACTCAGAGGAGCTCTGTAATTATATTACTTGTGCTGGTATCAATCGTCTAAGAATTACTACCTATGGCTATTGTCTAAAAATATATTTGAAAAGTAGCGGTTAAGAGCGTTGGACCAGTAACCGAAAGGTTGCTGGTTCAAATCCCAGAGCCAACTAGGTGAACAATCTGTTGGTGTGCCCTTGAGCAAGGCACTTAACCCTAATGTATCCCGTAAGTCACTCTGGATAAGAGCGTCTGATAGAATGTAAATGTCTATATTTGGGGTGTTTTTTGTTTGAACGCAGCGGTTGTGGTTTTCTTAGGAATGTTGTTGTTTTTCTATTGCATTGCAGGTAGACTGTTCATTTCTAACATTTTCTCCATTGCAGGAAGATATTTGGAGGTGAGAAAGGTAAAGCGGAGGAGGCTGAGGTGAAGACAGCCCTGTCAGAGGTGACCACAGAACACAACAATGTCACACAGACAAACGCCAGCGACAGCAAAGCATGATTGGGCAGCCTCAGCCCATCCAAGATGGCGGCGGCAGCAACACTCATTACAGTCTGCAGCAGTTTTTCTTTCCAGTGCCCTTACTGCATTTCCAGAACAACAACATGTGTCTGTGCAATAGAGTTCATTAGAGCACGATCTGATTGTGAAAACATTTTTATTCTCACGTATGATTTGTTTCGCTACACACATGGAACACTAAAGAATACCATTTGAGTGATTTCAAGTGGTATAGGAAACAAAATTCTAGTTTTTACAACTACTCAGAGTTATAATTGTTTTCAGTGCGGATAAACAATGGATTATTCAGGAACATAACACTGAGTGTACAAAACTTTAGGAATATCTTCCTAATATTTAGTTACACCCCCCTTTGCCCTCAGAATAGCCTCAATTCATTGGGACTCAACAAGGTGTCGAAAGTGTTCCACAGGGATGCTGGCCCATGTTGACTCCAATGCTTCCTGCAGTTGTGTCAAGTTGGCTGGATGTCCTTTGGGTGTTGGACCATTCTTGATACACACGGGAAACTGTTGAGTGTGAAAACCCAACAGCATTGCAATTCTTGACACACGGTGCGCCTGGTACCTACTACCATACTCCGTTCAAAGGCACTTAAGGATTTTGTCTTGCCCATTCACCTTCTGAATGGCACACATACACAATCCATGTCTCAATTGTCTCAAGGCTTAAAAATCTTTCTTTAACCTGTCTCCTCCTGTTCATCTACACTGATTGAAGTGGATTTAACAAGAGACATCAAAAGGGATCATAGCTTTCTTCTGGATTTACCTGGTCAGTCTGTCATGGAAAGAGAATAATGTTTTGTACACTCAGTGTATATATACTGAAGAGATTGACTATGTAGACATTATTTTATTATTTCCATGTTACATTGTATAAATGTTTGATGGCTAGTCTCATCGAATAGTCTCATCGAATAGTTTGTTTGCATGTCTGATTTGCAAATGGTTCTTAATGTTTTGTTTGAAACATTTGACTGTTTTACTCTTTATGTCTGTATTAGGGTGGGTTATCATACAGATTGTTTTCATGTTTCAAACAGAAGTTCATTGATTTGGTTAACACCACTTCCCCATGCTCCAAGGCAAGCTCTGAGTGACAGAGACAGACAGGAAGGAAGGTAGGGTTGTTTCTGACCAGCTAGCAGCCCACAGTGCTGGGAATGCTCGGGTTTCAGAGAAAGCCATATTATCATAGATATGTATCAGGAGTTATCATATGAGATGTCTTCAACTCGCCTTAGGAAATGAATACTGTATTGCGCTAAATGGAGAGGTACGTATTGAGAGAATATTGTACCAGTATTCACAATGGAACACAAGATAGAGCCATATGCAACCGATCCAGTGGTTCTCACAGAGAAAAGTTGTAGAGAAGAACTTTTAGTGATCTAAGTGAATGTCTCATCATGACCCAAGCACCACCTCCTCCTTGTTTTAACATCAACTATGATGAGTATCTTATCATATTCACAAGAAAACAAAGAAAATGCCTGACCTTTATCATTTAAAATCATTTTTTGAAGCAAAAATCTTTGAAAGCATTTTTGTACTCTGTATATGGAAAGGTTTCTTTTCCACTCCTGACTGCGAGCTTGTGCACTGTGACTGTGTCAATAGATTGTCTTGTCGTCACTTTCAATAATATCTGCATAGCTTTGTCGTGAAAGGTTTACCTGTATATTCTTTTTATATTGTATCTATAAAAACAGTACAGCAAATGTATATACAGTATAGAGTTGTTGATATGTCCCATCACACTGAGGCCTAGTGCGACCTGTAACACAGCCGGTGGAGATATGTGGAGTTTTTGGCATGATGAATACAAACTGTACTTTATAAAATATGTGTAACAGAAACCCAAACAGACATGCCTATGTTTGTTTAGGCAATACGAGTTTCATATTGAGTTATGTGAGGGAGTTATCAGAATGAGGTCTGTTCAGGCCTATAAAACGCTTTATTTTAGTCTCCAGTTGTTGTTCAAGTGATCTGTAATGTTGTCTTTGAATTGATTTTGTTTTTGTACAATAGCAGGCATCATGAGCTTGTTGCCTGTTGAGTTTATAATAGCAGAGACAGAGGGCAGGGTGGTAATCTGACAACAGAAGAAAACAACACTCCATAATGTTAATACTGTATGTTGTTCTGCCACCTAAACAATCCTTCCCCTCAGTACATCAGTGGAGTAGGACAGTCATGCCAGAACCTGTACAATACAACCCTCTGCTGTTGTCATCCTCCCACCCCGTCCCCTATCTCTGGAGCCTCTTGGTTTTACTGGGTCAAACCCAGTGGACCGTTCTGCTCTCAGCGGTCTACAGTCTGAGTACTAACCCATTTACAAAATAAAACAAGGTTTTGGAACCTCATGCTGTTTACCATTGTTTTAATGGCAAGTCATTGTTTTCTACAGTGCTATTATATTATTAGTGTGCCCTTTTCCTTCTGGAGTTAGTAGATGTAATATACAATAGTGAGCACTAGGTGGCATGAAATTACAATTTACAAATGTAGTATTTTTAGCAAGATTATATCAATGTCCTTGTTTATGATAAGGTAATATATCAAATAACTCCTTGATTAAGGTTATTAAATGATGACCTTCTGGATTACGTGAAGAGATAGGAAAAGGATAGATGGTAATAGGGTATGATAATGAGTTGGTGTTGCTAGATTCCCTGAGTTAGGGACTCCTTTTGCTCCTCTGTCTAGACTTGAGTGACTAATAGAATCGTAATGAGCCAGGGCAGATACATATAACCCAGACAGACCTACCAGTATTTTTTAAATCTCAGTAAGTGATGAATAATGGTTAATTGAACTAGTTGGTTTCAATTGCACCTGGATCCAAAGGCTACTGACTTTCATTCACCCTGCCCAAAAACCAGGTCGTGAGGACTGCAGCCCTGTAGATGTCTCTCTTTCCAGCCTTGATAGAACCGGGAACAGAGGACAATCATTCAAAGCTGTGACGTCCCCTGGGTGATAATTTGCCTACTTGGAGTGGGGATGAGTTTGGAGCGGGTTCTGTGAATTGCTTTACCATGAATGATAACTCAATCGGCTGAGTGAGGACGTAACAGGCCGCTAAGGTAAGGGGAATGAATGATAGCAAAATAGTTGTCTTTCTATGTTCTCTATTGCAGTAATACTGCCGTTGCACAGGTGAATCGAATATACTTTCTGAAATAGCTATTCTTCACCCTGTTACCAATTCATGGACAATGCTGAATTATTAATTTACATATTCACCAAATGGCAATCCCTTTGTGTTTGTGTATATATACATAGTGGCGTTTCCTAAAACGTGATTGAGCCTAAAGTTTGCCCGCAGTTACAGTAACGGATTTAAAAACTTGACTGCTTAGTATGCCCGCCATACGATCAGACAGAGAGAGAGACGTGACTAAGCCGTGCTGTGCTGTGCGCCCAGGCTATGTGTTGCTCCTATACAGTTTAACACTATGGCCATATTGAATTATTTACTGTTTAAAGCGTTAGTGACCAGATAAATGTACATGTTGGTGTTTTAGGGTAGGAATTCGTGATTCCATCGGAGCATAGTTAGCACCTGATGCGCTCTGTTGCGGAACTACCCAGGCTGAGTGTCAGCATTATCCATTAAGTGTATATGGGTCAGTGGTCACTGAAGGTCAGAAACTATAACAAATAATCATGTAACTATTTATCGTAGCATTTATCTTTATGATCGTAGGATATATAGGCTATATTGGTTGAGGAGTGGCCACCCCTACAAACATTAAAAAAGCGCTCCAAATGTGTGTGATTGTCAACGGTATTTTTCACCTTTCTAAATCTAACATTTGGTTCAAATGTAATCGTGGTTTGATAGTAGTAACTTATTAGATCGATTTATTCAGGAGTGTTCCCGCTGTAGCTCATCCATACTCGTTTACGCAATCCATATGCGCCCATATCAGCGAGTGGCTCAGCGTATAGACATTAAAGTACATGCATCCGTGTGTTACCTGTTGCAGTAATACAGTTAAAGTGCGTGTGTACTAATACATTTACAGCACATGTGATAGTGTATGGCTCTGTCCACTTGCAGCCTATGACATACAGTGCATTCCTGAAAGTATTCAGACCCCTTGACTTTTTATCACATTTTGTTACGTTACAGCCTTATTCTACAATGGATTTAAAAAATATCCTCATCAATCTAAACACAATAACCCATAATGACAAAGCGAAAACGGGTATTTAGAAAGATTTGCAAATGTATTAAAAATAAAAAACAGAAATCCTTATTACATAAGTATTCAGACCCTTTGCTATGAGAATCGAAATTGAGCTCAGGTGCATCCTGTTTCCATTGATCATCCTTGAGATGTTTCTACAACTTGATTGGAGTCCACCTGTGGTAAATTCAATGGACTGGACATGATTTGGAAAGGCACACACCTGTCTATATAAAGTCCCACAGTTGACAGTGCATGTCAGAGTAAAAACCAGGCCATGAGGTCAAAGGAATTGTCCGTAGAGATTCGCGACAGGATTGTGTCGAGGCACAGATCTGGGGAAGGGCACCAAAACATTTCCGCAGCATTGAAGGTCCTCAAGAACACAGTGGCCTCCATCATTCTTAAATGCAAGAAGTTTGGAACCACCAAGACTCTTCCTATAGCTGGCCACCCGGCCGAACTGAGCAATCGGGGAGAAGGGCCTTGGTCGGGGAGGTGACCAAGAACCCAATGGTCACTCTGACAGAGCTCGAGTTAAGATGGAAGAACCTTCCAGAAGGACAACCATCTCTGCAGCACTCCACCAATCAGGCCTTTATGGTAGAGTTGCCAGATGGAAGCTACATCTCAGTAAAAAGCACATGACAGCCCGCTTGGAGTTTTCCAAAAGGCACCTAAAGGACTCTCAGACCATGAGAAACGAAACAAGATTCTCTGGTCTGATGAAACCAAGCGTCACATCTGGAGGAAACCCGGCACTAATCCTACGGTGAAGCATGGTGGTGGCAGAATCATGCTCTGGGGATGTTTTTCAGCGGCAGGGACTCGGAGACTAGTCAGGATCGAAGGAAAGATGAACAGAGCAAAGTACAGAGAGATCTTTGATGAAAACCTGCTCCAGAGCGCTCAGGACCTGACTGGGGTGAAGGTTCACTTTCCAACAGGACAACGACCTTAAGCACACAGCCAAGACAACGCAGGAGTGGCTTCGGGACAAGTCTTTGAATGTCCTTGAGTGTCCCAGCCAGAGCCCGGATTTGAGCCTGATCGAACATCTCTGGGGAGAGCTGAAAATAGCTGTGCAGCGATGCTCCCCATCCAACCTGACAGAGCTTGAGAGGATCTGTAGAGAAGAATAGGAGAAACTCCCTAAACACAGGTGTGCCAAGCTTGTAGCGTCATACCCAAGAAGACTCAAGGCTGTAATCACTGCTAAAGGTGCTTCAACAAAGTACTGAGTGAAAGGTCTGAATACTTATGTAAATGTGATATTTCAGTTGTTTTTTTTAAACATTTGCAAATTTATTAAAAACTGTTTTTGCTTTGCCATTATGGGGTATTGTGTGTAGATTGATGAGGGGGAAAAAACAATTTAATCCATTTTAGAATGAGTCTGTAACGTAACAAAAAATCAAGGCGTCTGAAAACTTTCCGAATGCACTGCATAGACATATACAGTCAAACAGACCTCATGGTGCACTCCTGGATTTAGGGAATCTATAATTGCCCTGTGTTTCCTTCCAGTGTATTTCCTTATAGTGACACATTACCATACAATATCAACATTTCAACTCAGTCCCTGACATTTGGTCAGCCAATGCTAAAATATTATTACTTTTCTTTCCCTCTGCAATTGTTGAACATGCAAGATATTGAAATAAGACATCATTTAAAAAAAAAAAAAACATGGCAATCAACCAGACCATTCTTATTCACTATTAATTGTACTGTCATTACCATGATCTGAGATTTGAATATTTGATGTGGTTTCTTCTGTATCTCCCTTTAGACTTCTAGACACATTGAAGGAAAGCAGGTGGGATAGAACACACCTCATGCGTGGGCTCAGAGAGGGTCCGAGGCCGTACGGATCATCTGACTAAGATGGGTGTTCTCCAGCTCCACAACCCCACCCTCCCTGCCACGCTCCTGCAGAGGGCCAATCATATGCGTCTGTCGGGAACGCTGTGTGACGTCATCATCACGGTGGACGGCCAGGAGTTCCCGGCCCACCGCACCGTCCTGGCCTGCACCAGCAAGATGTTTGAGATCTTGTTCCACCGCAGCAGCCTGCGCTACGCCCTCGACTTCCTCTCCCCCAAGACCTTCCAGCAGATCCTGGAGTACGCCTACACGGCCTCCCTGCAGGCCACGGCCGAGGACCTGGATGACCTGCTGTACGCCGCTGAGATCCTGGAGATAGAGTACCTGGAGGAGCAGTGCCTCAAGGTCCTGGAGACCATCCAGTCAGAGGAGAAGCAGGACCACCTGAGTCTGAGTGGGAGGAACCACGGGTCTGGAGAGAGCGAACATGGCAGGGCAAGACACTGGAGGAACATGCTAATATCCAAGAAGCATTCCATGCAGGAGGGTGGTATCAACCCCACTGCCCTGCACCACCTGGCACTGTACCACATGACTGACAGGAGTCCCCCTGGGCCAGGGGGACTACCTATGGGGCTCCCTGTAGCTAGTCCCACACAAGTTGGAGGGGTTAGTCTGGAGGGCCTGGGTCAGTCTCCACTGCAGTACAGCCTCAATGGAGCCCAGGACCCCTCCCTGCCTCTGACTAAGAGGATAAAGACAGAGGACAATAACATGCAGGTGGATGAAGTCAATAGCTACGAGGGCCGGTCCTCCAGCGGAGGGGAGGGGGGCTTTGAATCGGACCAGCCCAGAGATGAGGGCCCGGGGACCCCCCAAAGAGGCAGTGTCATCACCTCGGCTAGAGAGCAGCACTCGGGCCAAGAGGAGGGGGGCATAGTGGGGAACAACTCTCCTCTGGACAGTTTCCCTGGGCTGGCTGAGAAACACCTGGCCTCCCTCTACTCATCCATGCCCTCTAATCACATAGGGGAGGTGGGGCTGCCTATGCCCATGTCGGTGGCCCCTTCCCTGGCCATGTCCCTGGACCTGAGGGCCTACGGGGGACTTCTGCCCCAGGGCCTGCTCCACAGGGAGATCCTCAGCAGGCTGGGCCAGTTTGCAGCAGGGATGAGGCGGGAGGGCCAGAGTCAGAGTCAGAGCTGTGGGGACTGTGGTCTCCAGCTGCATAACAGAGAGGCCATGGAGCAACACAGGTAGAGAACAGATTACTGCAGACTGCATACTCAACTCACTGTTATATCTCTAGGGTGTCTTTAGGTATTATGGATCTCTAGGTATCATTGAAGGACGTAGTTTGTCAGAGAGTGCCGGCAGGTAAATGTAGTTGAATGTGGAATGCAATTAGATTGTGTCACCCCTTCACCCACAAAGTGCTCTACCTGGTCGCTATACACTAGGAGGTCTGTGAGAGACAGAGAGAGGGATTTGGAGTGTGTATGTGTGTGGTGAGTCTGGAGTCTTCATGCTAAATGGTTAAATGTTTTATTAGAATATGCAGGAAGAGATAAATTGTAGTACACAACTTCTAATTTAAAGTTTGGCGATTTTTTTTCTTTTTTTGTCTTCATTAACTTTTAACACGTTAAAAGACTTCAAAGGAAAGACCTGGGAGCAACGATATTAAATATCTTAATTTGTTTAAAAAAGACACCTGCTCTTGTGCCTGAATAGAGGGACTTCATGAGAGGTATGAAATAGGTCTTTGTTAGCCGCTTAGCATACATGGTGTGGCATAATGAAGCTGTTTACTAAGTTGCTAAATTTCACAATTCTGTATGATTATTTTTAATTAGATATGACTCATACTTTAAACTGTCTCTGAGTGCATTTGGTATGCATTCCTTTGCATTAGTGAGGAGGGAGAGTAGCCTGCCTCTATAGGGATCAGGAGACTTCTTGGCATGTGAAGGCAGAAGCCACTGGTTGACAGTTATACTGCTGCCTCATGACTTGGTGGGTTTAGACTAGAGGTTGGTGGGTTTAGACTAGAGGTTGGTGGGTTTAGACTAGAGGTTGGTGGGTTTAGACTAGAGGTTGGTGGGTTTAGACTAGAGGTTGGTGAGTTTAGACTAGAGGTCGACTAGAGGTCGGTGGGTTTAGACTAGAGGTTGGTGAGTTTAGACTAGAGGTCGACTAGAGGTTGGTGGGTTTAGACTAGAGGTAGACTAGAGGTTTGTGGGTTTAGACTAGAGGTCGACTAGAGATTGGTGGGTTTAGACTAGAGGTTGGTGGGTTTAGACTGGAGGTCGACCGATTAATCGGAATGGTCGATTAAGTAGAGCTGATTTCAAGTTTTCATAACAATAGGTAATCGGCATTTTTGGACACCGATCATGGCCGATTACATTACACTCCACGAGGAGACTGCGTGGCAGGCTGACTACCTGTTATGCGAGTGCAGCAAGGAGCCAAGGTAAGGTGTTAGCTAGCATTAAATGTATCTTATAAAAAACAATCAATCTTAACATAATCACTAGTTAACTACACATGGTTGATGATATTACTAGTTTATCTAGCTTGTCCTGCGTTGCATATAATCGATGCGGTGCCTGTTAATTTATTATTGAATCATAGCCTACTTCGCCAAACGGTTATTTAACAAGCGCATTCGCAAAAAAAGCACTGTAGTTGCACCAATGTGTACCTAACCATAAACATCAATGCCTTTCTTAAAATCAATACACAAGTATATATTTTTAAACCTGCATATTTAGTTAATATTGCCTGCTAACATGAATTTCTTTTAACTAGGGAAATTGTGTCACTTCTCTTGCGTTCTGTGCAACAGAATCAGGCAATATGCAGCAGTTTGGGCCACCTGGCTCGTTCCGAACTGTGTGAAGACCAACTTCGCCAAACGGGGGATGACTTAACAAAAGCGCATTTGCGAAAAAAGCACAATCGTTGCACGAATGTACCTAACCATAAACATCAATGCCTTTCTTAAAATCAATACACAGAGGTATATTTTTTTAAACCTGCCTATTTAGATAAAAGAAATCCAGGTTAGCAGACAATATTAAACTAGGGAAATTGTGTCACTTCTCTTACGTTAATTGCACTCAAAGTCAGGGTTTATGCAAACATTTGGGCCGCCTGGCTCGTTGCGAACTAATTTGCCAGAATTTTACGTAATTATGACATAACATTGAAGGTTGTGCAATGTAACAGGAATATTTAGACTTATGGATGCCACCCGTTAGATAAAATATGGAACGGTTCCGTATTTCACTGAAAGAATAAACGTTTTGTTTTCGAAATGATAGTTTCCGGATTTGACCATATTAATAACCTAAGGCTCGTATTTCTGTGTGTTATTATGTTATAATTAAGTCTATGATTTCATATTTGATAGAGCAGTCTGTGTCACGACCTGACCAGTAAAGAGGTTATTTGTTATTGTAGTTTGGTCAGGACGTGGCAGGGGGTGTTTGTTTAATGTGTTTCGGGGTTTGTTGGGCAATGTTCTATGTTAGTCTATTTCTATGTCTGTGTCTAGTTGATCTATTTCTATGCTTAGTTTATTGGTTTGACCTTCAATTGGAGGCAGCTGTTTCTCGTTGCCTCTAATTGAAGGTCCTATTTAGTAGGGGTGTTTTTTCATGGGTTTTTGTGGGTAGTTGTTCCATGTGTAGCTGTATGTCTAACAGGACTGTTTTCTCGGCGTTGTTTTGTTTAAGTGTTTATTTTCGTTTTTCATCTTAATAAAGAAGATGAGTATTCACATTCCCGCTGCATTTTGGTCCAATTCCTACGACGAACGTGACAGAACTACCCACCACCAACGGACCAAGCAGCGGAGGGAGGAGCAGCAGAGCTCTTTTGATTTATGGACATGGGAGGAAATTTTGGACGGGGCAGGACCTTGGCACCAGGCTGGGGAGTACCGGCGACCTAAGGAGGAGCTGGAAGCAGCCAAGGCGGAGCGGCGTCATTACGAGGCATTATACGCGCCGATTGGCAAGTGCGAGAGGCAGCCCCAAGAAAGATTTTGGGGGGGGCACATGGGGAGTGTGGCTAGGTCAGGCAATAGACCTGAGCCAACTCCCCGTGCTTATTATGGGGAGCAGCGGATCAGAAGAGCGCCGGTCTATGCGGAAGTGCGCACGATCTCGCCCATGCGCACGCACAGTCCTGTGTGAGCGACTCCAGCCCCTCGCAAGTGCCATGCTAGAGTGGGCATCCAGCCAGGTAGGAGTATGCCTGCGCAGTACATCTGGCCACCAGTACGTCTCCTAGGCCCAGGCTACCCTACGCCTGCTCTACGCACGGCAGCCATCAGGCCTCTGCACAGCCCAGTTCGCCCTGTGCCAGCACTCCGCCCGTGCAGGGCTCCTGTTACCACCCAGCCAGGACGGGTTGTGCAGGTTGTGCGCTCCAGATCTCCAGTGCTTGTTCATGGCCCGGTGTATCCAGTTCCTGCTCCTCGCACTAGCCCTGAGGTGCGTGTCTCTAGTCTGGCGCCTCCAAAACTAGGACAACGCACCAGGCCTCCAGTGCGTCAGCCCAGTCCAGTACGTCCTGTTCCTGCTCCTCGCACTAGCCTTGAGGTGCGTGTCTCCAGTCTGGTACCTCCAGTACCAGCCCCACGCACTAGGCCTTCAGTGCGTCAGCCCAGTCCAGTTCGTGTCCTGCTCCTGCTCCTCGCACTGGCCTTGAGGTGCGTGTTACCAGTCTGGCACCTCCAAAGCCAGCCCCACGCACCAGGCCTGCAGTGCGCAGTCCCCGTCCAGAGCTTCCAACGACAGTTCCCCGTCCAGAGCTTCCGACGACAGTTCCCCGTCTAGAGCTTCCGGCGACAGTTCCCCGTCCTGTGCTTCCGGCGATGTCCTCTACAGTCCGGAGCCTGCAAAGACGGCCCACAGTCCGGAACCGACAGAGACGGCCCACAGTCCGGAGCCTGCAGAGACAGCCCACAGTCCGGAGCCTGCAGAGACGGCCCACAATCCGGTTAATGCAGAGACGGCCCACAGTCCGGAGCCTGCAGAGACGGCCCACAGTCCGGAACCGGCGTAGCCAGTCGCCCTCCAGTCCGGAACCGGCGCAGCCAGAGTCGCCCTCCAGTCCGGAACCGGCGCAGCCAAAGTCGCCCTCCAGTCCGGAACCGGCGCAGCCAGAGTCGCCCTCCAGTCCGGAACCGGCGCAGCCAGAGTCGCCCTCCAGTCCGGAACCGGCGCAGCCAGAGTCGCCCTCCAGTCCGGAACCGGCGCAGCCAGATTCGCCCTCCAGTCCGGAACCGGAGCTCCCAGAGTCACCCTCCAGTCCGGAGCTCCCAGAGTCGCCCTCCAGTCCGGAGCTCCCAGAGTCGCCCTCCAGTCCGGAGCTCCCCAGCGACGCGCCTCAGCCCGAGGTCTTCAGCGACGCACCTTAGCCCTGAGCCTTCAGCGGGGGTGGACAGGTTAGGTTGGGGACTAAGGCCAGAGCCTGAGCCACCTCCATAGTAGGTGGGTTGGGGAGGGGGGGTGTAGCAAAAGAACCGTCGGTGACTGTGGCCACCCTCCCTTCCCTCCCTTTAGTTTGGGATTATTATTATTTTTATTTTTATTTTTTTTTGAGGTGCATCCGGGGTCTGCACCTTTGGGGGGGGGGGTACTGTCACATCCTGACCAGTAAAGAGGTTATTTGTTATTGTAGTTTGGTCAGGATGTGGCAGGGGGTGTTTGTTTAATGTGTTTCGGGGTTTGTTGGGCAATGTTCTATGTTAGTCTATTTCTATGTCTGTGTCTAGTTTATCTATTTCTATGCTTAGTTTATTGGTTTGACCTTCAATTGGAGGCAGCTGTTTCTCGTTGCCTCTAATTGAAGGTCCTATTTAGTAGGGGTGTTTTTTCATGGGTTTTTGTGGGTAGTTGTTCCATGTGTAGCTGTATGTCTAACAGGACTGTTTTCTCGGCGTTGTTTTGTTTAAGTGTTTATTTTCGTTTTTCATCTTAATAAAGAAGATGAGTATTCACATTCCCGCTGCATTTTGGTCCAATTCCTACGACGAACGTGACAGTCTGACTGAGCGGTGGTAGGCAGCAGCAGGCTCGTAAGCATTCATTCAAACAGAAATAGTCCTATAATTCCTATAATAACTACAACCTAAAACTTCTTACCTGGGAATATTGAAGACTCATGTTAAAAGGAACCACCAGCTTTCATATGTTCTCATGTTCTGAGCAAGGAAGTTAAATATTAGCTTTTTTACATGGCACATATTGCACTTTTATTTTCTTCTCCAACACTTTTTTTTTGCATTATTTAAACCAAATTGAACATGTTTCATTATTATTTGAGGCTAAATTGATTTTATTCATGTATTATATTAAGTTAAAATAAAAGTGTTCATTGTTCATTCAGTATTGTTGTAATTGTCATTATTACAAATAAATAAACAAAAATCGTCCGATTAATCGGGATCGGCCTTTTTTGCCCCCCCCCCCCAATAATCGGCATCGGTATCGGCGTTGAAAAATCATAATCGGCCGACCTCTAGTTTAGACTAGAGGTTGGTGGGTTTAGACTAGAGTTCGGTGGGTTTATAACTTGTAAGATTATTGTGAACTCATGATTCACATTTCCCATAACTTTGTTGATGACACGTGCTACACCAGCTCAGCTTTAGCTTGTGAGCAGTGCTACTCATGACATTACTACAGCTTCAGACAGGTCCTCAGGTACCATTGCTAAATCAATAAACCAAGCCATCATCAGTGTCAGAGCACCAACTTCTACCCTTTCTCCTCCCACGCAGATGGTTGACATTTCTGGCCTGTGCCACTCCAGAGTTTGAAAGAGCCTGATGACACAGAACATCCAGCAGGGTATTAGCTAGCCAATGCTCAGTCATGGAGATAGGCAGAGGTTTGAAGGTTGGAGGAGTCAGTCCTTCTGGTGACTGCTGGTGTTGTAATGAAGCTTGTCCATGTCAGGCGACAGGTCACTGAGCATCATCCACTTTAGTCACATTGACATTTGTGAGTGGAGAGAACAGGGAGAGAGAAGTTTGTTAGGGCATAGCACACCTTTTCAGAACTTTAACCTCTTACATCTAGATGTTCCGCTAGCGGAACACCGCTCCAATATCCAATGATAGGGCGTGGCGCGAATGATAAATTCCTCAAAAATCCCAAAACTTCAATTTTTCAAACATATGACTATTTTACACCATTTTAAAGACAAGACTCTCCTTTATCTAACCACATTGTCCGATTTCAAAAAGGCTTTACAACGAAAACAAAACATTATATTATGTCAGGAGAGTACCCGGCCAGAAATAATCACACACCCATTTTTCAAGCTAGCATATAATGTCACAAAAACCAAAACCACAGCTAAATGCAGCACTAACCTTTGATGATCTTCATCGGATGACACTCCTAGGACATTATGTTATGCAATACATGCATGTTTTGTTCAATCAAGTTCATATTTATATCAAAAACGAGCTTTTTACATTAGCATATGACGTTCAGAACTAGCATACCCACCGAACACTTCCGGTGAATTTACTAAATTACTCACGATCAACGTTCACAAAAAAACATAACAATTATTTTAAGAATTATAGATACAGAACTCCTTTATGCAATCGTGGTGTCCGATTTTAAAATAGCTTTTCGGTGAAAGCACATTTTGCAATATTCTGAGTAGATAGCCCGGCCATCACAGGCTAGCTATTTTGACACCCACCAAGTTTGGCACTCACCAAACTCAGATTTACTATAAGAAAAATTTGATTACCTTTGCTGTTCTTCGTCAGAATGCACTCCCAGGACTTCTACTTCCACACCAATGTTGTTTTTGTTCCAAGTAATCCATAGTTATATCCAAATAGCAGCGTTTTGTTCTTGCGTTCAAGACACTATCCGAAGGGTAGCGCGCCGGCGGGTATCGTGACAAAAAATTTAAAAATATTCCATTACCGTACTTCGAAGCATGTCAAACGCTGTTTAAAATCTATTTTTATGCGATTTTTCTCGTAAAATAACGATAATATTCTGACCGGGAGACGTCGTTTTCGTTCAAAGACTGAAAATGTAAAATGGACTCTTCACGTGCACGCGCGCACCCGTTTCATTGTTCTCTGATCGACCACTATCCAAATGCACTACTGTTTTTCAGCCAGGGACTGCAGAGTCATCATTCCCCGTTCTGGCGCCTTCTGAGAGCCTATGGGAGCCTTAGAAAATGTCACGTTACAGCAGAGATCCTCTATTTTCCATAAAGAGGCTATAGAAGGCCAAGAAATGGTCAGAGAGGGCACTTCCTGTATGCAATCTTCTCAGGTTTTGGCCTGCCATATGAGTTATGTTATACTCACAGACACCATTCAAACAGTTTTAGAACCTTTAGGGTGTTTTCTATCCAAATCAAACAATTATATGCATATTCTCGTTTCTGGGCAGGAGTAATAACCAGATTAAATCGGGTACGTTTTTTATCCGGCAGTAAAAATACTGCCCCCTATCCTAAACAGGTTAACTTCAGCTTTGATTAAGTGAATTATCTAAAGGAGAAAGCTGGGAATCGTATGAGGTGTCTGGTTTATAGTGGATCTCTTCCCTAGTTTTCTGTTAAATCCTATTGTTTTCTATTCTATTTTGATGTAACGGGTTTTGTTGACATAATATTTTATTGGTACTATGTATTAGATAATCTATTATTTGACTGTGGTCTGTTTAGAACTGTATATAGGACTGCTGTTTGACCATTGTACTGCAGAGGGGGATATGAGGATAACATTGCAGATGATGCCTCGCATGGCTGGACGTGTATGATATGATATCATGGGGTTTGCTGCAGGCAAAGTCAGTTTTTTTATTTTTGTACTAGTTACGAGAGGAGTGTGTGTCTTGATTTCCATGCGTACGTGTGTGTCTGTCTTTCTGTCTGTGTCTGTGTGTGTATGTGGGTGTCTGTGCTTCTGTCTGTGTCTGTACGTGGGTGTCTGTGTTTCTATCTGTGTCTGTATGTGGGTGTCTGTGTCTGTATGTGTACGTGGGTGTCTGTGCTTCTGTCTGCCTGTATGTGTACGTGGGTGTAAGCACGTTTATTTGTATTGTGCTTTCTAAAATTATCCCTGATATTTTTATGTTGTCTGTTCTTCTTTTGTATCGTACAGTGTGATACGGTGTGACTCACGACTCTTAGAGACCTCTTTACTCTAATGATGCAGCAGTACACCGAGAGGGATACTTTCAGGATGGAATTAAACATGCTGTTCTGTACAAGGACAATGATGTTGCTGCTTTTTGAAAACCCTTCAGAAAATGCACAAAAACATTTTTGAGCACCATGTCTGCTATTTTTGAGACCTCAGTCATTGGCTCATCATCCTTTTGTCTCTGTCCCCACAGGAAGCTGCACAGTGGAGGCGAGAAGGGACATGGCTGTGAGTTCTGTGGCAAACGCTTCATAGACAGTGTACGGCTCAGGATGCACATGCTCTCTCACTCAGGTAACACTGCCATATGATGATAATAACAGAGTAAATTCCATTCAGAATACCCATGATAGAGCTGTACTGTTTTCACATGTACATCTTCATTATGTCACACGTATATATGTCAGGATCCATAGGAAAGAGTATTCCCCTTATTGTCTGTCTCCTATCTGTCTCCTGTCTGAGACTGTCTCTGCATGTGTCAGATCTTCTGTGTCTCTGTCTTCTCTTTGTCTTCTCTCTGTGAATCTGTGTGTGTGTGTGTGTGTGTGTTTTCGGAGAGTCTGTCTGGCTCCTTGCCAGCTCTGTCCCTCTGAGTGATGACATCATCAGTTGCCGGCAGGCCTGGGTGTTCTGCCAGTGCTCCGAAGCGTGTGTGATGGCTCGCTCGCAGATGTGTGTCCAGGAACACACTGTACCCAAACGCCGACTTAATCAGACCTGACTGCTCTCCCAGCCACTTTATCCAAAATAGAGCAGGAGAAGGGGAGGAGAGTAGGCGGAGAGAGGGCTTAAAAATGAAACTAAAATATAAACAGAAGCCCCACTCTGATGTAAGGAAGAATAGACACAATGCTGCTATACCCATGTCTTTCCTCTCCTCTGATCCCTGTAAAAGTGATGGGAGATGGCTGACAGATGAGAGGTTCCCTTTCTCCAAACTGTGTTCATAAACTACCTGATCTCTCACAGTAGACACATTTTAATCCATGTTTGGAACTCTATGATCTGAATGATAGTTGCATCAGGTCACGACATACAGTAAGTATTCTGCTAGTCGGCTAATGGCTACTCTCCTTTACTCATCCTGTCTGCATCGGTATGACCTGATGAGACATACTGGCTATAGTGTGTGTAATATAGGCCTGTTACACATCATTTAGCTACTTTGATCTTTCATTTCAAAATAGATTTCTGAAACCTTCTTTCATCTAATTTGTATTCATGAACAAAATATATAGTCTCTGTATTGCACAAAAATAAAGAGTTTGATCTTATTTCATTGTCATTGTGTGTTGCCGTATAGCCCATAGCAGCCTTTAGATCCTCTGTTGGTTGCTAAGGAGCCAGTGCACCACAGCTCTAATGGGCTGATTTGGTATTCAGCTCGATGCTGGCTCGTATTTTGGTATGCCAGACAAAGTGTTTTGATGGAGGACTATTGCAGCCGCGTCTGGAGACAGTTTGATGGTTTATGGATGAGAGCACACTCCATGCCTTTGACGGCACAAGACAATGCACTATATTCTCTTCCTCCCTAATCACGCGCAATCTCCCAATATAACACACTGGACACACTGTCACAGAACATAACACACTGGACACACTGTCACAGAACACAACACACAACATATAATGTACTGTCCTTAAAATGCTTCTCTCAGCCAAGGACAGCCCTGCAGTACATCACCTACCTACGTCGAGGAAAAGGCTACATAGTATGCTGAAATGTTTTGTTTCCAAGATAAATGTCAAAGATCTGAAATGAGGTGAAATCTGCGGATGAGGTGATTGTAGCTAGCTACAGCACTGGGACTAGTGCAGCTGTACAGGGAGGTGGGGAGAGTTGAAAGAGGACTACATTTAGGCTGTAGCGCTCCCAGTTTCCAAAGCTTGTGGGCGTTTTAATTAGTCATTTTAACTTCATTTAAAGCCAGCTGAGCAGAAAATAGATCAGTGAATGAGCCCTGGGCCAGTATGGATCTGAAACCGATTTACATCTCACCACTAGCCAGCCCACATCCAAACAGCTGGGAGAGTATATTCTGTGTGTGTGTGTGTGTGTGCGTGTGTGTGTGTGTGTGTGCGTGTGTGTGTGTGTGTGTGTGTGTGTGTACAGAATCCCCATTTGTCAGAACAACTGGCATCTCCTACAGCTGAGTGGTGTCAGTGGCCTTGTCTTCTCTGATCTCTTCATAGGAAAAGACAAGGGCATTCCAAAGGTGAGCAGGGTGCTGTGTGTTACTGAGGGAGATGGCTAGGGAGTGTTGACTCTGGAGGGTTTCTGATAAAGGCCTGTGCCGCAGGCTCAGATCGTCTGCTGTGCACAGAACACCCAGTCCTTCTGTGTCAACTCAGGCAGACAGGCCGTGCACTGTTCAGAGCCTGATAACAGGGTAAATACAACTCTTCAGCTCAGCTCCTCACTGTGAAATAGAGAGGCCATGGAACACTGTCTGGTGCCTTTGTTTGGCCAGAGTTGTGTTTTTTCCACTGGGTTCTGGTCTTTTTTACTCTGTGTGACTCCTTATGTAACTGTAAACAACCAAAAGTGTATACAAAAGAGGATGGTTACTTAGGGACTTTTAAATAGAGCATTGCATTGGCTCAAGGTTTGATATGGGTTTTAATCCAACAGCTTTCTCACCTTTTAAAAATGTGGTTTGAATCGGAAGTAAAAGTGGAGCTTTTATAGCCAACTGAGATTCAGATGTTGATTGGTTGCCATAACCATGAATTCCATCCATCAAATTCAGTTGCGCCCTCTACAGCATGAGCATAATTATTTTGTACAAATTACTGTATACTTCAATGTTTACATCTCACAAAAGAATGTACACCATATGTTAAGTGTTTGATGATGACACATAACTGAGATGTCCCCCTGCAGCTGGAGCTGAGGCCCTGGTGTGTGATCAGTGTGGAGCTACATTCTCTGCTGAAGACGCTCTGGAGGCCCACAGACAGACACACACAGGTACTGTATGACAGACACACAGACACACGCACACAGGTACTGTCTGACAGACAGACACACAGACACACACAGACAAACATAGCTTGAAAACTTACAGGTACCCAATGACTCACAAACACTCATTCACAACCCTTAAACAAGCAGGCAACAATTGACAAGACACTGTTTGAGGTCCGCTTATGTAATGTATTCTGTCTGTCTTGCTGCTTATTCAAAAAAGTGGTTAATAAACATATGACTATGGGGATTAACATCCTTGTTATTGTGCTGGCAGGGTTAAACTGTCCCTGTCATGTTGCTCCATAATTTATCAGCGGCTAGCGAGGACAGGAAGGCCCTCTCAGATATCACCAACTAATATCTCCTGGTATCCCGTGTGGGTGCATGCCTATTTACCACGGTGCCGGCAAGCCTGGCACGCCAGGCAAGCCTAGGCCGCACTGCAAGTACATGGCAGTGTCATAGATATGCCATGCATCTAGGCTATGTGTGTGAGGAGCCCAGAGGGTTGTTACTCTATGGCTCTGACTCACGTCAACAACTTGGATCAACACATTTTGTTTGGGAATGATCTCATGGTGATAGATTCTATTTATCCTCTCCAGCTCAGAAGATAATGGACATCAGTTCCTGGGAACTATTCTGAAACCTAGTTGTTTTAATTAGCGAGACAGTCCTCTAATCAGATGACTGGGTATCTCCTACCGAAGTTACACAAATGAGGTTGAAATAAAAGCTGCCTATATTTGTCTTCCTTCCAAAAATTCAGACCCTCTCCCAGTGCCTGAATCCCAGTCATTACAGTATCTAAATTAAGCTCTACCTCATCTTAGACAAACCCTACAGTCGATCCACAATGAGTGTCAGAATCCACACCTTTTCTGCTACTGTCAGAGAAAGCTGATAACCCGCTCCGAAGCATTGGCATGTAACTGTAACTCCAGGTGCCACACACAATATGAATAGTTAATGCCTGTGGACATGGAGGGGTGTTAACGATGCCTAAAGTTTCTACCTCCTCTCCTTCAGGTTGTAAACATCCAGGGGTCAGTTATCGGCTTGGCAGTGTATCTAGTGCAGAGTACAGGAGGGCATTACTCACTCATTTTGTAATGATCTCAACTTGGTCTAGTGTGATAAATAACCCTCTTACTGCCACTTTGTACACTTTGTGCTCAGACCAGAATGGTATGATTTTTTTGGAGCTGTTTGGTAGTTTTAGGGAATTCAGCTACTGTACACATTCTCTTTTAGAATATGCATTCATTGTATGTTCTTATACTTTCAACACAAACGAAAAAGTGTGACAGGTCTTCTGCACTCAAAAAGATGTCACATAAAGCTTACTTCTTTAAAAAAATATATATTCTTACTGCATCAGGATCGCAAAAACAGACATTTCTGCTTATTTGCCTTCTTCAGTGTGTAACTTAAACACTGAAGAAGGATTCACTGGTTTAACGCACCAATCAAACTTTGAGTGCGCTATGATCCTCTTTTGATTATACTTTCAACACATCCTGGGTTTATAACCTTTCAGATCACTGGCTGAATGAATCTTGTTACCATGGCTTTGTATATCGCCATGTCCAAGCTGTATCACATCCGGCTGTGATTGGGAGTCCCATAGGGACGGCCCCGCGTCGTCTGGGTTAGGCCAGGGTAGGCCCGTCATCGTAAATAAGAATTTGTTCTTGACTGACTTGCCTAGTTAAATAAAATAAAATAAAAAAGAAATGTGACAGTATGCCAGGAAGCCAAACAGACATTATCACAGGTCAGACCTTAGCAGCCATAGCCCTTTAGTTTACTGATCTATTCTCCCCAAGAAGAAAAACACCCCTACCTGACAAAGACCTGGTTGGCTCTCATATCAATCACGCTACAGAGACTGCACTGCAGAGCCTAGCTCATTTTCAGTGAGTGAGAGTGTGTTTTGGCAATGTGAATGTCAGAGGTGAGTGGCCGTGGGTTGGCATTAAGTGGCTGGTTAGGGGGGAGTTCCTGAGGGCATTGGTTGGAAGGGTTGGTGGCATTGGATGCCAGGACTCCCAGGAAAACAACATCATGTGGTGCTGTTTACTCCATCTTCGCCACAGCCCTCTCTGTCACAGTCGCTGTCTGCTTTGCCTCTGACCTACTTGTGAGTGCCCAAAATAAAATAATGGAACTGTCTCAAGCAACAATGACCTTATTTCATTAGACCATGTTAGCTAGGTTCTCTGTGGTATCATCTTGTTTGAACAGTTTTGGAAAATGTAAGCAAATCATAGAGCGTAGTAATGGACTGGACATGGTGCAGAACATAGTGGCTAACCATTCTGCCACCTTGCCTGCAGGAGAAGGGCCTAAGAGTGCTGTCTTTGTGTGTTCTTACAAACAGCTGCCCTTATCCTACACATAAACACTTCCTGTACTGAATGTCCACAGTACACATAACCCCTATTATACAGAGAACACATCCTACTCCATCACACTTTCTTGTACATTCAATACTGCTTATGTGCATAGCATAGCCACTTCTCAATGAAATAGACCTCATCTAATTGCGCAATAATTATTGTGCAAGCTGCATTCACAATAATGAATATGCAATCGGTTGAAATGTATACCCCCATTCCACTTATAAATAGCTAATCGTTGGTACAGATCTTCAAGTACTGAGTCATACTGTACTCTACTTACACCCCAGTCTATTTTGCTGGCCTCTAGCTACAAAGTACACACTGCCTAGTGCTAGTCCAGTCATTCAGGCCCTGTAGGCTTCTACTCTGTCTTCATGTACTTTATGGTGAATGCTATTGGCAAAATATGCTAAGCATCCAGATTGGAGACAGCAGGTGACCTCAATGAAACGGGCCATGGAAGATGGAATGGTGGTTAAACACCAGCAACGTATGTCTTGTTGCATTAATTATTGAGCTGGTTGTTCCTCACTCTGGTAGATTAGCGGTCTGCTGATCAGTGGCTGGCCTACCTGGGATCATCTGAGGTTCTGTATGGTTACTGTCTGTCTCTAGACTTATCATAACATGTAGTCTACAGGGACCCAGTCTGAACCCAGTGTGCAAAATTGGTTGAAAGACATATTTCCTATGTCTTGTCAACGTCTTTTCAACCAAAAATACATATTTTCAACATATTTTACTCATAGGGAAGGCACTGGGTCATATAAGGTCTGGTGCTCATTGCTCAGTGTAATGTACATAGTGCATATGTGTAACTGGGTCACAGGGGCAGCTAGTGAGTGAACATGCTGAGGTGAGCCATATTAGGAGTTTTACTCATAGCGCCTTGATGTTGAGCCAGTCCGTTATAGCTCCTTTCAGTGAATCTGACTTAACCCAATAAGCAAGCTCTTTAAAGAGTGTGGCATAGTACTTTCAACTCTTTCAACGATCTGAAGAAAATTAGTTTCAACTCTTTGGCTTCATAGCTCAATATTTCCCAGAGCCACTGTGTAGGTTGAGCAAAACAGCTCTAGAACTATTTATACCTTCTTTTGTATACTGGTTTAAAGGAGCAGTCCATGGTTGCTTTGTAGTGTAGTTATGGTGAGACCTGCACAGAAACGTGCTGTTAACACAGACCAATGAGATTAGATGGAGATCTATGGTGAACTAAACCTAAGACGGTTAACATTACAGAGATCTGTATAAACATTATGCAATCCCTTGTTCAATTTGCAGTGGGGTTACTGTGAGATTCACAGGGTGGGAAAACTTTTGTTGGTCTTTAGAAAAGGAACAGGCTTTGCTTATTTGTGAATGGAGGGATTAGTTTGAACACTTCACCCCAAGGAGGGCTATGATCCAATCTGGTTGCCTAGAGACATGTTTTTGTCTGTTGAGCCACTTCCTCTGTGTTCCCTGCCTTAGTTGGACTATTGACAGGCTGTTATGTAAATGCTCCCATGTCATGTTCTGATCTCTGATCTGATAAACGGTTGACGTTTAATTAAACTATCAGGCTGAACTGCCCTTCTCCCGGCTAGAATTATTTTATGAAATGTCTTGTTTCTTGGCACCTATTTTTTCCGATTGGAACATAGGAACTCTGGAATGAGTTTAGTTTTAGTTCTGTATACACTGTCTATCTAAAGTTTACTGAGAGAAACTATACTGAAGTTAAATAATCTTTCTCTGTGGAATGTCTGCAAGGCCCCTCCCCTGTGTGACTCAATAGATGCACAATGCTCAGTCAGCCATCCAGCCTTTGAGGAATACCATTGATTACATGGTGTTTACCGCATTGAGGACCTAGGGTCAAGAGGTCAGAAGACCAAATCCCATTCCCTTTGTCTGGTTAAGGGTGAGAAAGCAGGGGGCAGTGGGGGCAGTGGCATGCCTACTGGAGATTGTGTTTTCTCACAGAAAGGCTGCTCTGCACTAAGGAGCAAAGCCTACTGGAAAAAGATGCTGTGAAAGCAAGTGTTTAGGTGTGAAAGTTAACAGAGTGCACTAGTGCAGGTAGTCATCAAACTAATGAATGTCAGCATAGATACATACTGTATGTGCTGCACCTCTGACTCTGTCGCTTTTATCTACTGATTTTATTTAAGGGACTATTTGTATTAGTGCTTCTGTTATTTTCTTTTAATGAAGTTGAGTTGTTTCTGGTAACTACTCTATTACTCAAGGAGTTGTCACTGTGGAGTTGGGACTGAGACCATTGTTAAGCGAGAACTTTTGTTTTGACAGTTTCACATTATTGTCATGGCAGTGGGATGAGAGGGTATTGACTGAGCATCTGAGTGTCTAGAAGCAGGACATGACAAGTAGAACAAGAATGAATCCATACTGTTTAATGGTTCAGTGCTCAAAATAGGCAGAATGCAGACTTATGGGAATGGTCATTAAATGGTCATTTCAAGAATGAATGAATGAGAAGAGCTGAGGAATGATACTGAGTGAGAACATTTTCTGAGGAAAATCATACAGAACTGCAGAAGTAACTTATGGTACTGTATCATTTGAGGTCCTATCCAGCATGTTGGAGGCTAGAGGGAGTAGAAGAGTAGAGAGCACTCCCCCTGCTGGCGCATTGAGATTGAATGGCTTGACACATTTTTCTTAGATTATTCTTCATTTAGTACCACCGGTCAAGCAGCACAGAATGGATTCTGCAGTTCCTAAAGGTCTTTTTACTTTTCAGGATACATGTTTATTTAGCCTAGATTGTTGGTGCATTCCAGTCAAGAGGTAGCTCTGCTTCTTTAGAAAAAATCTGAAACTAAAGAAAGACATAATAGAGAAGCTTTCCTGTCTAGTCAGGGTTGGGGGCGGTACAGGGAAGATCTTTTGTCCATCGGTAATACATTGTGATCCGTGGGTGAGAAAAGCCCTGATCATTAGGCTACTACACAAAGCCTGGAAGTGTAGGAGTTGCATGAAGAGCCTATGACTAATGGATCTGGCCATTGAGGGTCCGAACCACATTGTGTTTCTATTGTGAAAATAGATGGCCACTGGAATAAAGCTAGTTAAAAGGTGCAGTGCATTCCAGTAGGCCATCTTTCTGCTGCATTGTGTGGAGTGGAGAACATCTCTCATCTTCTCTCTTTGTTATTGAGTAGAAGTAATGCTAAATTCTCCTAGTTCAGTTTAGGGCAAATCACAGCAAGCTCATAGCCTACTTTAATTCCATCAAGTCCCATGATCAATATCTAATAATGAGAGAGAAAATCAAAATAACACAGATGCATGTAATCTAAGAAATATTCTGAATATTAGTGACACATTTTATCCTATAAATTAGGCCTGATGTAAGCTATGCCTTTCATGTTGTGTATTCCCAGTTGTTTGTGAAGAGGACCACGTGTAATGTGAGGCACTAAGATACTGACTGACTCACTCAGAGTAGGTTTTGTAGTGGTTCAATAAGTGAAATGTATCTGGGAGTAATCATGACTAAAATAAAATAAACATTTGGGAGAAATGTTGGTATGTGGATTGCAGGAAAACGGTAAACAATAGAGAGATACTATGATTTATTGCTGAAATTGTTGGAATTATTGACTATAAATATCCTTGTCTGTTAACTTGATTGAACTCCAAACACTGTCTGACAATCTCCTGTCTTAGTGTGAGTGTGCTGTATCTCTTTCCTGTACTAATTCCAATTTAATTGGCAGTTGCCTCAAGGCACTTCAATAACAGTAACAAATGATTTGATTTAGTGGACCTCATCAGACTGCATTTTAAATGCAACTCAGCAACCCCACTTGAATTCCAATGAAAATCTGGCATAGCCTCCTGTTTACTAATGATCCACCGCTGGAGATGTCTGATTGAATCCGAGTCGTGAGCAATGGGACCTGCTTTGTAAATGATCCCAAACCCGAGCAGACAGAGAAATACCGACATCATAACCTAACATTAGCCACCTCTCTGCAAGACTCATACATTATTATCAGTGGAATTGATTACCCGATGAACTGATTATTCAGTCCTACGTCACATCTGGATTTTCATGAGAGGGATAAGCAAAGGGGTCATTCAATAGTGTTAAGAACAAGTAAGAACCCTGTATAATGTGTGTGAATGTATTTAATGGTGGTTCTTCACAGATCCTGTATGAGTAAAACTAGCCTGTGTTTCCCTATCTGTATTCCGCTCCATTCTCAGTGCAACAGGAGAGCAGCCCCAAAGTGATGCCAGGTCACACACAGGATTAAAAGGATTGTGTTTTTCCTGCAGTCCTGCCTTTAATGGCTTGATATCACTACTTAACATTCAGCACATAGCTCATAGTGTAGGCATCGTTCAGGGTGGAGCTTCTATCAGCCTCTCTCTGTAAACAGACACAGAGGACTTCAGAGGCTGCTTGAACACAGGCTTGATGGGGATTGAGGAGAATAATTCCGCTTTTAACATCCTATAAGGAGAAGGCATTGATTATGTGATTGACAGTTCCAGCATCCTGTGTATTGTGTTAAAAAAAATCGCGAAAAGACCATGACTTCAGTCAGAAAAGTGTATAAAGTCAAACTGAATGTATTTCACGCCTGTCAAGGGGGTTAGTTTAGGTAGAAACACTTTGCTCTTTGAAAGAAGTGTTCTCCTCAGAACACTCAGGCTCAGAGTTGAGTGATCCAGTTTCCCCACTGAGTGTATGTTTGGTCCTGAAATAACTGTGTCTGTGTCTCTGTGTGGTCTCCAGGGACAGACATGGCAGTGTTTTGTCTGCTGTGTGCCAAGCGGTTCCAGACCCAGAAGGCTCTGCAGCAGCACATGGAGGTCCATGCAGGGATGCACAGCTACGTCTGCAGCCACTGTGACCACACCTTCCCCAGCCACACCACCCTCAAACGCCACCTGCGCTCACACACAGGTAAGGACTGCATCTGTGTCCTATGTCATCTTCGTCATCATCACCACCACCACCGTTTTCATCATCATCATCACTGTCATATCCGTCAACATCATCGCCTACACTAACACACAATCCAAAGCTGCAATGACATCAATTCCCATAAACCTAAACCCTTTAATCTTTAAATAACTTGAACTACTACTTCTCTCTTGGCACTAGACTGAAGTAGCATGAGACCAATTTTTTTTAATTTCAGTCTACAGTCAGTTTCACTTAATTTATCATGTTTATGTTCACTTAACGTTAATAAACTCGGCTATGATTCACTTTCCTGATGACAGCAATGCTTCGTTATGGCCAGTGTTATGTTTGAGGCTATTTTATCCAGTTTATGTGTTTATGTTCTGAGACACAGCCTTCTAGGTCCCTGCCATTAATGCCTGTCAGTTCTACTGCAGTTCTCCCCAAATGACAGAGCAAACCGAAATAAATATCTACAGAACAACAAATGGCTGTGTTTTTCTCAGAGAGACTACCAAAGATTATTATTCCAAAACTATACAGCAAATGCTCTGAAAAACAACAGAAACCTGAAAACACCATCCAAGCTGGAACTGAGTGAGTAATGTTTAGTCTGAAGCTATATTTTATTTCCAAAAGTCAAGGAGAAAGATACATTACATTATTTTATAATGATTATAAGGACTCTGAATGCCAAGTTAAGGCTACCAAGCTTGATACAACTTCAATTAGCACTGACGTGTCAAGTGAGAGGTATCAAAGCCCTTCAGCCCAACAATGGCAGGTGAGTCGCACAGTCTACTCCAACCAAATGGAGAGGCCTTAGAAGCTGCCTCCCGCTGTTCAGAGGTAATTAAATACAGAACCCTGTGTATGTAGAGAATGATAAGACACGAAGAGAACAAAACAAAGCTCCTTATGGAAAACCAGGACTTTTTGCTGACTATTATGAAAATGGGAACATCAGCAACCTCATCTTCCACACAGACCATCTCCTGGCACAGTGCTATATTAACCAGACCATCCCCTGGTATGACACAGTGCTATATTAACCAGACCCTCCCCTGGCATGGCACAGTGCTATATTAACCAGACCATCCCCTGGCATGGCACAGTGCTATATTAACCAGATCATCCCCTGGCATGGCACAGTGCTATATTAACCAGACCATCCCCTGGCATGGCACAGTGCTATATTAACCAGACCATCCCCTGGTATGACACAGTGCTATATTAACCAGACCCTCCCCTGGCATGGCACAGTGCTATATTAACCAGACCATCCCCTGGTATGACACAGTGCTATATTAACCAGACCATCCCCTGGTATGACACAGTGCTATATTAACCAGACCATCCCCTGGCATGGCACAGTGCTATATTAACCAGACCATCCCCTGGTATGACACAGTGCTATATTAACCAGACCCTCCCCTGGCATGGCACAGTGCTATATTAACCAGACCATCCCCTGGCATGGCACAGTGCTATATTAACCAGACCATACCCTGGCATGGCACAGTGCTATATTAACCAGACCATCCCCTGGCATGACACAGTGCTATATTAACCAGACCCTCCCCTGGCATGGCACAGTGCTATATTAACCAGACCATCCCCTGGCATGGCACAGTGCTATATTAACCAGACCATACCCTGGCATGGCACAGTGCTATATTAACCAGACCATCCCCTGGCATGACACAGTGCTATATTAACCAGACCATCCCCTGGCACAGTGCTATATTAACCAGACCATACCCTGGCATGGCACAGTGCTATATTAACCAGACCATCCCCTGGCATGACACAGTGCTATATTAACCAGACCATCCCCTGGCACAGTGCTATATTAACCAGACCATCCCCTGGCATGGCACAGTGCTATATTAACCAGACCATCCCCTGGCATGACACAGTGCTATATTAACCAGACCATCCCCTGGCATGGCACAGTGCTATATTAACCAGACCATCCCCTGGCATGGCACAGTGCTATATTAACCAGACCATCCCCTGGCATGGCACAGTGCTATATTAACCAGACCATCCCCTGGCATGGCACAGTGCTATATTAACCAGACCATCCCCTGGCATGGCACAGTGCTATATTAACCAGACCATCCCCTGGCATGGCACAGTGCTATATTAACCAGACCATCCCCTGGCACAGTGCTATATTAACCAGACCATCCCCTGGCACAGTGCTATATTAACCAGACCATCCCCTGGCATGGCACAGTGCTATATTAACCAGACCATCCCCTGGCATGGCACAGTGCTATATTAACCAGACCATCCCCTGGCATGACACAGTGCTATATTAACCAGACCATCCCCTGGCATGGCACAGTGCTATATTAACACAGACCATCCCCTGGCATGGCACAGTGCTATATTAACCAGACCATCCCCTGGCACAGTGCTATATTAACCAGACCATCCCGTGGCATGGCACAGTGCTATATTAACACAGACCATCCCCTGGCATGGCACAGTGCTATATTAACCAGACCATCCCCTGGCACAGTGCTATATTAACCAGACCATCCCCTGGCATAGCACAGTGCTATATTAACCAGACCATCCCCTGGCATGGCACAGTGCTATATTAACCAGACCATCCCCTGGCACAGTGCTATATTAACCAGATCATCCCCTGGCATGGCACAGTGCTATATTAACCAGACCATCCCCTGGCATGGCACAGTGCTATATTAACCAGACCATCCCCTGGCATGGCACAGTGCTATATTAACCAGACCATCCCCTGGCATGGCACAGTGCTATATTAACCAGACCATCCCCTGGCATGGCACAGTGCTATATTAACCAGACCATCCCCTGGCATGGCACAGTGCTATATTAACCAGACCATCCCCTGGCATGGCACAGTGCTATATTAACCAGACCATCCCCTGGCATGACACAGTGCTATATTAACCAGACCATCCCCTGGCATGGCACAGTGCTATATTAACACAGACCATCCCCTGGCATGGCACAGTGCTATATTAACCAGACCATCCCCTGGCACAGTGCTATATTAACCAGACCATCCCCTGGCATGGCACAGTGCTATATTAACACAGACCATCCCCTGGCATGGCACAGTGCTATATTAACCAGACCATCCCCTGGCACAGTGCTATATTAACCAGACCATCCCCTGGCATAGCACAGTGCTATATTAACCAGACCATCCCCTGGCATGGCACAGTGCTATATTAACCAGACCATCCCCTGGCACAGTGCTATATTAACCAGATCATCCCCTGGCATGGCACAGTGCTATATTAACCAGACCATCCCCTGGCATGGCACAGTGCTATATTAACCAGACCATCCCCTGGCATGGCACAGTGCTATATTAACCAGACCATCCCCTGGCATGGCACAGTGCTATATTAACCAGACCATCCCCTGGCATGGCACAGTGCTATATTAACCAGACCATCCCCTGGCATGGCACAGTGCTATATTAACCAGATCATCCCCTGGCATGGCACAGTGCTATATTAACCAGACCATCCCCTGGCATGGCACAGTGCTATATTAACCAGACCATCCCCTGGCATGGCACAGTGCTATATTAACCAGACCATCCCCTGGCATGGCACAGTGCTATATTAACCAGATCATCCCCTGGCATGGCACAGTGCTATATTAACCAGACCATCCCCTGGCACAGTGCTATATTAACCAGACCATCCCCTGGCATGGCACAGTGCTATATTAACCAGACCATCCCCTGGCATGGCACAGTGCTATATTAACCAGACCATCCCCTGGCATGACACAGTGCTATATTAACCAGACCATCCCCTGGCATGGCACAGTGCTATATTAACCAGACCATCCCCTGGCATGGCACAGTGCTATATTAACCAGACCATCCCCTGGCATGACACAGTGCTATATTAACCAGACCATCCCCTGGCATGGCACAGTGCTATATTAACCAGACCATACCCTGGCATGGCACAGTGCTATATTAACCAGACCATCCCCTGGCATGGCACAGTGCTATATTAACCAGACCATCCCCTGGCATGGCACAGTGCTATATTAACCAGACCATCCCCTGGCATGACACAGTGCTATATTAACCAGACCATCCCCTGGCATGGCACAGTGCTATATTAACCAGACCATCCCCTGGCATGGCACAGTGCTATATTAACCAGACCATCCCCTGGCATGACACAGTGCTATATTAACCAGACCATACCCTGGCATGGCACAGTGCTATATTAACCAGACCATCCCCTGGCATGGCACAGTGCTATATTAACCAGACCATCCCCTGGCATGGCACAGTGCTATATTAACCAGACCATCCCCTGGCATGACACAGTGCTATATTAACCAGACCATCCCCTGGCATGGCACAGTGCTATATTAACCAGACCATCCCCTGGCATGGCACAGTGCTATATTAACCAGACCATCCCCTGGCATGACACAGTGCTATATTAACCAGACCATCCCCTGGCATGGCACAGTGCTATATTAACCAGACCATCCCCTGGCATGACACAGTGCTATATTAACCAGACCATCCCCTGGCATGGCACAGTGCTATATTAACCAGACCATCCCCTGGCATGGCACAGTGCTATATTAACCAGACCATCCCCTGGCATGGCACAGTGCTATATTAACCAGACCATCCCCTGGCATGGCACAGTGCTATATTAACCAGACCATCCCCTGGCATGACACAGTGCTATATTAACCAGACCATCCCCTGGCATGACACAGTGCTATATTAACCAGACCATCCCCTGGCATGGCACAGTGCTATATTAACCAGACCATCCCCTGGCATGGCACAGTGCTATATTAACCAGACCATCCCCTGGCATGGCACAGTGCTATATTAACCAGACCATCCCCTGGCATGGCACAGTGCTATATTAACCAGACCATCCCCTGGCATGACACAGTGCTATATTAACCAGACCATCCCCTGGCATGGCACAGTGCTATATTAACCAGACCATCCCCTGGCATGGCACAGTGCTATATTAACCAGACCATCCCCTGGCATGACACAGTGCTATATTAACCAGACCATCCCCTGGCATGGCACAGTGCTATATTAACCAGACCATCCCCTGGCATGGCACAGTGCTATATTAACCAGACCATCCCCTGGCATGACACAGTGCTATATTAACCAGACCATCCCCTGGCATGGCACAGTGCTATATTAACCAGACCATCCCCTGGCATGGCACAGTGCTATATTAACCAGACCATCCCCTGGTATGGCACAGTGCTATATTAACCAGACCATCCCCTGGCATGGCACAGTGCTATATTAACCAGACCATCCCCTGGCATGGCACAGTGCTATATTAACCAAACCATCCCCTGGCATGGCACAGTGCTATATTAACCAGACCATCCCCTGGCATGGCACAGTGCTATATTAACCAGACCCTCCCCTGGCATGGCACAGTGCTATATTAACCAGACCATCCCCTGGCATGGCACAGTGCTATATTAACCAGACCATCCCCTCGCACAGTGCTATATTAACCAGACCATCCCCTGGCATGACACAGTGCTATATTAACCAGACCATCCCCTGGCATGGCACAGTGCTATATTAACCAGACCATCCCCTGGCATGGCACAGTGCTATATTAACCAGACCATCCCCTGGCATGACACAGTGCTATATTAACCAGACCATCCCCTGGCATGGTACAGTGCTATATTAACCAGACCATCCCCTGGCATGACACAGTGCTATATTAACCAGACCATCCCCTGGCATGGCACAGTGCTATATTAGCACACTACCCCTCTGTTAAGAGGGTGGTGTGTTACCGAGGGGTGGAAACTCAGGATACTAGACAACGAGGACTCTGAGTCAGCTAATATACATCTCTATAAGTCTGGAACAGTATTGTACAGGGCAACACCAAACAGTTTCAGCTGGTCTTTCACCTAATCAAAGAATTAGCTCAGCAGGAGAAGCTCTCCCTTGAGAAGATACCCCCACCCCGAGCAGGTCAGACCAGACCTCTTCATTATATAACCCCACAGACAGGCAACCCCAAGCAGAAAGTCAACCTCTCAGCACAGAGTACTACCCCCTCATTGAAATGAAGGATACATTTACCCAGCTGGACGTGAGGCAGGTGGAACTGGAACAGCAGGTGATTACACTCCAGTCAGCACAGACCAAGACAACAGTCCAGCACAACACCCCCTTAACCAGACCCGGAGAGCTGGAGGTGGAGAGGGACATATCTGCACTCTGGACTGTGGTGAGACAACTTCAACAGGAGAAGAAGCAGGAGAAGAACAGAGCACTAGAGGAGAGGATCAGACTGCTGGAGGAGAGGGTGAGGGGGGTGGAGGGAGAGGATCAGACTGCTGCTGGAAAGGGTGAGGGGGGTGGAGGAGAGGATCAGACTGCTGCTGGAGAGGGTGAGGGGGATGGTGGAGAGGATCAGACTACTGGAGGAGAGGGTGAGGGGGATGGAGGGAGAGGATCAGACTGCTGGAGGAGAGGGTGGGGGGGATGGTGGAGAGGATCAGCCTACTGGAGGAGAGGGTGAGGGGGATGGAGGAGAGGATCAGACTGCTGCTGGAGAGGGTGGGGGGGATGGTGGAGAGGATCGGACTACTGGAGGAGAGGGTGAGGGGGATGGAGGAGAGGATCAGACTGCTGGAGGAGAGGGTGGGGGGATGGAGGACAGGATCAGACTGCTGGAGGAGAGGGTGAGGGGGATGGAGGAGAGGATCAGACTGCTGGAGGAGAGGGTGAGGGGGATGGAGGAGAGGATCAGACTGCTGGAGGAGAGGGTGGGGGGATGGAGGACAGGATCAGACTGCTGGAGGAGAGGGTGAGGGGGATGGAGGAGAGCATCAGACTGCTGGAGGAGAGGGTGGGGGGGATGGTGGAGAGGATCAGCCTACTGGAGGAGAGGGTGAGGGGGATGGAGGAGAGGATCAGACTGCTGCTGGAGAGGGTGAGGGGGATGGAGGAGAGGATCAGACTGCTGGAGGAGAGGGTGAGGGGGATGGAGGAGAGGATCAGACTGCTGGAGGAGAGGGTGAGGGGGATGGAGGGAGAGGATCAGACTGCTGCTCGAGAGGGTGAGGGGGATGAAGGGAGAGGATCAGACTGCTGCTGGAGAGGGTGAGGGGGATGGAGGAGAGGATCAGACTGCTGGAGGAGAGGGTGAGGGGGATGGAGGAGAGGATCAGACTGCTGGAGGAGAGGGTGAGGGGGATGGAGGAGAGGATCAGACTGCTGGAGGAGAGGGTGAGGGGGATGGAGGAGAGGATCAGACTGCTGGAGGAGAGGGTGAGGGGGATGGAGGGAGGGAGAGGATCAGACTGCTGCTGGAGAGGGTGAGGGGGATGGAGGAGAGGATCAGACTGCTGGAGGAGAGGGTGAGGGTGATGGAGGGAGAGGATCAGACTGCTGGAGGAGAGGGTGAGAGGGATGGAGGAGAGGATCAGACTGCTGGAGGAGAGGGTGAGGGGGATGGAGGAGAGGATCAGACTGCTGCTGGAGAGGGTGAGGGGGATGGAGGGAGAGGATCAGACTGCTGGAGGAGAGGGTGAGGGGGATGGAGGGAGAGGATCAGACTGCTGGAGGAGAGGGTGAGGGGGATGGAGGAGAGGATCAGACTGCTGCTGGAGAGGGTGAGGGGGATGGAGGGAGAGGATCAGACTGCTGCTGGAGAGGGTGAGGGGGATGGAGGAGAGGATCAGACTGCTGGAGGAGAGGGTGAGGGGGATGGAGGAGAGGATCAGCCTGCTGTAGGAGAGGGTGAGGGGGATGGAGGGAGAGGATCAGACTGCTGCTGGAGAGGGTGAGGGGGATGGAGGAGAGGATCAGACTGCTGCTGGAGAGGGTGAGGGGGATGGAGGAGAGGATCAGACTGCTGGAGGAGAGGGTGAGGGGGATGGAGGAGAGGATCAGACTGCTGAAGGAGAGGGTGAGGGGGATGGAGGAGAGGATCAGACTGCTGCTGGAGAGGGTGAGGGGGATGGAGGGAGAGGATCAGACTGCTGGAGGAGAGGGTGAGGGGGATGGAGGAGAGGATCAGACTGCTGGAGGAGAGGGTGAGGGGGATGGAGGGAGAGGATCAGACTGCTGCTGGAGAGGGTGAGGGGGATGGAGGAGAGGATCAGACTGCTGGAGGAGAGGGTGAGGGGGATGGAGGGAGAGGCTCAGACTGCTGGAGGAGAGGGTGAGGGGGATGGAGGAGAGGATCAGACTGCTGAAGGAGAGGGTGAGGGGGATGGAGGGAGAGGATCAGACTGCTGGAGGAGAGGGTGAGGGGGATGGAGGGAGAGGATCAGACTGCTGCTGGAGAGGGTGGGGGGGTGGTGGAGAGGATCAGACTGCTGGAGGAGAGGGTGAGGGGGATGGAGGGAGGGAGAAGATCAGACTGCTGCTGGAGAGGGTGAGAGGGATGGAGGGAGAGGATCAGACTGCTGCTGGAGAGGGTGAGGGGGATGGAGGAGAGGATCAGACTGCTGCTGGAGAGGGTGTGGGGGATGGAGGGAGAGGATCAGGCTGCTGGAGGAGAGGGTGAGGGGGATGGAGGGAGAGGATCAGACTGCTGCTGGAGAGGGTGAGGGGGATGGAGGGAGAGGATCAGACTACTGCTAGAGAGGGTGAGGGGGATGGCGTGTGCCAAAGAACAACCCACTGGAGAGGTGGCCACCTCCGCAGAGAAACCAGCAGAACAGCCCACCTCAGCTCCCGACAAAAGTCTCGACACCACAGCAGAACAGTCCACCCCAGACCCTGACCACGTCTTCATCACAGCAGAACAGTCCCCAGACCCTGACCACGTCTACATCACAGCAGAACAGTCCCCAGACCCTGACCACGTCTACACCACAGCAGAACAGTCCACCCCAGACCCTGACCACGTCTTTAACACAGCAAACAGTCCTCAGACCCTGACCACGTCTACACCACAGCAGAACAGTCCCCAGATCCTGACCACGTCTACACCACAGCAGAACAGTCCACCCCAGACCCTGACCACGTCTTCATCACAGCAGAACAGTTCTCAGACCCTGACCATGTCTACATCACAGCAGAACAGTCCTCAGACCCTGACCACGTCTACACCACAGCAGAACAGTCCACCCCAGACCCTGACCACGTCTACACCACAGCAGAACAGTCCCCAGACCCTGACCACGTCTACACCACAGCAGAACAGTCCACCCCAGACCCTGACCACATCTACATCACAGCAGAACAGTCCCCAGACCCTGACCACGTCTACACCAAAGCAGAACAGTCCACCCCAGACCCTGACCACGTCTTCATCACAGCAGAACAGTCCTGAGACCCTGACCACGTCTACACCACAGCAGAGCAGTCCACCCCAGACCCTGACCACGTCTACACCACAGCAGAACAGTCCAACCCAGACCCTGACCACGTCTACACCATAGCAGAACAGTCCCCAGACCCTTACCACGTCTACACCACAGCAGAACAGTCCCCAGACCCTGACCACGTCTACATCACAGCAGAACAGTCCACCCCAGACCCTGACCATGTCTACACCACAGCAGAACAGTCCTCAGACCCTGACCACGTCTACACCACAGCAGAACAGTCCACCCCAGACTCTGACCACGTCTACATCACAGCAGAATTGTCCACCCCAGACCCTGACCATGTCTACTTCACAGCAGAACAGTCCACCCCAGAACCTGACCACGTGTACACCACAGCAGAACAGTCCTCAGACCCTGACCACGTCTACACCAAAGCAGAACAGTCCTCAGACCCTGACCACGTCTACACCACAGCAGAACAGTCCTCAGACCCTGACCACGTCTACATCACAGCAGAACAGTCCCCAGACCCTGACCACGTCTACATAACAGCAGAACAGTCCTCAGACCCTGACAACATCTACACCACAGCAGAACAGTCCTCAGACCCTGACCACGTCTACACCACAGCAGAACAGTCCCCAGACCTTGACCACATCTACATCACAGCAGAACAGGCCTCAGACACTGACCACATCTACACCACAGAAGAACAGTCCCCAGACCCTGACCACGTCTACATCACAGCAGAACAGTCCCCAGACCCTGACCACGTCTACACCAAAGCAGAACAGTCCACCCCAGACCCTGACCACGTCTTCATCACAGCAGAACAGTCCTGAGACCCTGACCACGTCTACACCACAGCAGAATATTCCAACCCAGACCCTGACCACGTCTACACCATAGCAGAACAGTCCCCAGACCCTTACCACGTCTTCACCACAGCAGAACAGTCCCCAGACCCTGACCACGTCTACATCACAGCAGAACAGTCCACCCCAGACCCTGACCACGTCTACACCATAGCAGAACAGTCCTCAGACCCTGACCACGTCTACACCACAGCAGAACAGTCCACCCCAGACTCTGACCACGTCTACATCACAGCAGAATTGTCCACCCCAGACCCTGACCATGTCTACTTCACAGCAGAACAGTCCACCCCAGAACCTGACCACGTGTACACCACAGCAGAACAGTCCTCAGACCCTGACCACGTCTACACCAAAGCAGAACAGTCCTCAGACCCTGACCCCGTCTACACCACAGCAGAACAGTTCTCATACCCTGACCACGTCTACATCACAGCAGAACAGTCCCCAGACCACGTCTACATCACAGCAGAACAGTCCTCAGACCCTGACAACATCTACACCACAGCAGAACAGTCCTCAGACCCTAACCACGTCTACACCACAGCAGAACAGTCCCCAGACCCTGACCACATCTACATCACAGCAGAACAGGCCTCAGACCCTGACCACATCTACACCACAGAAGAACAGTCCCCAGACCCTGACCACGTCTACATCACAGCAGAACAGTCCCCAGACCCTGACCACATCTACATCACAGCAGAACAGTCCACACCAGACCACGTTGACACCACAGCAGAACAGTCCACCCCAGACCCTGACCACGTCTACATCACAGCAGAACACTCCCCAGACCCTGACCACGTCTACACCACAGCAGAACAGTCCACCCCAGAACCTGACCACGTCTACACCACAGCAGAACAGTCCACCCCAGAACCTGACCACGTCTACACCACAGCAGAACAGTCCACCCCAGACCCTGACCACGTCTACACCACAGCAGAACAGTCCACCCCAGACCCTGACCACGTCTACACCACAGCAGAACAGTCCACCCCAGACCCTGACCACGTCTTCATCACAGCAGAACAGTCCTGAGACCCTGACCACGTCTACACCACAGCAGAACAGTCCACCCCAGACCCTGACCACGTCTACACCACAGCAGAACAGTCCCCAGACCCTTACCAAGTCTACACCACAGCAGAACAGTCCCCAGACCCTGACCACGTCTACATCACAGCAGAACAGTCCACCCCAGACCCTGACCACGTCTACACCACAGCAGAAAAGTCCTCAGACCCTGACCACGTCTACACCACAGCAGAACAGTCCCCAGACCTTGACCACATCTACATCACAGCAGAATTGTCCACCCCAGACCCTGACCATGTCTACTTCACAGCAGAACAGTCCACCCCAGAACCTGACCACGTGTACACCACAGCAGAACAGTCCTCAGACCCTGACCACGTCTACACCAAAGCAGAACAGTCCTCAGACCCTGACCACGTCTACACCACAGCAGAACAGTCCTCAGACCCTGACCACGTCTACATCACAGCAGAACAGTCCCCAGACCCTGACCACGTCTACATCACAGCAGAACAGTCCCCAGACCCTGACAACATCTACACCACAGCAGAACAGTCCTCAGACCCTGACCACGTCTACACCACAGCAGAACAGTCCCCAGACCCTGACCACATCTACATCACAGCAGAACAGGCCTCAGACCCTCACCACATCTACACCACAGAAGAACAGTCCCCAGACCCTGACCACGTCTACATCACAGCAGAACAGTCCTCAGACCCTGACCACGTCTACACCACAGCAGAACAGTCCTCAGACCCTGACCACATCTACATCACAGCAGAACAGTCCTGAGACCCTGACCACGTCTACACCACAGCAGAACAGTCCACCCCAGACTCTGACCACGTCTACATCACAGCAGAATTGTCCACCCCAGACCCTGACCATGTCTACTTCACAACAGAACAGTCCACCCCAGAACCTGACCACGTGTACACCACAGCAGAACAGTCCTCAGACCCTGACCACGTCTACACCAAAGCAGAACAGTCCTCAGACCCTGACCACGTCTACACCACAGCAGAACAGTCCTCAGACCCTGACCACGTCTACATCACAGCAGAACAGTCCCCAGACCCTGACCACGTCTACATCACAGCAGAACAGTCCTTAGACCCTGACAACATCTACACCACAGCAGAACAGTCCTCAGACCCTGACCACGTCTACACCACAGCAGAACAGTCCCCAGACCCTGACCACATCTACATCACAGCAGAACAGGCCTCAGACCCTGACCACATCTACATCACAGAAGAACAGTCCCCAGACCCTGACCACGTCTACATCACAGCAGAACAGTCCCCAGACCCTGACCACATCTACATCACAGCAGAACAGTCCACACCAGACCACGTTGACACCACAGCAGAACAGTCCACCCCAGACCCTGACCACGTCTACATCACAGCAGAACAGTCCCCAGACCCTGACCACGTCTACACCACAGCAGAACAGTCCACCCCAGAACCTGACCACGTCTACACCACAGCAGAACAGTCCACCCCAGAACCTGACCACGTCTACACCATAGCAGAACAGTCCACCCCAGACCCTGACCACGTCTACACCACAGCAGAACAGTCCACCCCAGACCCTGACCACGTCTACACCACAGCAGAACAGTCCCCAGACCCTGACCACGTCTACACCACAGCAGAACAGTCCACCCCAGACCCTGACCACGTCTACATCACAGCAGAACAGTCCCCATACCCTGACCACGTCTACACCACAGCAGAACAGTCCACCCCAGACCCTGACCACGTCTTCATCACAGCAGAACAGTCCTGAGACCCTGACCACGTCTACACCAAAGCAGAACAGTCCACCCCAGACTCTGACCATGTCTACATCCCAGCAGAATTGTCCACCCCAGACCCTGACCATGTCTACTTCACAGCAGAACAGTCCACCCCAGAACCTGACCACGTGTACACCACAGCAGAACAGTCCTCAGACCCTGACCACGTCTACACCAAAGCAGAACAGTCCTCAGACCCTGACCACATCTACACCACAGCAGAACAGTCCTCAGACCCTGACCACGTCTACATCACAGCAGAACATTCCCCAGACCCTGACCACGTCTACATCACAGCAGAACAGTCCTCAGACCCTGACAACATCTACACCACAGCAGAACAGTCCTCAGACCCTGACCACGTCTACACCACAGCAGAACAGTCCCCAGACCCTGACCACATCTACATCACAGCAGAACAGGCCTCAGACCCTCACCACATCTACACCACAGAAGAACAGTCCCCAGACCCTGACCACGTCTACATCACAGCAGAACAGTCCCCAGACCCTGACCACGTCTACATCACAGCAGAAAAGTCCTCAGACCCTGACCACGTCTACACAACAGCAGAACAGTCCTCAGACCCTGACCACATCTACATCACAGCAGAACAGTCCCCAGACCCTGACCACGTCAACACCACAGCAGAACAGTCCACCCCATACCCTGACCACGTCTACATCACAGCACAACAGTCCCCAGACCCTGACCACATCTACATCACAGCAGAACAGTCCACACCAGACCACGTCTACACCACAGCAGAACAGTCCACCCCAGACCCTGACCACGTCTACATCACAGCAGAACAGTCCCCAGACCCTGACCACGTCTACACCACAGCAGAACAGTCCACCCCAGACCCTGACCACGTCTACATCACAGCAGAACAGTCCCCATACCCTGACCACGTCTACATCACAGCAGAACAGTCCACACCAGAACCTGACCACGTCTACATCACAGCAGAATAGTCCCCAGACCATGACCACGTCTACATCACAGCAGAACAGTCCCCAGATCCTGGCCACGTCTACATCACAGCAGAACAGTCCACACCAGACCACGTCGACACCACAGCAGAACAGTCCACACCAGAACCTGACCACGTCTACATCACAGCAGAACACTCCCCAGACCCTGACCACGTCTACATCACAGCAGAACAGTCCACACCAGAACCTGACCACGTCTACACCACAGCAGAGCAGTCCTCAGACCCTGACCACGTCTACACCACAGCAGAACAGTCCCCAGACCCTGACCACGTCTACCCCACAGCAGAGCAGTCCTCAGAACCTGACCACGTCTACATCACAGCAGAACATTCCACCGCAGACCCTGACCACGTCTACACCCCGCAGAACAGTCCTCAGACCCTGACCACGTCTACATCACAGCAGAACAGTCCCCAGACCCTGACCATGTCCACATCACAGCAGAACAGTCCACCCCAGACCCTGACCACGTCTACATCACAGCAGAACAGTCCCCAGACCCTGACCACGTCTACATCACAGCAGAACAGTCCCCAGACCCTGACCACGTCTACACCACAGCAGAACAGTCCACCCCAGACCCTGACCACGTCTTCATCACAGCAGAACAGTCCTGAGACCCTGACCACGTCTACACTACAGCAGAACAGTCCACCCCAGACCCTGACCACGTCTACACCACAGCAGAACAGTCCAACCCAGACCCTGACCACGTCTACACCACAGCAGAACAGTCCCCAGACCCTTACCAAGTCTATACCACAGCAGAACAGTCCCCAGACCCTGACCACGTCTACATCACAGCAGAACAGTCCACCCCAGACCCTGACCACGTCTACACCACAGCAGAACAGTCCTCAGACCCTGACCACGTCTACACCACAGCAGAACAGTCCACCCCAGACTCTGACCACGTCTACATCACAGCAGAATTGTCCACCCCAGACCCTGACCATGTCTACTTCACAGCAGAACAGTCCACCCCAGAACCTGACCACGTGTACACCACAGCAGAACAGTCCTCAGACCCTGACCACGTCTACACCAAAGCAGAACAGTCCTCAGACCCTGACCACGTCTACACCACAGCAGAACAGTCCTCAGACCCTGACCACGTCTACATCACAGCAGAACAGTCCCCAGACCCTGACCACGTCTACATCACAGCAGAACAGTCCTCAGACCCTGACAACAACTACACCACAGCAGAACAGTCCTCAGACCCTGACCACGTCTACACCACAGCAGAACAGTCCCCAGACCCTGACCACATCTACATCACAGCAGAACAGGCCTCAGACCCTCACCACATCTACACCACAGAAGAACAGTCCCCAGACCCTGACCACGTCTACATCACAGCAGAACAGTCCCCAGACCCTGACCACGTCTACATCACAGCAGAACAGTCCTCAGACCCTGACCACGTCTACAACACAGCAGAACAGTCCTCAGACCCTGACCACATCTACATCACAGCAGAACAGTCCCCAGACCCTGACCACGTCTACACCACAGCAGAACAGTCCACCCCAGACCCTGACCACATCTACATCACAGCACAACAGTCCCCAGACCCTGACCACATCTACATCACAGCAGAACAGTCCACACCAGACCACGTTGACACCACAGCAGAACAGTCCACCCCAGACCCAGACCACGTCTACATCACAGCAGAACAGTCCTGAGACCCTGACCACGTCTACACCACAGCAGAACAGTCCACCCCAGACCCTGACCACGTCTACATCACAGCAGAACAGTCCCCATACCCTGACCACGTCTACATCACAGCAGAACAGTCCACACCAGAACCTGACCAAGTCTACATCACAGCAGAATAGTCCCCAGACCATGACCACGTCTACATCACAGCATAACAGTCCCCAGACCCTGACCACATCTACATCACAGCAGAACAGGCCTCAGACCCTCACCACATCTACACCACAGAAGAACAGTCCCCAGACCCTGACCACGTCTACATCACAGCAGAACAGTCCCCAGACCCTGACCACGTCTACATCACAGCAGAACAGTCCTCAGACCCTGACCACGTCTACACCACAGCAGAACAGTCCCTCAGACCCTGACCACATCTACATCACAGCAGAACAGTCCCCAGACCCTGACCACGTCTACACCACAGCAGAACAGTCCACCCCAGACCCTGACCACGTCTACATCACAGCACAACAGTCCCCAGACCCTGACCACATCTACATCACAGCAGAACAGTCCACACCAGACCACGTTGACACCACAGCAGAACAGTCCACCCCAGACCCTGACCACGTCTACATCACAGCAGAACAGTCCCCAGACCCTGACCACGTCTACACCACAGCATAACAGTCCACCCCAGTCCCTGACCACGTCTACATCACAGCAGAACAGTATCCATACCCTGACCACGTCTACATCACAGCAGAACAGTCCACACCAGAACCTGACCACGTCTACATCACAGCAGAATAGTCCCCAGACCATGACCACGTCTACATCACAGCAGAACAGTCCCAGATCCTGGAATACGTCTACATCACAGCACGAACAGTCCTCAGACCAGGGACCACGGTTCATCAAACCAGCGGAAAGTCCATCCCAGACCCGACCACGTCTCATCACAGGAAGATCAGTCCACCCAGGACTTGACCACGTCTACACAACAGCCAGAACGTCCATCCCAGACCCTGACACACGTCTACCACAACAGCAGAACAGTCCTCAGACACCTGACCACATCTACACCACAGCACAGAAGAGTCACCCAGGCCCTACCACGTCTAAATCACATCGAACAGTCCCCAGACCCTGACCACATCTACACCACAACAATCGAACAGTCCGCAGACCACGGTACACGTTCTTACATCACAGCCAGAAACAGTCCCCAGACCCTGACCACGTCTATTCCACAGCAAAACAGTTCCCAGACCCTGACCACGTCTACACCACAGCAGAAGAGTCCACCACAGACCCTGACCACGTCTACATCACATCAGAACAGTCCTTCCCAGACCCTGACCACGTCTTCACCACAGCAGAACAGTCCCCAGACCCTGACCACGTCTACACCACAACAGAACAGTCCAGAGACCCTGACCACGTCTACATCACAGCAGAACAGTCCCCAGACCCTGACCACGTCTACTTCACAGCAGAACAGTCCACCCCAGACCCTGACCACGTCTACTTCACAGCAGAACAGTCCACTTCAGACCCTGACCACGTCTACATCACAGCAGAACAGTCCCCAGACCCTGACCACGTCTACACCACAGCAGAACAGTCCACCCCAGACCCTGACCACGTCTACATCACAGCAGAACAGTCCTCAGACCCTGACCATGTCTACATCATAGCAGAACAGTCCACCCCAGACCCTGACCACGTCTACACCACAGCAGAACAGTCCACCCCAGACCCTGACCACGTCTACACCACAGCAGAACAGTCCCCAGACCCTGACCACATCTACACCACAACAGAACAGTCCCCAGACCCTGACCACGTCTACATCACAGCAGAACAGTACCCAGACCCTGACCACGTCTACACCACAGCAGAACAGTCCCCAGACCCTGACCACATCTACACCACAACAGAACAGTCCCGAGACCCTGACGACGTTTACATCACAGCAGAACAGTCCTCAGACCCTGACCACGTCTACTTCACATCAGAACAGTCCACCCCAGACCCTGACCATGTCTACACCACAGCAGAACATTCCACACCAGACCCTTACCATGGCGACACCACAGCAGAACAGTCCACACCAGACCCTGACCACATCTACACCACAACAGAACAGTCCCCAGACCCTGACCACATCTTCATCACAGCAGAACAGTCCCCAGACCCTGACCACGTCTACTTCACAGCAGAACAGTCCACCCCAGTCCCTGACCATGTCTACATCACAGCAGAACAGTCCACCCCAGACCCTGACCACGTCTACATCACAGCAGAACAGTCCCCAGACCCTGACCACGTCAACATCACAGCAGAACAGTCCCCAGACCCTGACCACGTCACAATCACAGCAGAGCAGTCCTCAGACCCTGACCACGTCTACATCACAGCAGAACAGTCCCCAGACCCTGACCACGTCTACATCACAGCAGAACAGTCCACCCCAGACCCTGACTACGTCTACATCACAGCAGAACAGTCCTCAGACCCGGACCACGTCTACACCACAGAAGAACAGTCCCCAGACCCTGACCACGTCTATTCCACAGCAAAACAGTCCCCAGACCCTGACCACATCTACACCACAACAGAACAGTCCAGAGACCCTGACCACGTCTACTTCACAGCAGAACAGTCCACCCCAGACCCTGACCACGTCTACTTCACAGCAGAACAGTCCCCAGACCCTGACCACGTCTACACCACAGCAGAACAGTCCTCAGACCCTGACCACGTCTACATCACAGCAGAACAGTCCCCAGACCCTGACCACGTCTACACCACAGCAGAACAGTCCTCAGACCCTGACCACGTCTACATCACAGCAGAACAGTCCCCAGACCCTGACCACGTCTACATCACAGCAGAACAGTCCACCCCAGACCCTGACTACGTCTACATCACAGCAGAACAGTCCTCAGACCCTGACCACGTCTACATCACAGCAGAACAGTCCCCAGACCCTGACCACGTCTACATCACAGCAGAACAGTCCACCCCAGACCCTGACTACGTCTACATCACAGCAGAACAGTCCTCAGACCCGGACCACGTCTACACCACAGCAGAACAGTCCACCCCAGACTCTGACCACGTCTACACCACAGCAGAACAGTCCACCCCAGACCCTGACCACGTCTACACCACAGCAGAACAGTCCTCAGACCCTGACCACATCTACACCACAGCAGAAGAGTCCACCCCAGGCCCTTACCACGTCTACATCACATCAGAACAGTCCCCAGACCCTGACCACATCTACACCACAACAGAACAGTCCCCAGACCCGGACCAGGTCTACATCACAGCAGAACAGTCCCCAGACCCTGACCACGTCTATTCCACAGCAAAACAGTCCCCAGACCCTGACCACATCTACACCACAGCAGAAGAGTCCACCCAAGACCCTGACCACGTCTACATCACATCAGAACAGTCCTTCCCAGACCCTGACCACGTCTACACCACAGCAGAACAGTCCCCAGACCCTGACCACATCTACACCACAACAGAACAGTCCAGAGACCCTGACCACGTCTACATCACAGCAGAACAGTCCCCAGACCCTGACCACGTCTACTTCACAGCAGAACAGTCCACCCCAGACCCTGACCACGTCTACTTCACAGCAGAACAGTCCACTTCAGACCCTGACCACGTCTACATCACAGCAGAACAGTCCCCAGACCCTGACCACGTCTACACCACAGCAGAACAGTCCACCCCAGACCCTGACCACGTCTACATCACAGCAGAACAGTCCTCAGACCCTGACCATGTCTACATCATAGCAGAACAGTCCACCCCAGACCCTGACCACGTCTACACCACAGCAGAACAGTCCACCCCAGAGCCTGACCACGTCTACACCACAGCAGAACAGTCCCCAGACCCTGACCACATCTACACCACAACAGAACACTCCCGAGACCCTGACCATGTTTACATCACAGCAGAACAGTCCTCAGACCCTGACCACGTCTACTTCACATCAGAACAGTCCACCCCAGACCCTGACCATGTCTACACCACAGCAGAACAGTCCACACCAGACCCTTACCATGGCGACACCACAGCAGAACAGTCCACACCAGACCCTGACCACATCTACACCACAACAGAACAGTCCCCAGACCCTGACCACATCTTCATCACAGCAGAACAGTCCCCAGACCCTGACCACGTCTACTTCACAGCAGAACAGTCCACCCCAGTCCCTGACCATGTCTACATCACAGCAGAACAGTCCACCCCAGACCCTGACCACGTCTACATCACAGCAGAACAGTCCCCAGACGCTGACCACGTCTACATCACAGCAGAACAGTCCCCAGACCCTGACCACGTCACCATCACAGCAGAGCAGTCCTCAGACCCTGACCACGTCTACATCACAGCAGAACAGTCCCCAGACCCTGACCACGTCTACATCACAGCAGAACAGTCCACCCCAGACCCTGACTGACGTCTACATCACAGCAGAACAGTCCTCAGACCCGGACCACGTCTACACCACAGAAGAACAGTCCACCCCAGACTCTGACCACGTCTACACCACAGCAGAACAGTCCACCCCAGACCCGGACCACGTCTACATCACAGCAGAACAGTCCCCAGACCCTGACCACGTCTATTCCACAGCAAAACAGTCCCCAGACCCTGACCACATCTACACCACAGCAGAAGAGTCCACCCAAGACCCTGACCACGTCTACATCACATCAGAACAGTCCTTCCCAGACCCTGACCACGTCTACACCACAGCAGAACAGTCCCCAGACCCTGACCACGTCTACACCACAACAGAACAGTCCAGAGACCCTGACCACGTCTACATCACAGCAGAACAGTCTCCAGACCCTGACCACGTCTACTTCACAGCAGAACAGTCCACCCCAGACCCTGACCACGTCTACTTCACAGCAGAACAGTCCACTTCAGACCCTGACCACGTCTACATCACAGCAGAACAGTCCCCAGACCCTGACCACGTCTACACCACAGCAGAACAGTCCACCCCAGACCCTGACCACGTCTACATCACAGCAGAACAGTCCTCAGACCCTGACCATGTCTACATCATAGCAGAACAGTCCACCCAAGACCCTGACCACGTCTACACCACAGCAGAACAGTCCACCCCAGAGCCTAACCACGTCTACACCACAGCAGAACAGTCCCCAGACCCTGACCACATCTACACCACAACAGAACAGTCCCCAGACCCTGACCACGTCTATACCACAGCAGAACAGTCCCCAGGCCCTGACCACATCTACACCACACAAGAACAGTCCCCAGACCCTGACCACGTCTACATCACAGCAGAACAGTCCCCAGACCCTGACCACGTCTCCACCACAGCAGAACAGTCCCCAGACCCTGACCACATCTACACCACAACAGAACAGTCCCGAGACCCTGACCACGTCTACATCACAACAGAACAGTCCCCAGACCCTGACCACATCTTCATCACAGCAGAACAGTCCCCAGACCCTGACCACATCTACTTCACAGCAGAACAGTCCACCCCAGTCCCTGACCATGTCTACATCACAGCAGAACAGTCCACCCCAGACCCTGACCACGTCTACATCACAGCAGAACAGTCCTCAGACCCTGACCACGTCTACACCACAGCAGAACAGTCCACCCCAGACCCTGACCACGTCTACATCACAGCAGAACAGTCCTCAGACCCTGACCACGTCTATAACACAGCAGAACAGTCCACCCCGGACCCTGACCACGTCTACACCACAGCAGAACAGTCCCCAGACCCTGACCACATCTACACCACAGCAGAACAGTCCACCCCAGACCCTGAACACATGTACTTCACAGCAGAACAGTCCACCACAGACCCTGACCACGTCTACTTCACAGCAGAACAGTCCACCCCAGACCCTGACCACGTCTACTTCACAGCAGAACAGTCCACCCCAGACCCTGACCACATCTACATCACAGCAGAACAGTCCTCAGACCCTGACCACGTCTACATCACAGCAGAACAGTCCACACCAGACCACGTCGACACCACAGCAGAACAGTCCACCCCAGACCCTGACCACATCTACATCACAGCAGAACAGTCCTCAGATCCTGACCACGTCTACATCACAGCAGAACAGTCCACACCAGACCACGTCGACATTACAGCAGAACAGTCCACCCCAGACCCTGACCACATCTACATCACAGCAGAACAGTCCCCAGACCCTGACCACATCTACATCACAGCAGAACAGTCCCCAGACCCTGACCACGTCTATTCCACAGCAGAACAGTCCCCAGGCCCAGACCACATCTACACCACAATAGAACAGTCCCCAGACCCTGACCACGTCTACATCACAGCAGAACAGTCCCCAGACCCTGACCACGTCTACACCACAGCAGAACAGTCCCCAGACCCTGACCACATCTACACCACAACAGAACAGTCCCGAGACCCTGACCACGTCTACATCACAGCAGAACAGTCCTCAGACCCTGACCACGTCTACTTCACAGCAGAACAGTCCACCCCAGACCCTGACCATGTCTACACCACAGCAGAACAGTCCACACCAGACCCTTACCATGGCGACACCACAGCAGAACAGTCCACACCAGACCCTGACCACATCTACACCACAACAGAACAGTCCCCAGACCCTGACCACATCTTCATCACAGCAGAACAGTCCCCAGACCCTGACCACGTCTACTTCACAGCAGAACAGTCCACCCCAGACCCTGACCACGTCTACTTCACAGCAGAACAGTCCACCCCAGACCCTGACCACGTCTACTTCACAGCAGAACAGTCCACCCCAGACCCTGACCACGCCTACACCACAGCAGAACAGTCCCCAGACCCTGACCACGTCTACATCACAGCAGAACAGTCCCCAGACCCTGACCACATCTACATCACAGCAGAACAGTCCACACCAGACCACGTCTACATCACAGCAGAACAGTCCCCAGACCCTGACCACGTCTATACCACAGCAGAACAGTCCCGAGACCCTGACCACGTCTACATCACAGCAGAACAGTCCTCAGACCCTGACCACGTCTACTTCACAGCAGAACAGTCCACCCCAGACCCTGACCATGTCTACACCACAGCAGAACAGTCCACACCAGACCCTGACCACATCTACACCACAACAGAACAGTCCCCAGACCCTGACCACGTCTTCTTCACAGCAGAACAGTCCACCCCAGACCCTGACCATGTCTACATCACAGCAGAACAATCCACCCCAGACCCTGACCACATCTACATCACAGCAGAACAGTCCCCAGACCCTGACCACGTCTACATCACAGCAGAACAGTCCCCAGACCCTGACCACGTCTATATCACAGCAGAACAGTCCACACCAGACCCTGACCACGTCTACATCACAGCAGAACAGTCCTCAGACCCTGACCACGTCTACACCACAGCAGAACAGTCCCCAGACCCTGACCACATCTACTTCACAGCAGAACAGTCCACCCCAGACCCTGACCACGCCTACACCACAGCAGAACAGTCCCCAGGCCCTGACCACGTCTACATCACAGCAGAACAGTCCCCAGACCCTGACCACGTCTACACCACAGCAGAACAGTCCACCCCAGACCCTGAACACATCTACTTCACAGCAGAACAGTCCACCCCAGACCCTGACCACGTCTACTTCACAGCAGAACAGTCCACCCCAGACCCTGACCACGTCTACTTCACAGCAGAACAGTCCACCCCAGACCCTGACCACGTCTACTTCACAGCAGAACAGTCCACCCCAGACCCTGACCACCTCTACACCACAGCAGAACAGTCCACACCAGACCCTGACCACGCATACACCACAGCAGAACAGTCCCCAGACCCTGACCACATCTACCTCACAGCAGAGCAGACCTCAGAACCTGACCACATCTACATCACAGCAGAACAGTCCCCAGACCCTGACCACGTCTATACCACAGCAGAACAGTCCCGAGACCCTGACCACGTCTACATCACAGCAGAACAGTCCTCAGACCCTGACCACGTCTACTTCACAGCAGAACAGTCCACCCCAGACCCTGACCATGTCTACACCACAGCAGAACAGTCCACACCAGACCCTGACCACATCTACACCACAACAGAACAGTCCCCAGACCCTGACCACGTCTTCTTCACAGCAGAACAGTCCACCCCAGACCCTGACCATGTCTACATCACAGCAGAACAATCCACCCCAGACCCTGACCACATCTACATCACAGCAGAACAGTCCCCAGACCCTGACCACGTCTACATCACAGCAGAACAGTCCCCAGACCCTGACCACGTCTACATCACAGCAGAACAGTCCACACCAGACCCTGACCACGTCTACATCACAGCAGAACAGTCCTCAGACCCTGACCACGTCTACACCACAGCAGAACAGTCCCCAGACCCTGACCACATCTACTTCACAGCAGAACAGTCCACCCCAGACCCTGACCACGCCTACACCACAGCAGAACAGTCCCCAGGCCCTGACCACGTCTACATCACAGCAGAACAGTCCCCAGACCCTGACCACGTCTACACCACAGCAGAACAGTCCACCCCAGACCCTGAACACATCTACTTCACAGCAGAACAGTCCACCCCAGACCCTGACCACGTCTACTTCACAGCAGAACAGTCCACCCCAGACCCTGACCACGTCTACTTCACAGCAGAACAGTCCACCCCAGACCCTGACCACGTCTACTTCACAGCAGAACAGTCCACCCCAGACCCTGACCACGTCTACACCACAGCAGAACAGTCCACACCAGACCCTGACCACGCCTACACCACAGCAGAACAGTCCCCAGACCCTGACCACATCTACATCACAGCAGAACAGTCCTCAGACCCTGACCACGTCTACATCACAGCAGAACAGTCCCCAGACCCTGACCACGTCTACAACACAGCAGAACAGTCCACTCCAGACCCTGACCAAGTCTACATCACAGCAGAACAGTCCTCAGATCCTGACCACGTCTACATCACAGCAGAACAGTCCACACCAGACCACGTCGACACCACAGCAGAACAGTCCACCCCAGACCCTGACCACATCTACATCACAGCAGAACAGTCCCCAGACCCTGACCACGTCTACATCACAGCAGAACAGTCCCCAGACCCTGACCACGTCTATTCCACAGCAGAACAGTCCCCAGGCCCTGACCACATCTACACCACAACAGAACAGTCCCCAGACCCTGACCACGTCTACATCACAGCAGAACAGTCCCCAGACCCTGGCCACGTCTACACCACAGCAGAACAGTCCCCAGACCCTGACCACATCTATACCACAACAGAAAAGACTGTCCCCAGTCCACCTGGCCATGCTGCTGCTCCAGTTTCAACTGTTCTGCCTGCGGCTACGGAACCCTGACCTGTTCACCGGACGTGCTTGTTGCACCCTCGACAATTACTATGATTATTATTATTTGACCATGCTGGTCATTTACGAACATTTTAACATCTTGACCATGTTCTGTTATAATATCCACCCGGCACAGCCAGAAGAGGACTGGCCACCCCTCATAGCCTGGTTCCTCTCTAGGTTTCTTCCTAGGTTTTTGGCCTTTCTCAGGAGTTTTTCCTAGGGAGTTTTTCCCAGCCACCGTGCTTCTTTCACATGCATTGCTTGCTGTTTGGGGTTTTAGGCTGGGTTTCTGTACAGCACTTTGAGATTTCAGCTGATGTACGAAGGGCTATATACATAAATTTGATTTGATTTGATTTTGATTTGAACAGTCCCGAGACCCTGACCACGTCTACATCACAGCAGAACAGTCCTCAGACCCTGACCACGTCTACTTCACAGCAGAACAGTCCACCCCAGACCCTGACCATGTCTACACCACAGCAGAAAAGTCCACACCAGACCCTTACCATGGCGACACCACAGCAGAACAGTCCACACCAGACCCTGACCACATCTACACCACAACAGAACAGTCCTCAGACCCTGACCACATCTTCATCACAGCAGAACAGTCCCCAGACCCTGACCACGTCTACTTCACAGCAGAACAGTCCACCCCAGACCCTGACCACGTCTACTTTACAGCAGAACAGTCCACCCCAGACCCTGACCACGCCTACACCACAGCAGAACAGTCCCCAGGCCCTGACAACGTCTACATCACAGCAGAACAGTCCCCAGACCCTGACCACATCTACATCACAGCAGAACAGTCCACACCAGACCACGTATACACCACAGCAGAACAGTCCCCAGACCCTGACCACGTCTACATCACAGCAGAACAGTCCCCAGACCCTGACCACGTCTACCCCACAGCAGAGCAGACCTCAGAACCTGACCACGTCTACATCACAGCAGAACAGTCCCCAGACCCTGACCAAGTCTACATCACAGCAGAACAGTCCACCCCAGACCCTGACCACGTCTACACCACAGCAGAACAGTCCCCAGACCCTGACCACGTCACCATCACAGCAGAGCAGTCCTCAGACCCTGACCACGTCTACATCACAGCAGAACAGTCCCCAGACCCTGACCACGTCTACATCACACCAGAACAGTCCACCCCAGACCCTGACCACGTCTACATCACAGCAGAACAGTCCACCCCAGACCCTGACTACGTCTACATCACAGCAGAGCAGTCCTCAGACCCGGACCACGTCTACACCACAGCAGAACAGTCCTCAGACCCTGACCACGTCTACATCACAGCAGAACAGTCCTCAGACCCTGACCACGTCTACACCACAGCAGAACAGTCCCCAGACCCTGACCACATCTACTTCACAGCAGAACAGTCCACCCCAGACCCTGACCACGTCTACATCACAGCAGAACAGTCCCCAGACCCTGACCACGTCTACATCACAGCAGAACAGTCCCCAGACCCTGACCATGTCTACACCACAGAGCAGTCCCTAGACCCTGACCACGTCTACATCACAGCAGAACAGTCCCCAGACCCTGACTATGTCTACATCACAGCAGAACAGTCCTCAGACCCTGACCGCATCTACATCACAGCAGAACAGTACACCCCAGACCCTGACCACGTCTACACCACAGCAGAACAGTCCTCAGACCCTGACCACATCTACACCACAACAGAACAGTCCTCAGACCCTGACCACGTCTACACCACAGCAGAACAGTCCCCAGACCCTGACCACGTCTACACCACAGCAGAACAGTCCCCAGACCCTGACCACGTCTACACCACAACAGAACAGTCCCGAGACCCTGACCACGTTTACATCACAGCAGAACAGTCCTCAGACCCTGACCACGTCTACTTCACATCAGAACAGTCCACCCCAGACCCTGACCATGTCTACACCACAGCAGAACAGTCCACACCAGACCCTTACCATGGCGACACCACAGCAGAACAGTCCACACCAGACCCTGACCACATCTACACCACAACAGAACAGTCCCCAGACCCTGACCACATCTTCATCACAGCAGAACAGTCCCCAGACCCTGACCACGTCTACTTCACAGCAGAACAGTCCACCCCAGTCCCTGACCATGTCTACATCACAGCAGAACAGTCCACCCCAGACCCTGACCACGTCTACATCACAGCAGAACAGTCCCCAGACCCTGACCACGTCTACATCACAGCAGAACAGTCCCCAGACCCTGACCACGTCTACACCACAACAGAACAGTCCCCAGACCCTGACCACGTCTACATCACAGCAGAACAGTCCCCAGACCCTGACCACGTCTACTTCACAGCAGAACAGTCCACCCCAGACCCTGACCACGTCTACTTCACAGCAGAACAGTCCACTTCAGACCCTGACCACGTCTACATCACAGCAGAACAGTCCACAGACCCTGACCACGTCTACACCACAGCAGAACAGTCCACCCCAGACCCTGACCACGTCTACATCACAGCAGAACAGTCCTCAGACCCTGACCATGTCTACATCATAGCAGAACAGTCCACCCCAGACCGTGACCACGTCTACACCACAGCAGAACAGTCCACCCCAGAGCCTGACCACGTCTACACCACAGCAGAACAGTCCCCAGACCCTGACCACATCTACACCACAACAGAACAGTCCCCAGACCCTGACCACGTCTATACCACAGCAGAACAGTCCCCAGGCCCTGACCACATCTACACCACACAAGAACAGTCCCCAGACCCTGACCACGTCTACATCACAGCAGAACAGTCCCCAGACCCTGACCACGTCTACACCACAGCAGAACAGTCCCCAGACCCTGACCACATCTACACCACAACAGAACAGTCCCGAGACCCTGACCACGTTTACATCACAGCAGAACAGTCCTCAGACCCTGACCACGTCTACTTCACAGCAGAACAGTCCACCCCAGACCCTGACCATGTCTACACCACAGCAGAACAGTCCACACCAGACCCTTACCATGGCGACACCACAGCAGAACAGTCCACACCAGACCCTGACCACATCTACACCACAACAGAACAGTCCCCAGACCCTGACCACATTTTCATCACAGCAGAACAGTCCCCAGACCCTGACCACGTCTACTTCACAGCAGAACAGTCCACCCCAGTCCCTGACCATGTCTACATCACAGCAGAACAGTCCACCCCAGACCCTGACCACGTCTACATCACAGCAGAACAGTCCCCAGACCCTGACCACGTCTACATCACAGCAGAACAGTCCCCAGACCCTGACCACGTCACCATCACAGCAGAGCAGTCCTCAGACCCTGACCACGTCTACATCACAGCAGAACAGTCCCCAGACCCTGACCACGTCTACATAACAATAGAACAGTCCACCCCAGACCCTGACTACGTCTACATCACAGCAGAACAGTCCTCAGACCCGGACCACGTCTACACCACAGAAGAACAGTCCACCCCAGACTCTGACCACGTCTACACCACAGCAGAACAGTCCACCCCAGACCCTGACCACGTCTACACCACAGCAGAACAGTCCTCAGACCCTGACCACATCTACACCACAGCAGAAGAGTCCACCCCAGGCCCTTACCACGTCTACATCACATCAGAACAGTCCCCAGACCCTGACCACATCTACACCACAACAGAACAGTCCCCAGACCCGGACCACGTCTACATCACAGCAGAACAGTCCCCAGACCCTGACCACGTCTATTCCACAGCAAAACAGTCCCCAGACCCTGACCACATCTACACCACAGCAGAAGAGTCCACCCAAGACCCTGACCACGTCTACATCACATCAGAACAGTCCTTCCCAGACCCTGACCACGTCTACACCACAGCAGAACAGTCCCCAGACCCTGACCACGTCTACACCACAACAGAACAGTCCCCAGACCCTGACCACGTCTACATCACAGCAGAACAGTCCCCAGACCCTGACCACGTCTACTTCACAGCAGAACAGTCCACCCCAGACCCTGACCACGTCTACTTCACAGCAGAACAGTCCACTTCAGACCCTGACCACGTCTACATCACAGCAGAACAGTCCACAGACCCTGACCACGTCTACACCACAGCAGAACAGTCCACCCCAGACCCTGACCACGTCTACATCACAGCAGAACAGTCCTCAGACCCTGACCATGTCTACATCATAGCAGAACAGTCCACCCCAGACCCTGACCACGTCTACACCACAGCAGAACAGTCCACCCCAGAGCCTGACCACGTCTACACCACAGCAGAACAGTCCCCAGACCCTGACCACATCTACACCACAACAGAACAGTCCCCAGACCCTGACCACGTCTATACCACAGCAGAACAGTCCCCAGGCCCTGACCACATCTACACCACACAAGAACAGTCCCCAGACCCTGACCACGTCTACATCACAGCAGAACAGTCCCCAGACCCTGACCACGTCTACACCACAGCAGAACAGTCCCCAGACCCTGACCACATCTACACCACAACAGAACAGTCCCGAGACCCTGACCACGTTTACATCACAGCAGAACAGTCCTCAGACCCTGACCACGTCTACTTCACAGCAGAACAGTCCACCCCAGACCCTGACCATGTCTACACCACAGCAGAACAGTCCACACCAGACCCTTACCATGGCGACACCACAGCAGAACAGTCCACACCAGACCCTGACCACATCTACACCACAACAGAACAGTCCCCAGACCCTGACCACATCTTCATCACAGCAGAACAGTCCCCAGACCCTGACCACGTCTACTTCACAGCAGAACAGTCCACCACAGTCCCTGACCATGTCTACATCACAGCAGAACAGTCCACCCCAGACCCTGACCACGTCTACATCACAGCAGAACAGTCCCCAGACCCTGACCACGTCTACATCACAGCAGAACAGTCCACACCAGACCCTGACCACGTCTACATCACAGCAGAACAGTCCACACCAGACCCTGACCACGTCTACATCACAGCAGAACAGTCCTCAGACCCTGACCACGTCTACACCACAACAGAACAGTCCACCCCAGACCCTGACCACGTCTACATCACAGCAGAAATGTCCTCAGACCCTGACCACGTCTATAACACAGCAGAACAGTCCACCCCAGACCCTGACCACGTCTACACCACAGCAGAACAGTCCCCAGACCCTGACCACATCTACACCACAGCAGAACAGTCCACCCCAGACCCTGAACACATGTACTTCACAGCAGAACAGTCCACCACAGACCCTGACCACGTCTACTTCACAGCAGAACAGTCCACCCCAGACCCTGACCACGTCTACTTCACAGCAGAACATTCCACCCCAGACCCTGACCACATCTACATCACAGCAGAACAGTCCTCAGACCCTGACCACGTCTACATCACAGCAGAACAGTCCACACCAGACCACGTCGACACCACAGCAGAACAGTCCACCCCAGACCCTGACCACATCTACATCACAGCAGAACAGTCCTCAGATCCTGACCACGTCTACATCACAGCAGAACAGTCCACACCAGACCACGTCGACACCACAGCAGAACAGTCCACCCCAGACCCTGACCACATCTACTTCACAGCAGAACAGTCCCCAGACCCTGACCACATCTACATCACAGCAGAACAGTCCCCAGACCCTGACCACGTCTATTCCACAGCAGAACAGTCCCCAGGCCCAGACCACATCTACACCACAATAGAACAGTCCCCAGACCCTGACCACGTCTACATCACAGCAGAACAGTCCCCAGACCCTGACCACGTCTACACAACAGCAGAACAGTCCCCAGACCCTGACCACATCTACACCACAACAGAACAGTCCCGAGACCCTGACCACGTCTACATCACAGCAGAACAGTCCTCAGACCCTGACCACGTCTACTTCACAGCAGAACAGTCCACCCCAGACCCTGACCATGTCTACACCACAGCAGAACAGTCCACACCAGACCCTTACCATGGCGACATCACAGCAGAACAGTCCACACCAGACCCTGACCACATCTACACCACAACAGAACAGTCCCCAGACCCTGACCACATCTTCATCACAGCAGAACAGTCCCCAGACCCTGACCATGTCTACTTCACAGCAGAACAGTCCACCCCAGACCCTGACCACGTCTACTTCACAGCAGAACAGTCCACCCCAGACCCTGACCACGTCTACTTCACAGCAGAACATTCCACCCCAGATCCTGACCACGCCTACACCACAGCAGAACAGTCCCCAGACCCTGACCACGTCTACATCAGAGCAGAACAGTCCCCAGACCCTGACCACATCTACATCACAGCAGAACAGTCCACACCAGACCACGTCTACACCACAGCAGAACAGTCCCCAGACCCTGACCACGTCTACATCACAGCAGAACAGTCCCCAGACCCTGACCACATCTACCTCACAGCTGAGCAGACCACAGAACCTGACCACATCTACATCACAGCAGAACAGTCCCCAGACCCTGACCACGTCTATACCACAGCAGAAAATTCCCGAGACCCTGACCACGTCTACATCACAGCAGAACAGTCCTCAGACCCTGACCACGTCTACTTCACAGCAGAACAGTCCACCCCAGACCCTGACCATGTCTACACCACAGCAGAACAGTCCACACCAGACCCTGACCACATCTTCACCACAACAGAACAGTCCCCAGACCCTGACCACGTCTTCTTCACAGCAGAACAGTCCACCCCAGACCCTGACCATGTCTACATCACAGCAGAACAATCCACCCCAGACCCTGACCACATCTACATCACAGCAGAACAGTCCTCAGACCCTGACCACGTCTACATCACAGCAGAACAGTCCACACCAGACCACGTCGACACCACAGCAGAACAGTCCACCCCAGACCCTGACCACATCTACATCACAGCAGAACAGTCCTCAGATCCTGACCACGTCTACATCACAGCAGAACAGTCCACACCAGACCACGTCGACACCACAGCAGAACAGTCCACCCCAGACCCTGACCACATCTACTTCACAGCAGAACAGTCCCCAGACCCTGACCACATCTACATCACAGCAGAACAGTCCCCAGACCCTGACCACGTCTATTCCACAGCAGAACAGTCCCCAGGCCCAGACCACATCTACACCACAATAGAACAGTCCCCAGACCCTGACCACGTCTACATCACAGCAGAACAGTCCCCAGACCCTGACCACGTCTACACAACAGCAGAACAGTCCCCAGACCCTGACCACATCTACACCACAACAGAACAGTCCCGAGACCCTGACCACGTCTACATCACAGCAGAACAGTCCTCAGACCCTGACCACGTCTACTTCACAGCAGAACAGTCCACCCCAGACCCTGACCATGTCTACACCACAGCAGAACAGTCCACACCAGACCCTTACCATGGCGACATCACAGCAGAACAGTCCACACCAGACCCTGACCACATCTACACCACAACAGAACAGTCCCCAGACCCTGACCACATCTTCATCACAGCAGAACAGTCCCCAGACCCTGACCATGTCTACTTCACAGCAGAACAGTCCACCCCAGACCCTGACCACGTCTACTTCACAGCAGAACAGTCCACCCCAGACCCTGACCACGTCTACTTCACAGCAGAACATTCCACCCCAGATCCTGACCACGCCTACACCACAGCAGAACAGTCCCCAGACCCTGACCACGTCTACATCAGAGCAGAACAGTCCCCAGACCCTGACCACATCTACATCACAGCAGAACAGTCCACACCAGACCACGTCTACACCACAGCAGAACAGTCCCCAGACCCTGACCACGTCTACATCACAGCAGAACAGTCCCCAGACCCTGACCACATCTACCTCACAGCTGAGCAGACCACAGAACCTGACCACATCTACATCACAGCAGAACAGTCCCCAGACCCTGACCACGTCTATACCACAGCAGAAAATTCCCGAGACCCTGACCACGTCTACATCACAGCAGAACAGTCCTCAGACCCTGACCACGTCTACTTCACAGCAGAACAGTCCACCCCAGACCCTGACCATGTCTACACCACAGCAGAACAGTCCACACCAGACCCTGACCACATCTTCACCACAACAGAACAGTCCCCAGACCCTGACCACGTCTTCTTCACAGCAGAACAGTCCACCCCAGACCCTGACCATGTCTACATCACAGCAGAACAATCCACCCCAGACCCTGACCACATCTACATCACAGCAGAACAGTCCCCAGACCCTGACCACGTCTACATCACAGCAGAACAGTCCCCAGACCCTGACCACGTCTATATCACAGCAGAACAGTCCACACCAGACCCTGACCACGTCTACATCACAGCAGAACAGTCCTCAGACCCTGACCACGTCTACACCACAGCAGAACAGTCCCCAGACCCTGACCACATCTACTTCACAGCAGAACAGTCCACCCCAGACCCTGACCACGCCTACACCACAGCAGAACAGTCCCCAGACCCTGACCACGTCTACACCACAACAGAACAGTCCACCCCAGACCCTGAACACATCTACTTCACAGCAGAACAGTCCACCCCAGACCCTGACCACGTCTACTTCACAGCAGAACAGTCCACCCCAGACCCTGACCACGTCTACTTCACAGCAGAACAGTCCACCCCAGTCCCTGACCATGTCTACATCACAGCAGAACAGTCCACCCCAGACCCTGACCACGTCTACATCACAGCAGAACAGTCCCCAGACCCTGACCACGTCTACATCACAGCAGAACAGTCCACACCAGACCCTGACCACGTCTACATCACAGCAGAACAGTCCACACCAGACCCTGACCACGTCTACATCACAGCAGAACAGTCCTCAGACCCTGACCACGTCTACACCACAGCAGAACAGTCCACCCCAGACCCTGACCACGTCTACATCACAGCAGAACAGTCCTCAGACCCTGACCACGTCTATACCACAGCAGAACAGTCCACCCCAGACCCTGACCACGTCTACACCACAGCAGAACAGTCCCCAGACCCTGACCACATCTACACCACAGCAGAACAGTCCACCCCAGACCCTGAACACATCTACTTCACAGCAGAACAGTCCACCCCAGACCCTGACCACGTCTACTTCACAGCAGAACAGTCCACCCCAGACCCTGACCACGTCTACTTCACAGCAGAACAGTCCACCCCAGACCCTGACCACGTCTACATCACAGCAGAACAGTCCTCAGACCCTGACCACGTCTACATCACAGCAGAACAGTCCACACCAGACCACGTCGACACCACAGCAGAACAGTCCACCCCAGACCCTGACCACATCTACATCACAGCAGAACAGTCCTCAGATCCTGACCACGTCTACATCACAGCAGAACAGTCCACACCAGACCACGTCGACACCACAGCAGAACAGTCCACCCCAGACCCTGACCACATCTACATCACAGCAGAACAGTCCCCAGACCCTGACCACATCTACATCACAGCAGAACAGTCCCCAGACCCTGACCACGTCTATTCCACAGCAGAACAGTCCCCAGGCCCAGACCACATCTACACCACAATAGAACAGTCCCCAGACCCTGACCACGTCTACATCACAGCAGAACAGTCCCCAGACCCTGACCACGTCTACATCACAGCAGAACAGTCCTCAGACCCTGACCACGTCTACACCACAGCAGAACAGTCCCCAGACCCTGACCACATCTACTTCACAGCAGAACAGTCCACCCCAGACCCTGACCACGCCTACACCACAGCAGAACAGTCCCCAGACCCTGACCACGTCTACACCACAACAGAACAGTCCACCCCAGACCCTGAACACATCTACTTCACAGCAGAACAGTCCACCCCAGACCCTGACCACGTCTACTTCACAGCAGAACAGTCCACCCCAGACCCTGACCACGTCTACTTCACAGCAGAACAGTCCACCCCAGTCCCTGACCATGTCTACATCACAGCAGAACAGTCCACCCCAGACCCTGACCACGTCTACATCACAGCAGAACAGTCCCCAGACCCTGACCACGTCTACATCACAGCAGAACAGTCCACACCAGACCCTGACCACGTCTACATCACAGCAGAACAGTCCACACCAGACCCTGACCACGTCTACATCACAGCAGAACAGTCCTCAGACCCTGACCACGTCTACACCACAGCAGAACAGTCCACCCCAGACCCTGACCACGTCTACATCACAGCAGAACAGTCCTCAGACCCTGACCACGTCTATAACACAGCAGAACAGTCCACCCCAGACCCTGACCACGTCTACACCACAGCAGAACAGTCCCCAGACCCTGACCACATCTACACCACAGCAGAACAGTCCACCCCAGACCCTGAACACATCTACTTCACAGCAGAACAGTCCACCACAGACCCTGACCACGTCTACTTCACAGCAGAACAGTCCACCCCAGACCCTGACCACGTCTACTTCACAGCAGAACAGTCCACCCCAGACCCTGACCACATCTACATCACAGCAGAACAGTCCTCAGACCCTGACCACGTCTACATCACAGCAGAACAGTCCACACCAGACCACGTCGACACCACAGCAGAACAGTCCACCCCAGACCCTGACCACATCTACATGACAGCAGAACAGTCCTCAGATCCTGACCACGTCTACATCACAGCAGAACAGTCCACACCAGACCACGTCGACACCACAGCAGAACAGTCCACCCCAGACCCTGACCACATCTACATCACAGCAGAACAGTCCCCAGACCCTGACCACATCTACATCACAGCAGAACAGTCCCCAGACCCTGACCACGTCTATTCCACAGCAGAACAGTCCCCAGGCCCTGACCACATCTACACCACAACAGAACAGTCCCCAGACCCTGACCACGTCTACATCACAGCAGAACAGTCCCCAGACCCTGACCACGTCTACACCACAGCAGAACAGTCCCCAGACCCTGACCACATCTACACCACAACAGAACAGTCCCGAGACCCTGACCACGTCTACATCACAGCAGAACAGTCCTCAGACCCTGACCACGTCTACTTCACAGCAGAACAGTCCACCCCAGACCCTGACCATGTCTACACCACAGCAGAACAGTCCACACCAGACCCTTACCATGGCGACATCACAGCAGAACAGTCCACACCAGACCCTGACCACATCTACACCACAACAGAACAGTCCCCAGACCCTGACCACATCTTCATCACAGCAGAACAGTCCCCAGACCCTGACCATGTCTACTTCACAGCAGAACAGTCCACCCCAGACCCTGACCACGTCTACTTCACAGCAGAACATTCCACCCCAGACCCTGACCACGTCTACTTCACAGCAGAACATTCCACCCCAGACCCTGACCACGCCTACACCACAGCAGAACAGTCCCCAGACCCTGACCACGTCTACATCACAGCAGAACAGTCCCCAGACCCTGACCACATCTACATCACAGCAGAACAGTCCACACCAGACCACGTCTACACCACAGCAGAACAGTCCCCAGACCCTGACCACGTCTACATCACAGCAGAACAGTCCCCAGACCCTGACCACATCTACCTCACAGCTGAGCAGACCACAGAACCTGACCACATCTACATCACAGCAGAACAGTCCCCAGACCCTGACCACGTCTATACCACAGCAGAACAGTCCCGAGACCCTGACCACGTCTACATCACAGCAGAACAGTCCTCAGACCCTGACCACGTCTACTTCACAGCAGAACAGTCCACCCCAGACCCTGACCATGTCTACACCACAGCAGAACAGTCCACACCAGACCCTGACCACATCTACACCACAACAGAACAGTCCCCAGACCCTGACCACGTCTTCTTCCCAGCAGAACAGTCCACCCCAGACCCTGACCATGTCTACATCACAGCAGAACAATCCACCCCAGACCCTGACCACATCTACATCACAGCAGAACAGTCCCCAGACCCTGACCACGTCTACATCACAGCAGAACAGTCCCCAGACCCTGACCACGTCTATATCACAGCAGAACAGTCCACACCAGACCCTGACCACGTCTACATCACAGCAGAACAGTCCTCAGACCCTGACCACGTCTACACCACAGCAGAACAGTCCCCAGACCCTGACCACATCTACTTCACAGCAGAACAGTCCACCCCAGACCCTGACCACGCCTACACCACAGCAGAACAGTCCCCAGGCCCTGACCACATCTACATCACAGCAGAACAGTCCCCAGACCCTGACCACGTCTACACCACAGCAGAACGTTCCACCCCAGACCCTGAACACATCTACTTCACAGCAGAACAGTCCACCCCAGACCCTGACCACGTCTACTTCACAGCAGAACAGTCCACCCCAGACCCTGACCACGTATACTTCACAGCAGAACAGTCCACCCCAGACCCTGACCACGTCTACTTCACAGCAGAACAGTCCACCCCAGACCCTTACCACGTCTACACCACAGCAGAACAGTCCACACCAGACCCTGACCACGTCTACACCACAGCAGAACAGTCCCCAGACCCTGACCACGTCACCATCACAGCAGAGCAGTCCTCAGACCCTGACCACGTCTACATCACAGCAGAACAGTCCCCAAACCCTGACCACGTCTACATCACACCAGAACAGTCCACCCCAGACCCTGACCACGTCTACATCACAGCAGAACAGTCCACCCCAGACCCTGACTACGTCTACATCACAGCAGAGCAGTCCTCAGACCCGGACCACGTCTACACCACAGCAGAACAGTCCTCAGACCCTGACCACGTCTACATCACAGCAGACCAGTCCTCAGACCCTGACCACGTCTACACCACAGCAGAACAGTCCCCAGACCCTGACCACATCTACTTCACAGCAGAACAGTCCACCCCAGACCCTGACCACGTCTACATCACAGCAGAACAGTCCCCAGACCCTGACCACGTCTACATCAAAGCAGAACAGTCCCCAGACCCTGACCACGTCTACACCACAGCAGAACAGTCCCCAGACCCTGACCACGTCTACATCACAGCAGAACAGTCCCCAGACCCTGACCACGTCTACACCACAGGAGAACAGTCCACCCCAGACCCTGACCACGTGTACATCACAGCAGAACAGTCCTCAGACCCTGACCACGTCTACATCACAGCAGAAGAGTCCACCCCAGACCCTGACCACGTCTACATCACAGCAGAACAGTCCACCCCAGACCCTGACCACGTCTACATCACAGCAGAACAGTCCACCTTAGACCCTGACCACGTCTACATCACAGCAGAACAGTCCCCAGACCCTGACCACGTCTACATCACAGCAGAACAGTCCACCCCAGACCCTGACCATGTCTATACCACAGCAGAACAGTCCCCAGACCCTGACCACGTCTACACCACAGCAGAACAGTCCTCAGACCCTGACCACATCTACATCACAGCAGAACAGTCCACCCCAGACCCTGACCACGTCTACACCACAGCAGAACAGTCGTCAGACCCTGACCACGTCTACTTCACAGCAGAACAGTCCACCCCAGACCCTGACCATGTCTACACCACAGCAGAAAAGTCCACACCAGACCCTTACCATGGCGACACCACAGCAGAACAGTCCACACCAGACCCTGACCACATCTACACCACAACAGAACAGTCCTCAGACCCTGACCACATCTTCATCACAGCAGAACAGTCCCCAGACCCTGACCACGTCTACTTCACAGCAGAACAGTCCACCCCAGACCCTGACCACGTCTACTTCACAGCAGAACAGTCCACCCCAGACCCTGACCACGTCTACTTCACAGCAGAACAGTCCACCCCAGACCCTGACCACGTCTACTTCACAGCAGAACAGTCCACCCCAGACCCTGACCACGCCTATACCACAGCAGAACAGTCCCCAGGCCCTGACCACGTCTACATCAGAGCAGAACAGTCCCCAGACCCTGACCACATCTACATCACAGCAGAACAGTCCACACCAGACCACGTCTACACCACAGCAGAACAGTCCCCAGACCCTGACCACGTCTACATCACAGCAGAACAGTCCCCAGACCCTGACCACGTCTACCCCACAGCAGAGCAGACCTCAGAACCTGACCACGTCTACATCACAGCAGAACAGTCCCCAGACCCTGACCAAGTCTACATCACAGCAGAACAGTCCACCCCAGACCCTGACCACGTCTACACCACAGCAGAACAGTCCCCAGACCCTGACCACGTCACCATCACAGCAGAGCAGTCCTCAGACCCTGACCACGTCTACATCACAGCAGAACAGTCCCCAGACCCTGACCACGTCTACATCACACCAGAACAGTCCACCCCAGACCCTGACCACGTCTACATCACAGCAGAACAGTCCACCCCAGACCCTGACTACGTCTACATCACAGCAGAGCAGTCCTCAGACCCAGACCACGTCTACACCACAGCAGAACAGTCCTCAGACCCTGACCACGTCTACATCACAGCAGAACAGTCCTCAGACCCTGACCACGTCTACACCACAGCAGAACAGTCCCCAGACCCTGACCACATCTACTTCACAGCAGAACAGTCCACCCCAGACCCTGACCACGTCTACATCACAGCAGAACAGTCCCCAGACCCTGACCACGTCTACATCACATCAGAACAGTCCCCAGACCCTGACCATGTCTACACCACAGAGCAGTCCCTAGACCCTGACCACGTCTACATCACAGCAGAACAGTCCCCAGACCCTGACCATGTCTACACCACAGAGCAGTCCCTAGACCCTGACTATGTCTACATCACAGCAGAACAGTACACCCCAGACCCTGACCACGTCTACACCACAGCAGAACAGTCCTCAGACCCTGACCACATCTACACCACAACAGAACAGTCCTCAGACCCTGACCACGTCTACACCACAGCAGAACAGTCCCCAGACCCTGACCACGTCTACATCACAGCAGAACAGTCCCCAGACCCTGACCACGTCTACACCACAGCAGAACAGTCCACCCCAGACCCTGACCACGTCTACATCACAGCAGAACAGTCCTCAGACCCTGACCACGTCTACATCACAGCAGAAGAGTCCACCCCAGACCCTGACCACGTCTACATCACAGCAGAACAGTCCACCCCAGACCCTGACCACGTCTACATCACAGCAGAACAGTCCCCAGACCCTGACCACGTCTACATCACAGCAGAACAGTCCACCCCAGACCCTGACCACATCTACATCACAGCAGAACAGTCCACCCCAGACCCTGACCACGTCTACATCACAGCAGAACAGTCCCCAGACCCTGACCACGTCTACATCACAGCAGAACAGTCCCCAGACCCTGACCATGTCTACACCACAGAGCATCCCCTAGACCCTGACCACGTCTACATCACAGCAGAACAGTCCCCAGACCCTGACTATGTCTACATCACAGCAGAACAGTCCTCAGACCCTGACCACATCTACATCACAGCAGAACAGTCCACCCCAGACCCTGACCACGTCTACACCACAGCAGAACAGTCCTCAGACCCTGACCACATCTACACCACAACAGAACAGTCCTCAGACCCTGACCACGTCTACACCACAGCAGAACAGTCCCCAGACCCTGACCACGTCTACATCACAGCAGAACAGTCCACACCAGACCCTTACCACTTCGACACCACAGCAGAACAGTCCACCCCAGACCCTGACCACGTCTACATCACAGCAGATCAGTCCCCAGACCCTGACCACGTCTACACCACAGCAGAACAGTCCCCAGACCCTGACCACGTCTACATCACAACAGAACAGTCCCCAGACCCTGACCACGTCTACATCACAGCAGAACAGTCCCCAGACCCTGACCACATCTACATCACAGCAGAACAGTCCACACCAGACCCTGACCACGTCTACATCACAGCAGAACAGTCCCCAGACCCTGACCACGTCGACATCACAGCGGTACAGGCAAATGAAGAACCCCAAGCAAAGGAGATCTCACCCCCTCTGAGCTCCCCCCTGTCAGCCAGCCTGATAGCCCTCCTGACAACCACACCCACTGAGGACATACACAAGACACAGATTGTACTCCTTATGGACTCAAACGGGAAATACATACAAGAAAAAAATATGTTTCCCAAACACAGTGTGTCTAAACTCTGGTGTCCAAACACCCAGCACGCCCTAGACCTTCTGTCTGAGGACCAACTAGGTTCACCTAGCCACATAATAATACACACAGGTACAAACGACCTGAGAGCACAGCAGGAAAGGGTGGCCACAGCACTCAAGAGAGTGATTGAAAAAGCTTTTTCTACTTTCCCCAATGCACAGTGGTTATATCCACCCTGCTACCACGAAAATACTTCCACCCTGTTACCATACAGCGGGTAAACGCAAGTATTTCCCGTGACTCTGCCTCAAAACCAAATGTTTACCTGGCCCACCACTCCACCCTGGACTTGAACAGCCTTTATGACCAGGTCCACCTATACAAGGCAGCAGTGCCCACCTTCGCTCGGACACTAAAGGACATCGCTCTCAAACACAGCCCCAACACTTCACACAGGAGCAACAGATCAATAGACACAATGCCCAGACCAGCGAGATTCTCTCCCAGACCTGCGGGTCCCCCCCCCCCCCCCCCCTCGGACCTACACATAGACCCACACCTACATCCGGACCACAACACCACCAGCCACATCCACACACCCACCCCAACCAATCAACAACCCCCCAAGTCAGCCATGCCCACACCCCATTTAGGCCCCCTCAGATCAGACCTATGCCCCTCCTGCCCACCCCATGCACTCCACACCCGCAAAGAGGGCCTCAACATGGAAGTCCCACATACGCCCAGGCCGTGAGCAGGCAAACAGGCCCAACCCTCACTCTTACACTAGCCCAAGCCAATGGCATGTACCAGGTGCTCAGCAGGCTCTGCTCACACTTACTGGCTGTGAATGATCTGAGAGACAAGGCAAGAAGGTTCTATGCTATCAAAAGGAACATAAAGAATTCACAAAATGGGACAAACACCAAATTGAGACTCTGCATGCAGAATTCTGCAAAAATATCCTCCGTGTACAATGTAAAACACCAAATAATGCATGCAGAGCAGAATTAGGCCGATGCCCGCTAATTATCAAAATCCAGAAAAGAGACGTTCAATTCTACAACCACCTAAAAGGAAGCGATTCCCAAACCATCCATAACAAAGCCATCACTTACAGAGAGATGAACCTGGAGAAGAGTCCCCTAAGCAGCTGGTCCTGGGGCTCTGTTCACAAACAGACCCCACAGAGCCCCAGGACAGCAACACAATTAGACCCAACCAAATCATGAGAAAACAAAAAGATAATTACTTGACACATGGGAAAGAATTAACTGTGACTGACCCAAACTTAAGGAAAGCTTTGACTATGTACAGACTCAGTGAGCATAGTCTTGCTATTGAGAAAGGTCGCCGTAGGCAAACATGGCCCTCAAGAAAAGACCAGCTATGTGCACACTGCCCACAAAATGAAGTGGAAACTGAGCTGCACTTCCTAACCTCCTGCCAAATGAATGACCATATTAGAGACACATATTTCCCTCAGATTACACCGATCCACAAAGAATTAGAAAATTAGACCCGATTTTGATAAACTCCCACATCTACTGGGCGAAATTCCGCAGCAATATGTGTGACCTGTTGCCACAAGAAAAGGGCAAACAGTGAAGAACAAACACCCTTGTAAATACAAACCAAATGTATTTTTATTTATTTTCCCTTTTGTACTTTAACCATTTGCACATTGTTACAACACTGTACATATACAGTTGAAGTCGGAAGTTTACATACACCTTAGCCAAATACATTTCAACACAGTTTTTCACAATTCCTGACATTTAATCCTAGTAAAAATTCCCTGTCTTAGGTCAGTTAGGATCACCACTTTAGTTTAAGAATGTGAAATGCCAGAATAATAGTAGAGAGAATGATTTATTTCAGCTTTTATTTCTTTCATCACATTCCCAGTTGGTCAGAAGTTTACATACACTCAATTAGTATTTGGTAGCATTGCCTTTAAATTGTTTAACTTGGTTAAAACGTTTCATGTAGCCTTCCACAAGCTTCCCACAATAAGTTGGGTGAATTTTAGCCCATTCCTCCTGACAGAGCTGGTGTAAGTGAGTCAGGTTTGTAGGCCTCCTTGCTCGCACACACTTTTTCAGTTCTGCCCACACATCTATAGGATTGAGGTCAGGGCTTTGTGATGGCCACTCCAATACCTTGACATTGTTGTCCTTAAGCCATTTTGCCACAACTATGGAAGTATGCTTGGGGTCATTGTCCATTTGGAAAACCCATTTGTGACCAAGCTTTAACTTCCTGACTGATGTCTTGAGATGTTGCTTCAATATATGCACATCATTTTCCTGCCTCATGATGCCATCTATTTTGTGAAGTGCACCAGTCCCTCCTGCAGTAAAGCACCCCCACAACATGATGCTGTCACCCACGTGCTTCACGGTTGGGATGGTGTTCTTCGGCTTGCAAGCCTCCCCCTTTTTCCTCCAAACATAACGATGGTCATTATGGCCAAAGAGTTCTATTTTTGTTTCATCAGACCAGAGGACATTTCACCAAAAAGTACGATCTTTGACCCCATGTGCAGTTGCAAACTGTAGCTTTTTCATGGCGGTTTTGGAGCAGTGGCTTCTTCCTTGCTGAGCGGCCTTTCAGGTTATATTGATATAGGACTCGTTTTACTGTGGATAAAAACAACTTTTGTGCCTGTTTCCTCCAGCATCTTCACAAGGTCCTTTGCTGTTGTTCTGGGATTGATTTGCACTTTTCACACCAAAGTACATTCATGTTTAGGAGACAGAACACGTCTCCTTCCTGAGCGGTATGGCGGCTGCGTGGTCCCATGGTGTTTATACTTGCGTACTATTGTTTGTACAGATGAACATGGTACCTTCAGGCATTTGGAATTGCTCCCAAGGATGAACCAGACTTGTGGAGGTTTAAAAAACGAATTCTGAGGTCGTGGCTGATTTCCTTTGATTTTCACATGATGTCAAGCAAAGAGGCACTGAGTTTGAAGGAAGGCCTTGAAATGCATCCACAGGTACTCCTCCAATTGACTCAAATGATGTCAATTAGCCTATCAGAAGCTTCTAAAGCAATGACATCATTTTCTGGAATGTTCCAAGCTGTTTAAAGGCACAGTCAACTTAGTGTGTGTAAACTTCTGACCCACTGGAATTGTGATACAGTGAATTATAAGTTAAATAATCTGTCTGTAAACAATTGGTGGAGAAATGACTTGTGTCATGCACATAGTAGATGTCCTAACTGACTTGTCAAAACTATAGTTTGTTTACAAGACATTTGTGGAGTGTATGTAAACTTCTAACTTCAACTGTACATAATATGACATTTGTAATGTCTTTATTATTTTGGAACTTCTGTGAGTGTAATGTTTCCTGTTCATTTTGTTGTTTATTTCACTTTTGTATATTATCTACTTCACTTGCCTTGGCAATGTTAACATATGTTTCCCATGCCAATAAAGCCCCTTGAATTGAATTGAGAGAGAGAGACCACTTCTTCTGATCCACATCTAAATTGAACAAAAACATAATTGATTAGTGGAGTTTGGCCATCATTGTGTATCTTGTCTATACCGCAGTCTTCTTGGTAGTATCATTGGGTACATGTCATGTGTCTGATGAGCAGTGTAGTGTACTGTCCCATTTGGCTGTTGCTGTGGACTCTGAGCTAATGAGACACATAGGTCATTGCAGATGACTCAAAGCCACAGCCTCAGAGAGAGATGGATAAAGTATGGAAAGACACACATGTCTAGAGGACTTCTATTAGCTGTTAGCCGGAGGGAGTGTCCTCACATGTCCTCACAATTTTATGCACAGTATATTATATTACTTTTATTAAATACAGTACTGCGCAAAAGTTTTAGGCAGGTGTGAATAAATGCTGTAAAGTAAGAATGCTTTCAAAAATAGACATGTTAATAGATTATATTTATCAATTAACAAAATGCAAAGTGAGTAAATAGAAGTTAAATCTACATAAAATCAATATTTGGTGTGACCACACTTTGCCTTCAAAACAGCATAAATTCTTCTACGTACACTTGAACACAGTTTTTGAAGGAACCCGGCAAGTAGGCAACATCTTGGAGAACTAACCACAGTTCTTCTGTGGATTTAGGCAGCCTCAGGTGCTTCTCTCTTTTCATGTATTCCCAGACAGACTCAATGATGTTGAGATCAGGGCTCTGTGGGGGCCATACCATCACTTCCAGGACTCCTTGTTCTTGTTTACGCTGAAGATAGTTCTTAATGACTTTCGCTGTATGTTTGGGATTGTTGTCATGCTGCAGAATACATTTGGGGCCAATCACATGCCTCCCTGATGGTATTGCATGATGGATAAGTATCTGCCTGTACTTCTCAGCATCGAAGAGACCATTAATTCTGACCAAATCCCCAACTCCATTTGCAGAAATGCAGCCACAAACATGCAAGGAACCTCCACCATGCTTCACTGTTGCCTGCAGACACTCGTTCGTGTGCCGCTCTCCAGCCCTTTGGCGAACAAACTGCCTTCTGCTACAGCCAAATATTTGACTCATCAGTTCAGAGCACCTGCTGCCATTAATCTGCACCTCAGTTCCTGTGTTTTCGTGCATAGTTGAGTCGCTTGGCCTTGTTTCCACGTCGGAGCTATGGCTTTTTGGCCGCAAGTCTCCCATGAAGGCCACTTCTGACCAAGCTTCTCCGGACAGTAAATGGGTGTACCAGGGTCCCACTGTTTTCTGCCAATTCTGAGCTGATGACACTGCTGGACATCTGATTGTGAAGGGAAGTAAGCATGATGTGTCTTTCATCTGCTGCAGTAAGTGTCCTTGGCCGACCACTCCGTCTACGGTCCACAACGTTGCCCGTTTCTTTGTGCTTCTTCAAAAGAGCTTGGACAGCACATCTAGAAACCCCTGTCTGCTTTGATATTTCTGCCTGGGAGAGACCTTGTTGATGCATTATAACTACCTTGTGTCTTGTTGCTGTGCTCAGTCTTGCCATGGTGTATGACTTTTGACAGTAAACTGTCTTCAGCAACCTCACCTTGTTAGCTGAGTTTGGCCGTTCCTCACCCAGTTGTATTCCTCCTACACAGCTGTTTCAGTTCATGATTGTGTTTCAACCTAGATATTGAATTGATGATCATTAGCACCTGTTTGGTATAATTGTTTAATCATACACCTGACTATATGCCTACAAAATCCCTGACTTTGTGCAAGCGTACCACCAAGAATTTATGCTGTTTTGAAGGCAAAGGGTGGTCACACCAAATATGGATTTGATTTAGATTTGTCTTTTGTTCACTCACTTTGCATTTAGTTAATTGATAAATATAATCTATTACTCTATCTATAATCTATTAATGTCTATTTTTGAAAGCATTCTTACTTTACAGCATTTCTTCACACCTGCCTAAAACTTTTGCCCAGTACTGTATATAACAATAATATAATAGACTGTATATAATAATAATATAATATACTGTATATAATAATAATATAATTGTCACGTCCTGACCATAGTAAGATGTGATTTTCTATGGTAGAGTTGGTCAGGTCATGACAGGGGGTGTTTTGTGTTTTTCTATGTTTTCTATTTCTATGTTTAAGTTCTAGTTGTTCTATTTCTATGTTGTTGTTTTTTAGGTTGAGCTCCAATTGGAGACAGCTGGTCCTCGTTGCCTCTAATTGGAGATCATATTTAAGTAGGGGTTTTTCTTCCTGGGTTTTGAGTAGTGTTTGTTTCTCTCTGCGTCACAGTTTGTTGTTTTTGTCAATTCAGTTATTATTGTTTTGCAAAGTTTCACGGATTTAATAAAATGTGGAACTATAACCACGCTGCACTTTGGTCCGCTCCTTTCGACAGCCGTGACAGAATCACCCACCACAAAAGGACCAAGCAGCATGCCCAAGAGCAACAGAAATGGACCTGGGAGGAAATTCTGGACGGAAAAGGACCCTGGAGGCAGGCTGGGGAGTATCGCCGTCCGAGGGAGGAGATTGAGGCAGCTAAAGCGGAGCGGCGTCATTATGAGGCGCTGTACCAACAACGAGGCAAGTGCGTGAGACAGCCCCCCCCAAAAAATTGGAGATTGGCAGAGTCAGGTTGGAGACCTGAGCCAACTCCCCGTGCTTACTGTGGGGGGCGAGTGATCGAGCAAGCACCATGTTATGCTGAGATACGCACTGTGTCGCCAGTGCGCAGCTATAGCCCGGTGCGCTCGGTGCAAGCTCCTCACAGGTGCCGTGCTAGAGTTGGCATTCAGCCAGGAAGGAGTATGCCTGCTCAGCGTTCCTGGTCTCCGGTGCGTCTTCTCGGCCCAGGTTATCCTGCGCCAGCTCTACGCACAGTAACCCCAGTTCACCAACACAAACCTGTGCGACCTGTCACAACGCCTCGCGCTTGTCGGGCTACGGAGGTTATCCAGCCAGGACAGGTTGTGCCAGCCATAAGCTCCAGACCTCCAGTGCACCTCCACGGCCCAGTATACCCTGTGCCTATTCCGCACACCGGGCCTCCAGTGACGTTCCCTAGTCCAGAACTCTCAGCGACGTTCTCTAGTCCGGTGAGACCTATTCCAGCTCCACGAAAGAAGCCTCCTGTGATGATCTATGGTCTGAAGCCTCCAGTGATGATCCATGGCACGAAGCCTCCAGTCATGATCCATGGCGTGGAACCTGTAGTGATGATCCATGGCACGACGCTCCCCAGTCCGGAGCCTCCAGCGACGCTCCCCAGTACGAAACCTCCAGCGGCGGCTTGCAGCCCAGAGCCTCCAGCGGCAGCCTGCAGCCCAGAACCTCCAGCAATGATCTACAGTCCGGTTCTTTCGACGACGATCCATGGTCAGGTGGTAATAAAGCAGAAGGATCAGCAGGTGGAGCGGGGAGTATGCCCCGAACCGGAGCCGCCTCCTCTGCTGGAGGTTACATTGGGGGGAAAAAGTATTTGATCCCCTGCTGATTTTGTACGTTTGCCCACTGACAAAGAAAGGATCAGTCTATAATTTGAATGGTAGGTTTATTTGAACAGTAAGAGACAGAATGACAACAAAAATATCCAGAAAAACGCATGTCAAAAATTTTATAAATTGATTTGCATTTTAATGAGGGAAATAAGTATTTGACCCCCTCTCAATCAGAAAGATTTCTGGCTCCCAGGTGTCTTTTATACAGGTAACGAGCTGAGATTAGGAGCACACTCTTAAAGGGAGTGCTCCTAACCGCAGCTTGTTACCTGTAAAAAAGACACCTGGGAGCAGAAGCAATCAATCAATCAGATTACAAATTCTCCACCATGGCCAAGACCAAACAGCTCTCCAAGGATATCAGGGACAAGATTGTAGACCTACACAAGGCTGGAATGGGCTACAAGACCATCGCCAAGCAGCTTGGTAAGAAGGTGACAACATTTGGTGCGATTATTCGCAAATGGAAGAAACACAAAAGAACTGTCAATATCCCTCGGCCTGGGGCTCCATGCAAGATCTCAGCTTGTGGAGTTGCAATGATCATGAGGAATCAGCCCAGAACTACACGGGAGGATCTTGTCAATGATCTCAAGGCATCTGGGACCATAGTCACCAAGAAAACAATTGGTACAACACTATGCCGTGAAGGACTGAAATCCTTAAGCGCCTGCAAGGTCCCCCTGCTCAAGAATACATATACAGGCCCGTCTGAAGTCTGCCAATGAACATCTGAATGACTCAGAGGACAACTGGTGAAAGTGTTGTGGTCAGATGAGACCAAAATGGAGCTCTTTGACATCAACTCAACTCGCCGTGTTCGGAGGAGGAGGAATGCTGCCTATGACCCCAAGAACACCATCTCCGCCGTCAAACATGGAGGTGGAAACATTATCCTTTGGGGGTGTTTTTCTGCTAAGAGGACAGGACAACTTCACCGCATCAAAGGGACGATGGACGGGGCCATGTACCGTCAAATCTTGGGTGAAAACCTCCTTCCCTCAGCCAGGGCATTGAAAATGGGTCATGGATGTGTATTCCAGCATGACAATGATCCAAAATACACGGCCAAGGCAACAAAGGAGTGCCTCAAGAAGAAGCACATTAAGGTCCTGGAGTGGCCTAGCCAGTCTCCAGACCTTAATCCCATAGAAAATCTGTGGAGGGAGCTGAAGGTTTGAGTTGCCAAACGCCCAGTCTCGAAACCTTAATGACTTGGAGAAGATCTGCAAAGAGTGGGACAAAATCCCTCCTGAGATGTGTGCAAACCTAGTGGCCAACTACAAGAAACGTCTGACCTCTGTGGTTGCCAACAAGGGTTTTGCCACCAAGTACTAAGTTATGTTGTTGTACTTCTATGTTTTTTTTGGGGGGGGGTTATCTCCAATTGGAGGCAGCTGGTCCTCGTGTCCTCTAATTGGAGATCATATTTAAGTAGGGGTTTTTCTGCCTGGGTTTTGTGGGTGATTATATTTTGAATAGTGTTTGTTTCTCTCTGCGTCACGGTTTGTTGTTTTTGTCAATTCAGTTATTGTTTTGCAAAGTTTCACGGACTTAATAAAATGTGGAACTACAACCACGCTGCACTTTGGTCCGCTCCTTTCGACAGCCGTGACAATAATATACTGTATATAATAATAATATACTGTATATAATAATAATATAATATACTGTATATAATAATGTGAGACCTGTATATCTGAAAGCACATTCTTTTTTCCAGCCTGATATGCAAAAGGTTCTGTTTTTATTGTCCTGTACAACTACATTAATAAGTAGTAGTCACGATAAAGTAACCCTTTTGATACCATTTGCTGAAGAGCTGAGGCCTACCTGAACCGTTTGCTACTGTTAAGCATTATGACACCTGTAATAACGTGTATCCAACCTTTACCCAACCTGTGTCTAACCTGTTTCCAGGTGACCACCCGTTTGAGTGTGAGTTCTGTGGGAGCTGTTTCCGGGACGATGGCATGCTGAGGGGACACAAACGCATCCACACAGGAGAGAAGCCTTACGAGTGTAACGGCTGTGGCAAAAGGTTCAGCCTCAAGCACCAGCTGGAGACCCACTACCGCGTACACACAGGTTAGAGAGCAGTGTGTGGTCGTAATAAAAACACACTCCCACGTCAGATTGTTTTGTGTTAATAACAGCATACACACAGGTCAAACCAATGTGTGTCAGATAGTACCACTGGTTTTAGCACATAGTCGAGGAAAGGTTTCACGAGTATGCCGTTGTATTTCTATAGGTGAGAAGCCATTTGAGTGCAAGATCTGTCACCAGCGATCCAGGGACTACTCTGCCATGATCAAGCACCTGCGCACCCACAACGGAGCGTCGCCCTACCAGTGTACCATCTGCCAGGACTTCTGCCCCAGCCTGGCAGCCATGCAGAAACACATGAAGAGCCACAGACCCGAGGATGTGCCCGTGGACTGGAGGATAGAGAAGACCTACCTGTACGTATGCTACGTCTGAGTAGGACTTAGACACTAAGACACACTATCCTATGTGTGGGCAGGTTTTTCATCTTATTCTTTCCTCAAAAGAAAAGTAAGTTGATAATTTCTGTGGTTTGATTGTTTTTATCACGAATTGCCACAGTGATCTGTCATTACATTAAACCTCCATATGTGTTGAAGGCTGAAGGACTACTAGTCAGGTTACCACAGCAGTGAAAGTGTTGCACTAGAAAGGATATTGAGTTCTATCTGCTGTGACTCTGATTGTGAGACATAGAACCAAACTTCTCTGGTCGAATTGCAGTACTATTGCCACCCTTACTACGTAGATTGGTTGAGACAAACAAACATTTCCTGGGTTATTATTTCCTGTCACATTTCCTGTTATTGATTTTTTGGGGTGTTTGTTTTTTGCATGATTTACTTGAATGGTCTCCATAAGCTTGATTTAATTTGTCTTATTTTTCCAGTGCGCATATTACGCATATAATTTTCCCTACCTGTCAGTTAGTCTATCTGCTCATGCTGATTGACAAGCATTAAGGTGTAACAGGTTTTGCTATTTATGTCATGCATCGATTTTGTTACCAAATAGGTGTTGGTTATTTTTACCCAACCTCAAGGCCGTTTATTTTGATATTAGAATAAGCGCTAACTCTTCGATCTTCAACTTTTACACAGAGGCAATAGCACATCTTAGAACTGGTGTTTTTCATTGTGTTTTCGTCCATCGTCTGTAGCTTTACCTTCAAATGTCCTTTTATATTGGTGAAGCGGCTTAAAATGTTCTGAGAATTAATCAATGGAATTGATTTGGACGGTTGCCTGTTGGGTAGAAAAAAAGATTTGAAAGTCTTCAAAGTGACTTTTGTGTGAATTTTTTTATCAGTAGAATTATAGCAGTCTGTTAAATCACAGAATTAAAACATTTTCTAAGTGATGAAAAGAAAGAACATGTGAGTAAAAGTGTTGTCTTTTTTACTAAACGTGAAAAGTTGAATCACTAAAAGCAGGTTATCGTCAGTTGTGATGTCTGTTGCTGTAAAGGTAATTGTATCTTATTCCTAGACGAGAGCCAAAAGAGGGCTTCTCTGACTTTAAAATGTTGTATTTTTGTATTACAGTGATCTGCAATTTGTTTACATTTGTTTTGATTTCAGAAACATCTTTTCTTGTGTGTTTTGTAAGTCTCTGGAGTCTGATTTTAGTAAGAGCCCTCCCTGTGCCTCTTTTATAAATGGAGAATAGATGTGCTGAATACATGAATACAGTATATGTTTGTTGTATTGACCGTTGTTGTTCCTGGGTGTTTGTTTATTGTTGGTGAAGAACTGATTTTCACTGCCATGCCATAGTAGACCCGATTGTCTAAACATTGTAATTTGAAACAAGATACTTGTTCTAATGACTATGTTATTATGCCCCAGGCACCTCAAGCCTCAAAGCAAAGTTTACGACTGAGATTTTCTTTCAAAATGTTCTGTCATGTCAAATGGGGATAAAATGCACAGAATACATAGTGGTATTGTTAATAACCTTTATAAAGCTAGATGTTCAGCATATATGGGTCTATCTAACACTATGGCCTTCTAGAACAAAAAGCCAACACTCAATGCCATGAAAACAATTAAAAGCACCGACTCATCTTCACTCTACTGCTATTCTATTCTACATACACATGCACTATAAGGATCTTAGGATTTTTGTGGTGGACCAAAACTAACAAAGCTCTTTCAAAAAAGGTTTTTCTTTGATCGTTCTATGTTGTAACAAAGCAGAAGTAGTTTTATTTGGTATGTGTACTAGCAGGATGTGATGATCATCATTTAGGTAGATATTATGTAAATGTTTGTCTACCTCAGCACCAGTTCAGTCAGTGCTTGTCCTGGTGTCCAATCAGGGTTGTTCTTCTTGCCACGTGTGTTAAATCCTTTTGCATTACAGCTTTGTAACACTGTGTGTGCAAGTGTTTTCTCAGTGTGGATTCAGGCACAGCTCTTTTTACGCATCAGTGTTCTGTGGCATGATGAAAAAAGAATAAAATAGAAACAATTTTACAATGCAGGTCTTTATTGCGTCATCAGTCAAGTAAAGTGAGTTCTTACTGTCTGGTTTTTGTGCATACTATTCACATGCACTACAGGAATATGTTCCATGTTTGAAGATGTTATAAAAGATCTAAATGCTAATTGTATGTAGTTCTTGAGCTGTTCTTGTCTATTATTGTTCTGTATTGTGTCATGTTTTGTGTGGACCACAAACAACAGCTAATGGGGATCCTAATAAAATACAAAACAATCCACGAAGGTTGTGTTAATAATAATACATTTTATTTGCACCTTTCAAAATAAAATAGCAAAAATAAACATGTCAGTAAGAAACGGTTGTGTTTTCCTGTCTCACTGTAGCATGCAGCTGAAGTCATGACAGGCGGTTTGGTGACCCTTAGTGGCACGATGCCAGACTAACAGCTGGGTGGGTTTGACTAGCTGCTACAGATGAGGGAAGGGATAAGTCGCTGCCTCTCTGCCCTCTCTCCCTCTGCTCTACCCCACACATTGTTGTGTCCAACACTAAGCAGAATGGCAGCCATAGAGTAACTGCATCCAGTCAATAACAAGAGGGAATTCTTCACCACAGGTACTACCTTTGTTTATGTGTACTTGTTTGTATGTTTATTTGTGGGTTTGGGATGTTTTGGTATTGACCATAGCAATGCTGTGTTTCCATTTTTATTGTGTTTTTTTCGATTCAGTGAGTTAGTTACCTAGAGGGGATATGCTGAAAACAGTTTATCCACCAGCAGAGCATAGTGACAACACACAATGACTTTGATGTAGTAAAAAAGCTCCTACTTTGTTTGCAATGATGGAATAGCCAACTAGTGTATTACAACTGTGGTGACACAGAACTGTCCTGTCCTGTTTATGTAGTTGATGAGCATGAGATCCACCAAATGTAATGGAGCCATTTTGAAAAGATAGAAGGTGGGCTAAATTTAGTTACACATGTGCAAAAAAGATGATCTCCTCTATAATCTCCTGAAATCCATGGTCATGCTCTGTAGACGAGCAGATTGATTAAGAGCTGGTGCTAATGTAATCCCCGCTGTTTAATTAGTGTGAGCATGGTGGACAGTTAAAGCAAACCACATTACACACCATCTGGATTACACACTATCCAGCCACTCCATCATTAGTCTTTACAACAAAGACACAAACAAGGACATGTCACCTGTAGCTCTATGTTCTCAGACTGGATACAAACAGGATTGTTTGACCTGCACAGGTGATAAACTGTCTTCTTGACAGCATATTCGGTGGACACTCCTGTCGGTACGTCTCGGTTTCTTTCCCTGTATCTCAGGTGTTGGTGACTGGTCATGTTCCACAGAGAGGGATTCCATCCATGCTCTCCTCGGTGATCTCCAACAGCTGTGCTCTCTATAGGGACTATGGCAACTACGGACCTCCCCGTACCCCAGGAAGAACATCAAACCCAGAGCTTCACTTCGACACAACCCATATAACCCATACAGGCCATACCTGAGAAGGGTCAGTATAACGTCTCAATATTCACTGCAAAGATGACTGGTTTATTATTATATTGTTATCAACATCTTCACTGTTAGATTTCAGATGACACCTTACTGTCTTGATGTCTTGATTGCAGGTGGATACGAGAGTATCTTTAGCTGATCCCAAGAAAATCTCCAGGGCCACCAGTAGAGGTCAGTATGTCACCATGCCTGTTTGCCATCCAAGGCTGCATTTCTCTCCGAGACTAAAGCAAGGCATGGGGCAGCCCCGGGCCAACACCAGACACCGGTCAGTCAGAGGATCATCCAATCACAGCACAAAGCAAGGTAGACCAGGAGTGCTGGGAGCTGCTCTAGTTATGATACAAGCTCCTGGGTTGAGAAAGGCTCTAGTAAACCTGATAAAGGGAAGAAAACACAGAACAAGGCCACATCTTCTTCTTCCAAGAGTACAGGAGACATAAGCCACAAGAGTTCCAGTTCTAATGGTCGCCAGCAATATCGCTACTTCACCAAGGATGGCATGTGTCGCGGCTCGTCATACAGCTCCAAGAACAAGATGTGTGACCTGATCGGCACCCTGGTGGATCTGAAGTACAGCTGGATCCTGTTTGTCTTCACCCTGTGCTACATTGTCACCTTGACAGCCTTCGCAGAGCCCTACTTCCTGGATGCCTGGAAGTGTTTGTATGTGTTCCACATCCAAACCCGCAATGGCAGCCATGCTTTGAGAAGCTGGACAGTTTCCATTCGGCCCTCTCTATCTCCATGGACAGCCAAATCATCAATGGCTACGGCTCTAGAGAGGCCTCAGTCAACAGCATGGACGGGCTGGTTCTCATGATGGCACAGTCCATCATTGAATCAGTGTTAGACGCCCTGATGCTGGGCTGCATCCTGGCTAAGCTAGCCAAGCCTAAGAGGAGGCTGCCCACTTTGTTGTTCAATCAGCCCTGTGTGGTCTGAGAGGGATGAGAGTCTGTGCCTGATGTTCAACGTCAGGACTTTGAAAGAGACACATATGCTGGTGGCAGAGATTAGAGCCAAGCTGATCAAATCTCACCATACCAAAGAGGGAGAGTTCATCCTTTTGGAGCAGAGAGAGCTGACTCTGGGGATGGAGCCCGGTTGTTCACAGTGGAGCCCCAAACCATGGAGCATGTAATTGATGAACACAGTCCTCTCTGGGGCATCAGCACTGACTCTTTAAAGTGGGAGACCTTTGAAAACCGTGGTCATGGTGGACGGAGCCATGCAAGACGCAGGTTTGTACTGAGAGGTGAGGAAATGTGGAGTTGGAATAAAATAAATGTTTCAGATATTTCAATCAGTGCAAAAAGGACACATTATTTATATGTTATCATTATCAAAACATGAATATAGCTAAATTGAAAGGGACCTACAGTATCCTTAATACCTGGTCCGGACAGCAGATGTATATCATTTCATTTTAGATTAACTTGACTGTAAATATGTATTTTTCTCAGGCACAGCCTTCCATGTGAGGACCTCCTACACTGAATATGATATTCCTTAGGGACAGCGCTTTAAGGCATTCCATCCACTAGATGAGAGGGGGATGTGGTCCAATCACAAGACTTCTGATAAAACCTATAAGGTCCAGACTGCCACACACAGTGACAAAGATGGCAGTGAGACAAAGACATAAGAGATCTCCTGGACACGACACAGACTCTGTCCCCTCCAACATGTCTACAAGGAAAGTACATTACCAGTATTTATCTGATCAAATGTTTCTGTGCAACTCAGTCACTAATAACAATGGCACAGTAACTAGGAAACTTAGTACGAATTAGTTCTTTATATAAATATGGGCGTTTGACAAGTCGGCATAGAGGGGTTAAAAGTGATGAAATTAAGACACACTGTACATATACTCCAGAATGTTTATACAATGTGAATAAATGAATGATGACCAATATCTAAAGCTGCCATTTATACATCTCATTTATCAAACATTCTGAATACTTACATTTGTATATGTGAGCAGTGAGCACAGCATGCCTTGTGCTAGGCAAACACTTGTGATATACAGTTACAATTATGCTGATTGAATGAGTTCTTAGTGGTCTCCTTACAGTATGCGAGGAATAACGAAGGTATCACTGCCCATACACCAAGCTCTCCCAATTAAGATCTAAATGATGAGTGTCATTTAATGATTGTATTGTGGGGTACCAATTTGAGAAATGGAAGACCGAAAGGACAATCGCACATGACAAGACAAATAAATGTCAGTATTACTGTCTCGTCACCAGCAATTGGGATATCTCATTCACATACCATGCTAGACTCATTTAAAAAAAAAAAAATGTACACGGTAGATAAGCTTCAGCATTGGAGATTGATGGAAGCCACAATCTATGTAATTGTCTGCATCATTTCCAATCCACCATATATTTGTTTTGTAAATATAAATTGTAAACCACTGTCACATTCTTCGTCGTCTGAAGAGGTGAAATCATTGGACCAATATGCAGCGGTTAGAATGCTCATCTTCTTTTATTAGAAGGGAAAAAAATACTTATACAAAAACAAACGACGAAAAACAGTCCCATAAGGTGCACTGACTATACAAGGAAACAACTACCCACAAAATCCATGAAGAAAAAACCCTACTTAAATATGATCTCTAATCAGAGGCAACAAGGATCAGCTGCCTCCAATTAGAGATCAACCCAAACATACACAACATAGAAATTGAAGAACTAGAAAGGAAAACATAGAAATAGATAACATAGATCAATCCCAAAACACACAAAACAAACACCCCCCTGCCACGCCCTGACCATACTATAATAACAAAATAACCTCTTTACTGGTCAGGACGTGACAACCACTGCTCATTCCTAGTCTGTGTGTCAGAACACAGTATTAGTCTGCCACGTCCACCTCAGGTCACAGTGTTCAGACAGACAGGCAGAAAGACAGACAGACAGACTTATTAGAGTGGGTTTGACTTGTACATCATTTCATCTGACAGTAGTCAGATGAGCCAAAGAGATGAAGGCCGTTTCCGGGATGCTGCCTGGACAGTCCGGGTGTACGGAATGTTTTTCCTGGCAGTTATCCTCCTCACCTGGCTCTCTCTGGGCCTAATCCCATATAACGTCCATAGGCGATACTGCATATCAAAGGTACATTCTGCTGGCTGGAATTCTAGCTGGCAGATAAATTCAAATATTTAGAAACACCTTGATGTTCTCAACTTAAATAGGTGAGACTGGGTTAATTAAGCTTGGTGGTAACGTAGAAGAGACACTTAAAAAAAAATACTTCTTACACATACTTTACCTGTAAACAGATGAAAAAGTCCTGATTTTATCATATTTTAATGAACACATTTATTTTCATATCCTTGTAAAATAAAATATGATTCACTCAAAAAATGGTTGGTTGATTGGTTATTTTTGTACCTGCATCTGATGCAGGGTAAATTGTATATATTGTAACGGGTATCCAGAAATAAATAATTCATAATAATTGATAACAAAAACTGGACAAATGCATAAATGTTTTTATTTTGAGAGAGTGAACATCCGTCACCTCACCAGCAGGCAGAACAGTGTTCATTTTGTTCTTGAGCGGCCTGCTGAGAGATGTGATACCTTTGGATTCAAAATGAGTCTGACCGGGATTGATGTGATATGAGGACGTAATATTATGACCTTTGCTCATGAAGCTACAATTTTCAGCAAATAATGTTCTGTCTGCCAAGTGGATGCTCTGTTGGCACAGGTAAGATACCCCCCCCTGCCTTATCAGTGGCTTGGGGAGGTATCCCTGGAGATGTTCCCCCCTACAAAGAACTGGTTGAGCCTGCCTCCATAGGCCCCATGACCCCCTTGGCAAAACAACACTTTCATTCAGCAGCACAGCACCACTGCTGACCTCATTGTCTCTTTGTGAAGGGAAAATCCAGAGTTGCATTCTGTGAAATGGCAAATGGTCAACCAGCTGTGAGCAGAGCGCATCTCTGTCTCTAACCTAACACAGGCCTACAGATGAGCGCTGAAGAGCCCAGTGCCACACTCTCCTCTAGACAACATAACATACAAGGAAAACATGGTAAGACTCCAGGCTATTTACTTTCAACATCACCTTGATACCTTCTCTGTTGCTCTCACTTCCCCTGACGCCCTCTGTCTTTCGGCTATTGACTCCCTCAACATCACTGACAACAGATGTTTTCATAATGCCTGTCTATTTACTGTACATGTACTAGCTGTTGTGCATGTTGTGTAACAACAACTATAACGATTTAATGGATTTGTTCAGGGTTTTTAAGAATCTAATGGCAATCATCATAATGTTTTTCAAGTACATGTATATTGTGTACTTCTTACTAATGTAATGTATTATCTGCTAGAGGATAACTTAAAGGGAAATATGCATTCAGTGCATGCTTTGGGTTAACATACTGCTGTTGATTCTAGGGGTTATTACAATGTTTAAGCATCATGTTGAAGCAGATGGTTTTTAGAGAGGATTTGTAAATATATAATGCCATCCTATTTTCCCACAATATCTCACTGCATGGGCTAGAAATACCCTGTAGTATTAAACTCTAACATTTAAAAAAAGTGTATGTCTTGCAATAGAAAACAAATGTAAGTAGTCTGATTCACCTGCATGTGAAATACCTGCTGCATAGGTCTGGTTCTGTGTAGACTAAATCCATATGTCTGCAGCACAAGTATGATGTGTTGGCTGGGATTCTCATGTTTGGCTATGAATGATACATTGTGCTTCAGTTCACACACCTGGACACCTGTGACATTATCTACGCACCTTTACACACCTGCCATTCAAATTCCATACACCTGGACAAAACCCTCCTGAGATCTCTGGGTTTCACAGTCATCCTAATTAAATCTGTTTGATTAAGGGGATGAATAAGGCTTCTGTGTGTGTAGAAGAGGAGGGGTAGTCAGCCAGGAAGAATAGCTTATGTTCATATCCAGTGTCCCAGAAGACTGATATAAATAGTGTGTGTGTGTTGTATTCATTGCATATGTTGCAGAATCTTGATGGAGATATATTATCTGTGATTGAGAATCCTGTGGCTGTCAGTCATCCTTTTCACCCAGAGAAGACAGGAGTGGGTGGGCCCCAAGGAGCTCAGAGTCAGAGCTGCCATGCCTGGCTGAGAGGAATCCATTCTACAAACCACGGTAAGGCAATGCCTGGGTGGGGCACTGTTTAATAGAGCACCACCCAGGCAAACCACAGGCTATGATTAATAGACGACATTATCCAATTAGTGCACAAACAAGGCTTGTTACATAAAGTCTTATCTAATTAGAGTATATAGCAGCATTAAGCTTTAGTACTTTAGTGTCTCATTGTCTTAAGTTAAAGCCAAGTCCAGCTAGCCTCAGTGCTTTAGCTATCCTTTTCACAAACTGTAGTACAGTATACAGCTACCCCTCACAGCTGCCATGCAGACTTTATATGAGTCAGTTGATTATGACACTGCCTGTGAAATGTTCAGCATTCATCTTTGTCACCTGTTCCCTGCATGTGGTATGCTTTGTTCACATCCTTAGTTGTGTGGACGTTGTAGACTGTAATGGCTGTTACATGCTGTGTCGCTATCTCTTCCACTCTATGTCAGTGTGACAGACAGCTAGCATGCCTTTTATCAGTATACCCAAGCAGTTAATCTCTTATCAGTGTCTAATTCAGCTGTGCTCCAGTGTCAGCCCATAGACTGGTGAGAGTACTGGTTGCTGTGTGTGGAGTAGGACTTCTGGGAGGCTTAGCAGTCGGAGTGTGGTTCCTAGGTGAGACATCCTGCAAGTGTCAAATCATGGAGTATGAAGAAAATGATGACATGTTCAATGTTCTAGTGTTCGTGGGGCACAGATTCCTTGCTGTGGTGGATAACAAACAGAAATAACCCCACATGTCAGAATATAGAACACTGTTTTTGAATGTTTTACAATGAGACTGTTACAGCTGATTAACTATGCATGATAATAATGTCTCACACAATGACAGAGCTAGATTAAGAACATCTGTTTCACATCCACTGCACCTATAATTCACTCTGCACGTTGTTGTTTTTCCTCCTACAGTCAGGTTGTTGTTGCGGCCTACCTCTTCCCAGAGTCCAGCAGGGCTAGGGGACACCAAGGAGACGTCCTTCTGTAATGTGACCGAGGACATCTCTGTGGCTGACCCCAGGAAAGGTCTGTGCCTCTCAGCCCGTCACTCACCACAGAGACTGTCATCTTGTCTGTGTGATTGGCTACGTCCCAAATAGCACCTTATTCCCCATAGGCGCCAGTCAAAAGTAGTGCACTATATAGGGTATACAGTGCTTTCAGTATTCACACCCCTTGACTTTTCCCACATGTTGTGTTACAGCCTGAATTTAAAATGTATTAAATTTAGATGTTTTAGTCACTGTCCTACGCACAATATCCCATAATGTCAAAGTGGAATTATGTTTTTAGAAATGTTTACAAATTAATTAGAAATGAGAGCTGAAATGTTTTGAGTCAATACGTATTCAACCCCTTTGTTATGGCAAGCCTAAATACGTTCAGGAGTAAAAATGTGCTTAACAAGTCACTTAATAAGTTGCATGGACTCACTCCGTGTGCAGTAATAGTGTTTAACATGATTTTGAATGACCACCTTATCTCTGTACCTCACATGTAATACAATTGTCTGTAAGGTCCCCCAGTCAAGCAGAGAATTTGAAGCACAGATACAACCACAAAGACCAGGGAGGTTTTCCAGTGCTTCACAAAGAAGGCCACCTATTGGTAGATGGGTAAAAATAAAAAAGCAGACATTGAATATCCCTTTGAGCATGTTGAAGTTATTAATTCAGCTTTGGATGGTGTATCAATATACCCAGTCACTACAAAGATACAGACGTCCTTCCTAACTCAGTTGCCGGAGAGGAAGGAAACTGCTCAGGGATTTCACCATGAGGCCAACGGTGACTTTAAAACAGTTAGAGTTTAATGGCTGTGATAGGAGAAAACTGAGGATGGATCAACAACATTGTAGTAACTCCACAATACTGACCTAATTGACAGTGAAAAGATGGAAGTCTGTACAGAATACAAATATTCCAAAACATGCAACCTGTATGCAACAAGGCACTAAAGTAATACTGCAAAAAATGTGTCAAAGCAATTAACTTTTTGTCCTGAATACAGAGTGTTATGTTTGTGGCAATCCAATACCACACATTACTGAGTGCCACTATCCATATTTTTAAGCATAGTAGTGGCTACATCATGTTATGGGTATGATTGTAATTGTTAAGGACTGGGGAGTTTTTCAGGATAAAAAATAAACCTAGAGGAAAACCTGGTTCAATCTGCTTTCCACCAGACACTGGGAGATGAATTCACCTTTCATCAGGACAATAACCTAAAATACAAGGCCACATCTACACTGGAGTTGCTTACCAAGAAGACAATGAATGTTCCTGAGTGGCTGAGTTACAGTTTTGACTTAAATCTACTTGAAAATCTATGGCAAGACCTGAAAATGGCTCTCTAGCAATGATCAACAAACAATTTGACAGAGCTTGAAGAATTTTGAAAAGAATAATGTGGAAATATTGCACAATCCAGGTGTGGAAAGCTCTTAGAGACTTGCCCAGAAAGACTCACAGCTGTAATCGCTGCCAAAGGTGCTTCTACAAAGTATTAACTCAGGGGTGTGAATGCTTATGAAAATTAGATATTTCTGTATTTCTTTTTCAATAAATTTGCTAACATTTCAAAAAACATGTTTTCACTTTGTCCTTATGGGGTATTGTGTTTATTTGGGTGAGAAAAACTAATATTTAATTGATTTTGAATTCATGCTGTAACACAACCAAATGTGGAACAAGTCAAGGGACACACTTGTTTTGTCAGGCAGAAAGACCTTCCTAGTAGTTTGATAAACCAAATGTGTTTATATTACAACTATAATTGTCTTTATAATAGTACATATCTTTATTAATACATTCTTTAACAACTTCTACATGATCACAGTCAGGGGAGAGGAGTGGAGACTGTCTATCAACTGACATCAAAACATGAAATAATGATCTGTTTATATTGACTACATTAGTTATTGGATATAAGCTGCTTAACATTTCCCTCTCAAACAAGACAACAGTTCATTACTGTTGATCTAGTTGGTCTCTGGAGGGATTCTTTTCAATCAATGAGGTTCAGTGTTTTACAGAATCAGCCCAGAGAACTCTCTCCTGGAGATCCAGCTAGAGAAGGTGCCCACCTGGCTGCCTGTGTGCTATGAGAGATGGAACTCTTCCCTGGGGACCCTGGTCTGCCGCCAGCTGGGATATCTAAGGCTAGTCAACTGAGACCATTTTCTTACCATAAAGCCCACAGCAGCTTGCCAACATAAAAGGCTATTCACCTAACCATAAGGCTGATTGCTCCCAGTTAATGTTAGATTATTTAATGTTCGTTTATAGGCTTGCCCGATGCCCCATAGATCAGACATTACTTTTTAAAACAGACACTCTCCCATCTTGCCTGCTTTTATAGAAGATATAACTATGATTAATTTTGTTTCCAGACTGACTAAGCAAAAAGGGGTGAACTTAACGGATATCGGACCTAACTACACTGATGGCTTTATACAGATCACATCTGAACACAAGACCAGCCTGGAAAATATATGGCAGTTAAGGTACGGCAGCTGTCTGAGGATATAATACATAACCTAATGATTCAGAAGAAAATAGATGTGCTATAACATAGTAATCAAGCTTTTTAATGGATGGATTTGTTTTTATTTAGGGGGAGTTGCGTCACAGGGAAGGTTATAGCTTTGAAATGTTTTGGTAAGTTTCTGCAGGGTACTAACAACACTAACATAATAGTGGATTACATTGTAAATTTATGCATCTCACACACAGGTAAGAACCAATGACCTTCATACGACCACTCATGACTTCATAGTTCTACACATTGGTGGTATACACTAGGTGCACAAAACATTAGGAACACCTTCTCTTTCCATGACAGACTGACCAGGTGAATCCAGGTGAAAGCTATTATCCCTTATTGATGTCACTTGTTAAGTCTACTTCAATCAGTGTAGATGAAAGGGAGGAGAAAGGTTAAATAATTATTTTTAAACCTTGAGACAATTGAGACATGGATTGTTTATGTGTGCCATTCAGAGGGTGAATGTGCAAAACAAAAGATTTAAGTGCCTTTGAACGGGGTATGGTAGCAGGTGCCAGGCACACCGGTTTGAGTGTGTCAAGAACTGCAACGCTGCTGGGTTTTTCACGCTCAACAGTTTCCCGTGTGTATGAAGAATGGTCCACCACCCAAAGGACATCCAGCCAACGTGACACAACTGTGGGAAGCATTGGAGTCAACATGGTCCAGCATCCCTATGGAACGCTTTTGATACCTTGTAGAGTCCATGCCCCGATATTGAGGCTGTTCTGAGGGCAAAAGGGGGTGCAACTCAATATTAGGAAAGTGTTCCTAATGTTTTGTACAGTAGGGTGATGAGTTACCTCCATACAATGTATGTAAAGTGATCTGGGTAAAAATGCCTTCATATTTGTTTCCTTTGCCTGTGTCCCACCAGAGTGTGGGACGCGGGCTAAGCTGCCCAGGATAATCGGGGGAGTGGAGGCTACCTTGGGAAGGTGGCCCTGGCAAGTCAGTCTCTACTACAGCAACCGACACACCTGTGGAGGCACCATCATCACCAGCCAATGGGTGGTCACCGCAGCCCACTGTGTGCACAAGTAAGACTCCTCGGGGTAAAAGGTTAGAGGTCAGAGGTCACTGACTCAAGACAGTGTAGTGATGACTAGGGACAGCAATAGCTCTCACTTTCTTTTGCACAAAGTAATTAATACTTTATACAATTGAGAATTGGAGAGCCATCTAGCCGATGCACACTTCTTCATTTCTTTTATAACATTCCAGTTATAGGCTACCACAGGTGTCCAGTTGGGTGGTCTATGCTGGTATTGTCACACGCAGTTCAGCTAAAATGGCTCAGTACACTGGATACGCAGTGGAAAAGATCATTTACAACAAGAAATACAACCCCAGGAGCCACGACAATGACATTGCTCTGATGAAACTGCTGACCCCTCTGAATTTCTCAGGTGACAGGGAACTTGATTACTTCACTTTTGAATACACCACGTATTCCCTTGGCTGACTGGAAAACTCAACTATATGATTACAGCAATCAGCTCCAAACCATGTTCCAATATGACTGAAATTAACTTCAACATGACCTACACTGTTTTCTAATATTCCAAATATTATTTTTTATTAAATGTTTTAGATACCATCAGGCCTATCTGTCTGCCACAGTACGAGCATGATCTACCAGGAGGAACACAGTGCTGGATCTCTGGCTGGGGCTACACTCAACCAGATGATGGTACAACTATGTTAAATGAATAATATAATTTAAATAGGAAAATGTAATGTATCTATATCGATGGTTAAATGTTTCCTCATAGCACAAAGACATTTAAATCATAAAAATGAGAGGTATATTTACATTAGTTTGACTTTCTTTGACAGTTCTCATCCCTGCCACTCTAAAAGAAGCTCCAGTTCCACTGATAAGCACCAAGAAATGCAACAGTTCCTGCATGTACAATGGAGAGGTCACCCCCCGCATGCTCTGTGCTGGATACACCGAGGGCAAAGTGGACGCATGTCAGGTTAGTTCATAAAAAATACCTGAGTTCTTCCTCCTGTGGTTTGTTTTATGAAGAGATTTACCAAAGGTCAGAGAGTTGTTGTCTTACAAAAGTAGAATTGGTTCTTTATAATGAGAATATTTCCCCCCAGGTGTCCCCCTTTACTGTTGTAAATTATCAAAGACAAAGCTCATTAGGCATGTGCCTGAGAGGGCACTCCAGCTTTATTCAAGGTCCTACCATCAGTGGCGCTCAGGATTCAGCTCAGGATTCAGCTCAGGATTCAGTATTCTACAATATCCCAACCCATAATCCCTAAATCACTGTGGCTTAACAATATCTCAACCCGTAACAGTCAGTGTGGTAATCTGGTAACCAGTGTAATTGACAGCAATGTATATCTGCCCCTGTTCTCTGCCCAGGGGGACAGTGGCGGTCCGCTAGTCTGTCAAATTGACAACGTGTGGAGACTGGTGGGCGTGGTGATCTGGGGTACAGGCTGCGCTGAGCCCAACCACCCCGGAGTCTACACCAAGGTGGCCGAGTTTCTCGGCTGGATCTACGACATGATTGAGGTAATTTTACACTAACTCTTCTGTTGCATAGGCCTATGTATTGATTCTTTACACATCAGGACCACATCTGCTTTGCAGTTCTGTTTCTCCTCTTGGAATTGCATAATACTGTATGTTACATTTGTTTTTCCATCCACAGAGCTACTGAGGAGGAAGAGGAATAAGACAATGCATGATCAGGGAGACTCCAGAACAGCCCTAGAGCAAACTGAAACATAAGATGCTCCTGACATTCTTCCTCCTGTACTATAAATGTCATTTTACCTCCTTATAATGGCCATGTTTATTGCAGAAATGCCTACATTATTTAACAGTAGGAAATATTTGATACTATACATGTTTGTCATACATTGTATTTTTAGCCCCTGAATAAGAACATATTTATACCATAAATTTGTCTTGTATTGAAAATAAATTATGCTTCATATCTAAACATGTTCATTGTCTACTCTGGTGTGATGAAAGAGCTTTATGTGCCAGAGCCATCATTTCAGGATGCAGACGGTGTCTGCATCCTGAAGTAGTAGCATCTCACTTCTGTCTGTAGAGGGCATGCATGCACCACTCTCATCTCGTTTCCATAGTAACAGAGATCACTCGCTACAAAGTTGATTTTGTCAACATTTAGCTGTAAAGTTAGCACAGGGGTCGCAAGAACTTTAAGCAAGCAAGTTTACTGTGAGTATTTCCATGTGTTTTGTGTTAGAAGGATAACTAACGTTACTGTTCACCATTTGATTCACAGTATTCGTACCAAATAGTTTGAATGTATTGAAAGGCACTGCTGTCTGGTGTATTGCAACAGGTGGTAGACCTAGCGCTAGCTATTTAGCTACTGTAGCTAGCTAGCTAACGTTAACGTTATTTAACCTGGCTATGAATTCTCTCCATGCTTGTTCATCTATAGCTAACTTTCATTGCCATACCATAATCAAATGCAAAACTCCAATGAGCTCTGTGTATACTAAACTAAATCACTCAATATCTTTTCAGAAATATGTCTTCTTCCCTGGGGTGTACAAAGGAAGTTTTTCAGCAGGTCAACCAGTTCTGGTCCATGTTAGACGACCTGTCTCAGAATGACCCTCAAAGCTACCAGATGTTTATCGAGAAACAGATGAAACAGGGAACTGATTATAATGCACCGCCTCAGCCTGACTCCTGCCTACTCACTGAAATGCTGGTACCATAAAGTACCTGCTTTTTCTATGAGCAGCTACACCCACACTAGAGTTTATCGATTCAAAACACACAAACGTACAACACTGGCCTACATAAAAATGACATAGGAAAGTGTGTTGATAAGAGAATACTGATTCATTTGTTTGCAGTGCACGTTTGACTGTGTACTGCTGGCTAATAATATGGAGGTGTGAACTATAAAGAGGCTGAACAGTTGCTTTATTGTTTGTGTCAGGAGCCAAAGAAAGGGTTGCTGTACATCAATGTGTGTGGCTGGAAGCGCGTCCCTACCCCTGCTGATGAGAACAAGCCAGTGCCTGTGTGTGGAGGGAAACTGGAGACAGACAGTGATGAAGGAGGAGGTACCAAGAGTCACTGTTGTCCTGCAGAACACAAACCTGTATTTATGCATAATTAACTACATTGTAACCTGTATTACAAGAGGTGCTGGCAAAAAAGTGAACATTCCCCAAATTACTTTCTACTACAGCTGACTTTCTTATAACTTGTTTTATGGTTTTGATACTAATGTTATGTAATACTGTTTGAACTAAAAAGGTGTTTCATTGCCCTTTCTCAGTACTACAACTTGTGTTTCCTGTACTCAGACGACTACAGTGTGATGGATGTGGCGTTCAGCCCTGCGGTGCTGCAGCAGGCTCAGAAGGACAAGAGGGAGAAGGACCAGGTTCATCTGTTAGCCCTGAGCTTCACACAGCAGCAGCATGGCCTGCGTCTGGTCCAGCAGTACAACGTCAGCAGCAGTAAGCTGAAGGGCAGCCTAGAGGACATGCAGCGCCGCCTGGGTTCTCTAAAACAGTCCAGCCCTGCCACCAACACAGGTAAAGCCTCTACGTAATTATTCCCTAGTTCAAGGGGTTTTATTTTTTATTAAGGTGACACCACCACCAAGATAAAGGCTAGATTATTGAATTAAAATATATTGAGCAATACCTACTAACTATGTAGTGTATTCAATATTTTTTTAAAGGTATACTGTAGGTGAAGATACATTTTTTGACATTCATTTGACATCAATTTCCCAGCCTCCCAGACCCCAGCTTCCCTGCTTCAGCAGATCTCTCTGCGTGAAGGGCAGACTGAGGACAGTACACCTGTGCAGCTCATCACATCTGTCCAGCTAACTCCTGGGCCAGGGGACCAAAGCAACAAGACCAAGAACCTGATCCAGGTGATCTCCAGCTCAGTGACAGCCCAGCCTCAGCGGCCACAGCACCAGCTCACTGTTAACTCTGACCCCAGGGACCTCTCTCGGAGCCTGGAGCTGACTGTGGAGCTACCAAAGGTTCAGTCCATCACAGAGTGCCATCTCAGCATTTCCCAGGTCAGGGACCAATCTGCTTCCCCTTCCCTTGTGCTATGAATAAGGCCCTGTGATGGATTAACAAAATTCTGTCCCTCTTGCTTAAACGCTTCTTATGTTGACATAATAGCCTATGTTACATTATAAGTTATCCTTTCTGTGGTCTTGTGGGTCTAATAGTCTGTGTGTGTATTTCTCTGTAGGATGATGTACTACTAGAAGTGGAGGATATGTACCATCTACACCTGGAGCTGCCTGAGACTGTGAATGAGGAGTCGGCCTCTGCCACGTTCAACAAGAAGAAACGGATATTAACTTTGCAAGTGTCTATACTCTAGTGCTGGTACTGCCGACACTAAAAATACGCAAATTCATTATTAATAGACAAAAAAATAAATAAATTAACACTGTCTTTTCTGACAAGACACACTTACACCCAGTAGGTGATTTGTCTCTCTGAAGAGATTGGGACTTTGGAAATTAGAGAAGGCAGTAATGTAATTTCTGCTATGCATTCTACAAGCTGTGCGTCTGAACCTTTGTAGTAGTAAACAGTACCTTAGTAAAGACATTCACAACAACATTAATGACTCGAGTGGAATTATAGTCCTCCATGATCATGAGTTACATTAACTGCATGTCTGGGAAATAATTCACAAACAGTCAATATTCATGTAATAATCCATGTTTATTAAAACTTCAAAATTGTATTGTGAAGAACTTTATTAATATTTGGCAACTACAACTTGTACTTCAAACAGTTACTGTAAGTCAAAGGTCCATAGGACAGAGCCATTTTGAAAGTATGGTTTTATCTCGAAACAGTAATAAATAGATTGGTCCCAACTGTTTTAATAACTACCTCTGCAGGGCTGCTGCGAATACTGAGAGGGTGTTATGACATCATATTCCAGTGGTCACAGTTTGAGGCTAGTGGTTCCCTCTATGGTTGGTTGGTTCCCAGTTCTACCGTCTCTCTCCATGGTCCTCCTCCACCCAGGCCACTATCTTCCCCTCCCAGCCAGGCACCAGGGCTCCATCCTGGAACACCTAAGGACACCATCCAGAACCAGACAGGCACACTCTTTTAATATAAACAACACTACATGACCAACAGTACAGTGCATTCAGAAAGTATTCAGACCCCTTGACTTTTTCCATATTTTGTTACATTACAGCCTTGCTCTAAAATTGATTAAAAAAAAATGTTCCTCATCAATCTACACACAATACCCCATAATGACAAAGCAAAAACAGGTTTTTAGACATTTTTACAAATGCTTTAAAAATAGAAAAGTGAAATATCACATCGACATAAGTATTTAGACCTTTTACTCAGTACTTTGCTGAAGCACCTTTGGCAGTGATTACAGCCTCGTGTCTTGTGTATGACGCTACAAGCTTGGCACACCTGTATTTGGGGAGTTTGTCCCATTCTTACATTTACATTTTAGTCATTTAGCAGACGCTCTTATCCAGAGCGACTTACAGTAGTGAATGCATACATTTCATACATTTTCTTCTCTGCAGATCCTCTCAAGCTCTGTTAGGTTGGATTGGGAGCGTTGCTGCCCAGCTATAGTCAGGTCCATAAGTATTTGGACAGTGACACTATTTGCATGATTTTTGCTCTATACGCCACCACAATAGATTTGAAAGGAAACAATCAAGATGTGCTTTAAGTGTAGACTTTCATCTTTAATTTAAGGGTTTGTCAAATTGATTGTATGAACCGTGTAGGAATTACAACCATTTTTATACATACATGTTTTTTTAGATGTTTTCTAATCTGGTCTTCCTGTTTTTGAGGCTTACCAATGGTGTACATCTTGTGGTAAACCCTCTGTATTTACTCTGGTGAAGTCTTCTCTTGATTGTTGACTTTGACACAGATACACCTACCTACTGGAGGGTGTTCTTGATCTGGCCAACTGTTGTTAAGGGGTTTTTCTTCACCAGAAAAATAATTATTCTGTCATCCACCACAGTTGTTTTCTGTGGTCTTCCGGGCCTTTTGATGTTCCTGATGTTCCTGAGCTCAACAGTGCATTATTTCTTTTTAAGAACGTAACAAATAGTTGATTTGGCCACACCTAATGTTTTAGCTATCTCTGATGGGTTCGTTTTGATTTTTCAGCCTAATGATGGCTTGCTTCACTGGCAGTGACAGCTCGTTGGACTTCATATTGAGGGTAACAACAACAGATTCCAAATGCAAATGCCACACTTGAAATTAACTCTAGACCTTTTATCTGCTTACTTGTAAATCAACTAATGAGGGAATAACACACACGTGACCATGGAACAGCTGAGCAGCCAAATGTCTAGGTACTTTTGATCCCTTAAAAGGGGGGGACCACACATAAAAAGTGCTGTAATTCCTACACCGTTCACCCGATTTGGATGTAAATACCCTCAAATGAATGCTGAAAGCCTGCATTTATAGCTCATTATTTAATGTCAACTCCAATGCTGTGGTAGACAGCTAAAATAATAATATGTCCAAATATTTATGGACCTGACTGTATTTTCAGGTCTCTCCGGAGATGTTTGAACACGTTCAAGTTCGGGCTCCGGCTGGGCCACTCAAGGACATTCAGAGACTTGTCCCGAAGCCACTCCTGCGTTGTCTTGGCTGTGTGCTTAGGGTCGTTGTCCTGTTGGAAGGTGAACCTTCGCCCCGCTCTGGAGCAAGTTTTCATCAAGGATCTCTCTGTACTTTGCTCCGTTCATCTTTCCCTCGATCCTGACAAGTATCCCAGTCCCTGCCGCTGAAAAAGGCCTGATTGGTGGAGTGCTGCAGAGATGGTTGTCCTTCTGGAAGGTTCTCCCATCTCTACAGAGGAACTCTGGAGCTCTGTCAAAGTGCCCATCAGATTCTTGGTCACCTCCCTGGCCAAGGCACTTCTCCCCCAATTGTTCAGTTTGGCCGGGCGACCAGCTCTAGGAGGTTGGTGGTTCCAAACTTCTTCCATTTAAGAATGATGGGGGCCACTGGGTTCTTCGGGACCTTCAATGTGGCAGAAATGTTTTGGTACCCTTGCTCAGATCTGTACCTCAACACAATCCTGTCTCGGAGCTCTATGTACAATTCCTTCGACCTCATGGCTTGGTTTTTGCTCTGACATGCACTGTCAACTGTGGGACCTTATGTAGACAGCTGTGTCTATTTAATTTACCACAGGTAGTCGCCAATCAAGTTGTAGAAACATCTCAAGGATGATAAATGGAAATAGGATGCACCTGAGCTCAATTTCGAGTCTCAGCAAAGGGACTGAATACTTATGTAAATAAGGTATTTATTTTTCTTATAAATTTGCTACAAATTCTAAATACCTGTTTTCACTTTGTCATTAGGGGTATTGTGTGTACAGTCGTGGCCAAAAGTTTTGAGAATGACACAAATATTAATTTTCACAAAGTCTGCTGCCTCAGTTTGTATGATGGCAATTTGCATATACTCCAGAATGTTATGAAGAGTGATCAGATGAATTGCAATTAATTGCAAAGTCCCTCTTTGCCATGCAAATGAACTGAATCCCCCAAAAACATTTCCACTGCATTTCAGCCCTGCCACAAAAGGACCAGCTGACATCATGTCAGTGATACTCTCATTAACACAGGTGTGAGTGTTGACGAGGACAAGGCTGGAGATCACTCTGTCATGCTGATTAAGTTCGAATAACAAACTGGAAGCTTCAAAATGAGGGTGGTGTTTGGAATTGGAATCATTGTTCTTCCTCTGTTTACCATGGTTACTTGCAAGGAAACACGTGCCGTCATCATTGCTTTGCACAGAAAAGGGCTTCACAGGCAAGGATATTGCTGCCAGTGTAACGACAGTTGTCATGGAGAGAAGACCAAGGCGCAGCAGGTATGTGAATACTCATATTTAATTTCAAATAAAGGAGTAGAGTATTCACTTAACAACAAAAAAGGTGACAACAGTGACAGTTCTACAGGCTAATACAAGCAGTGTAAAAAACAACCACCCACAACCCCACAAGGCAAAGTAGGCACCTTATGTGTGACTCCCAATCAACCACAACCCTCTACAGCTGTGCTTGATTGGAAGTCACACGGCCAAAATCAATGAAACAATAACAAACACACACTCCCTTCTGCCACGTCCTGACCTAACTACCCCCTCTACTGGTCAGGACGTGACAGCCAGTAAGATTGCACCTAAATCAACCATTTTTCGGATTATCAAGAACTTTAAGGAGAGCGGTTCAATTGTTGTGAAGAAGGCCAAGAAAGTCCAGCAAGCGCCAGGACCGTCTCCTAAAGTTGATTCAGCTGCGGGATCGGGGCACCACCAGTACAGAGCTTGCTCAGGAATGGCAGCAGGCAGGTGTGAGTGCATCTGCACGCACAGTGAGGCGAAGACTTTTGGAGGATGGCCTGGTGTCAAGAAGGGCAGCAAAGAAGCCACTTCTCTCCAGGAAAAACATCAGGGACAGACTGATATTCTGCAAAAGGTACAGGGATTGGACTGCTGAGGACTGGGGTAAAGTCATTTTCTCTGATGAATCCCCTATCTGATTTTTTGGGGCATCCGGAAAAAAGCTTGTCCGGAGAAGACAAGGTGAGCGCTACCATCAGTCCTGTGTCATGCCAACAGTAAAGCATCCTGAGACCATTCATGTGTGGGGTTGCTTCTCAGCCAAGGGAGTGGGCTCACTCACAATTTTGCCTAAGAACACAGCCATGAATAAAGAATGGTACCAACACATCCTCCGAGAGTAACTTCTCCCATCCATCCATCAACAGTTTGGTGACGAACAATGCCTTTTCCAGAATGATGGAGCACCTTGCCATAAGGTAAAAGTGATAACTAAGTGGCTCGGGGAACAAAACATCATATTTTGGGTCCATGGCCAGGAAACTCCCCAGACCTTTAATCCCATTTGAGAACTTGTGGTCAATCCTCAAGAGGCGGGTGGACAAACAAAAACCCACAAATTCTGACAAACTCCAAGCATTGACTACGCAAGAATGGGCTGCCATCAGTCAGGATGTGGCCCAGAAGTTAATTGACAGCATGCCAGGGCAGATTGCAGAGGTCTTGAAAAAGAAGGGTCAACACTGCAAATATTGACTCTTTACATCAACGTCATGTAATTGTCAATAAAAGCCTTTCACACTTATGAAATACTTGTAATTATACTTCAGTATTCCATAGTAACATCTACCAAAAATATCTAAAGACACTGAAGCAGCAAACTTTGTGAAAATTAATATTTGTGTCATTCTCAAAGCTTTTGGCCACGACTGTTGATTGATGAAGAACATTTTTAATTGAATCCATTTTAGAATAAGGCTATAACGTAACAAAATGTTGAAAAAGTCAAACGGTTTGAATACTTTACCGAATGCACTGTATGTGAACACCTGCTCGTTGAACATCTCATTCCAAAATCATGGGCATTAATATGGAGTACTGATACGGGTACTGATGCTGGGCAATTAGGCCTGGCTCGCAGTTGGCATTCCAATTCATCACAAAGATGGGGTTGAGGTCAGGGTTCTGTACAGGCCAGTCAAGTTCTTCCACACCGATCCCGACAAATGATTTCTGTATGGACCTTGCTTTGTGCACAGGGGCATTGTCATGCTGAAACAGGAAAGGGCCTTCCCCAAACTATTGCCACAAAGTTGGAAGCACAGAATCGTCTAGAATGTCATTGTATGCAGTAGCGTTAAGATTTCCCTTCACTCGAACTAAGAGACCTAGCCTGAACCATGAAAAACAGCCCCAGAGCATTATTCCTCCTCCACCAAACTTTACAGTTGGCACTATGCATTCAGACAGGTAGTGTTCTCCTGGCATCTCCCAAACCCAGATTTGTCTGTGGCTGAAATAGCCAAATCAACTCATTTGAAGCGGTGTCCACATACTTTTGTATATGTAGTGTATGACATATACAGGGACAGTCTCTTAACACATATCAACCTTAATAAAGAATCGACATCTTTATGATCTTAAAATAGTTACTGGGTTTTGGAACTATTGCCAATTCCAAGTGTTTTCTCTTTTCATTTTGGTCATTCAGTCATTTCCCTCTAAGTGGTAAGATTTGACCCTATCTAAATGTAAACCCAAAGCTGTAATCCAAAACATGCCTACCTCCTCCTTCACAGTCCCAAACTCTGGGTCGAGGGCTTTGAAGTGGTACCTGAAGCTACCCTGGCGGTCCACCGCTGTCTTGAAGTCTCTCAGAGTCACCTCCCCCAGCCTAACAGCACAGTCTCAGTGTCAGATGGCATCATGGTACACTGATCTGTGCAGAGACACAGACATGCACATTCCCTCACAACGCTACAGCGCATAGACACACAATACACACACCAATAACACACATGCATGCATTCAATACCCAAAGCAGCCATCAAGGCAAAGGGTGGCTACTTTTAAGAATCTAAAATCTACAATATATTTTGATTTGTGTAACACTTTTTTGTTACTACATGATTCCATATGTGTTATTTCATAGTTTTGATGTCTTCACTATATTCTACAATGTAGGAAATTGTAAAAATAATGAAAAACCCTTGAATGAGTAGGTGTGTCCAAACCTTTGACTGGCACTGTACATTGCATCCACAACTTACAGGCAGCATGCAACACAACGGTACATATGCAATGGACATCATGAAGACCCAAAGAGGGATTCTGGATTCGTACCTTTTGGAGATGTTGACCAGGAAAGGAGTGAGTGAACGATCAGTGAAGTAGAGGACTTTAGTGGAGACTGTGGAGTCCAGGCCAGGACTACTGTGGGAGTGAGCTATTTCTGAAAACAAATCAAAACATATAGGTTCGCTTACTGGCTACAGCTTAAAGACAGGATTGATTGATTTTATTTACCAATTAAAAAACACATATACACACAGCATATACATAAAACAAACATGACAGGATATCACAAGAAAGTCAGACGTATTTCCATGGTACAAAAACATTACAACGTTACATAGATACAGACACATGAAAATGTGTCTGGCTAGATCTTTACCCAGCTTTTGACCTTTTGAAATGAAATAATGGTTTTGATTGGATTTATTAGGATCCCCATTAGCCAACGGCAATGGTGACAGCAAGTCTTATTTTGGTCTGACACATAACAAAAAATACATTACAGACAAAAGACTTTACAATATACATACATTTAAAATCAACATGTAGTGTGTGTGCGCATCTATCAGGTACACAGTGCATACACACAACAAGCAGTTCACATGGGGGAGAGGCGTTGTGCCGTGAAGTGTTTATTTGTTTTTTGAAACCAGAATTTCAAACACAATGTTTCTTATAAAAACAAGAAGTGATGCGGTCAGTCTTTCCTCAACTCTTAGCCAAGAGAGACTGGTATGCATAGTTTTAATATTAGCCCTCTGATTACAATGAAGAGCAAGACGTGGCGCTCTGTTCTGGGCCAGCTACAGCCTAACTAGGTCTTTCTTCGCAGCACTTGACCATGTGACTGGACAAAGATCAAGATAAGATAAAACTAGAGCCTGCAGGACTTGCTTTGTGGAGTGAAAAAAACAGAGCATCTCTTTATTACGGACAGACCTCTCCCCATCTTTACAACATTGAATCTATATGTTTTGACCGTGACATTTTAAAATCTGAGTTAACACCAAGTAATTTAGTGTCCTCAATTATGGGTGCCATGGCTTTGAGTTGATGTGGTAGTTTGTTCCACTCAACAACGCCGGAATATAAAAAACTGTTCTTACCAGATAGACTCTTACATTTAAAACAGGCAATATCAGTCTCTGGTTCTGGTGTTGTATTGGTGGACATCTCTTATATATGTAAAATAATTTGATAGGTACCTGGGGGCTGAGTCTGTAATAATTATGTGGACCAGACCAAGTTGGATTAAAATGACCCTTTTCTCTACAGATAACCAGGATAGCTGATTAAAATGCTTGATAGCTCCTAACATATGTTCAATGTAATTGAATTAAACAATTAGATAAAGTTGCGTGAAAGAGAATTATCAAGGTTGTTGAGAACGGCATACAGTGGCTTGCGAAAGTATTCACCCCCTTGGCATTTTTCCTATTTTGTTGGCTTACAACCTGGAATTAAAATATATATATATTTTTAATCATTTCATTTACACAACATGCCTACCACTATGAAGATGCAAAATATTTTTTTTTGTGAAACAAACAAGAAATAAGACAAAAAAACTGAAAACTTGAGTGTGCATAACTATTCACCCCCCCAAAGTCAATACTTTGTAGAGCCACCTTTTGCAGCAATTACAGCTGCAAGTCTCTTGGGGTATGTATCTATACGCTTGGCACATCTAGCCACTGATATTTTTGCCTGTTCTTCAAGGCAAATTGCTCCAGCTCCTTCAAGTTGGATGGGTTCCGCTGGTGTACAGCAATCTTTAAGTCATACCACAGATTCTCAATTGGATTGAGGTCTGGGCTTTGACTAGGCCATTCCAAGACATTTAAATGTTTCCCCTTAAACCACACGAGTGTTGCTTTAGCAGTATGCTTAGGGTCATTGTCATGCTGGAAGGTGAACCAATCTGAAATCTCTGGATGACTGAAACAGGTTTCCCTAAAGAATTTCCCTTTATTTAGCGCCATCCATCATTCCTTCAATTCTGACCAGTTTCCCAGTCCCTGTTCTTGGGGTGATGAGAGGTGCTGGGTTTGCGCCAGACATAGCGTTTTCCTTGATGGCCAAAAAGCTCAATTTTAGTCTCATCTGACCAGAGTACCTTCTTCCATATGTTTGGGGAGTCTCCCACATGCCTTTTGGCGAACACCAAACATGGTTGCTTATTTTTTTCTGGACACTCTTCCGTAAAGCCCAGTTCTGTGGAGTGTATGGCTTAAAGTGGTCCTATGGACAGATACGCCAATCTCCGCTGTGGAGCTTTGCAGCTCCTTCAGAGTTGTCTTTGGTCTCATTGTTGCCTCTCTGATTAATTCCCTCTTTGCCTGGTCTGTGAGTTTTGGTGGGCAGCCCTCTGTTGGCAGGTTTGTTGTGGTGCCTTATTCTTTCCCTTTTTTAATAATGGATTTCAATGGTGCTCCATGGGATGTTCAAAGTTCTGGATATTTTTTTACAACTCAACACTGATCTGTACTTCTCCACAACTTTGTCCCTGACCTGTTTGGCGAGCTCCTTGGTCTTCATAGTGCCGCTTGCTTGGTGGTTCCCCTTGCTTATTGGTGTTGCAGACTCTGGGGCCTTTCAGAACAGGTGTAGGTTGGAATCATTAAAACTCGTTTTTCAACCACTCCACACATTTCTTGTCAAAAAACTATAGTTTTGGCAAGTCAATTAGGACATCTACTTTGTGCATGACATAAGTCATTTTTCCAACAATTGTTGACAGACAGATTATTTCACTTATAATTCACTGTATCACAATTCCAGTGGGTCAGACGTTTACATACACTAAGTTGACTGTGCCTTTAAACAGCTTGGAAAATTCCAGAAAATGATGTCATGTCTTTAGAAGATTCTGATAGGCTAATTGACATCATTTGAGTCAATTGGAAGTGTACTTGTGGAGGTATTTCAAGGCCTACCTTCAAACTCAGTGCCTCTTTGCTTGACATCATGGGAAAATCAAAAGAAATCAGCCAAGACCTCAGAAAACATTTGTAGACCTCTACAAGCCTGGTTCATCCTTGGGAGCAATTTCCAAACGCCTGTAGGCACCATGTCCATCTGTAACAACACCATGGGACAACGCAGCCGTCATTCCGCTCAAGAAGGAGACGCGTTCTGTCTCCTAGAGATGAGCGTACTTTGGTGCGAAAAGTGCAAATCAATCCCAGAACAACAGCAAAGGACCTTGTGAAGATGCTTGAGGAAACAGGTACAAAAGTATCTATATCGACAGTAAAACTAGTTCTATATCGACATAACCTGAAAAACCGCTCAGCAAGGAAGAAGCCGCTGCTCCAAAACCGCCATAAAAAAGCCAGACTATGGTTTGCAACTGCACATGGGGAAAAAGATCATACTTTTTGGAGAAATGTCTTCTGGTCTGATGAAACAAAAATAGAACTGTTTGGCCATAATGACCATTGTTATGTTTGGAGGAAAAAGGGGAGGCCTGCAAGCTGAAGAACACCATCCCAACCGTGAAGCACGGGGGTGGCAGCATCATGTTGTGGGGGTGCTTTGCTGCAGGGGGGACTGGTGCACTTCACAAAATAGATGGCATCATGAGGCAGGAAAATTATGTGGATATATTGAAGCAACATCTCAAGACATCAGTCAGGAAGTTAAAGCTTGGTCGCAAATGGGTCTTCCAAATGGACAATGACCCCAAGCATACTTCCAAAGTTGTGGCAAAATGGCTTAAGAACAACAATGTCAAGGTATTGGAGGGGCCATCACAAAGCCCTGACTTCAATCCTATAGAAAATTTGTGGGCAAAACTGAAAAGCATGTGCCCTACAAACCTGACTCAGTTACACCAGCTCTATCAGGAGGAATGGGCTAAACTTCACCCAACTTATTGTGGGAAGTTTGTGGAAGGCTACCCGAAACGTTTGACCCAAGTTAAACAATTTAAAGGCAATGCTACCAAATACTTATTGAGTGTATGTAAACTTCTGACCCACTGGGAATGTGATGAAAGAAATAAAAGCTGAGATAAATCATTCTCTCTACTATTATTCTGACATTTCACATTCTTAAAATAAAGTGGTGATCCTAACTGACCTAAGACAGGGAATTTTTACTAGGATTAAATGTCAGGACTTGTGAAAAACTGAGTTTAAATGTATTTGGCTAAGGTGTATGTAAACTTCTAACTTCAACTGTATATATACTGAGATCATGTGACAGATCATGTGACACTTAGGTTGTACACAGGACTTTATTTAACTAATGATGTGACTTTTGAAGGTAATTGATTGCACCAGATCATATTTAGGGGCTTTATAGCAAAGGGGGTGAATAGATATTAACGCACCACTTTTTAATTTGACATTTTTTAACCATTTTTGAAACAGGTAATTTTTATAATTTCACTTCACCAATTTGGACTATGTTCTGTATATCCATTTCATGAAATCCATTTAAATTACAGGTTGTAATGCAACAAAATAGGAAAAACGCCAAGGGGAGTGAATACTTTTGCAAGGCACTGTAGGAAACAGTATATCTTACTTGAGCTGGGTGGCCATGAGTCCCTGTCTGTGGGGTTGGCTCTTCGTCCTGGTGATTTGTACAGACCCTACAAGAAGACAGAGTCACAGTTACTAGGAGAAATGCCAATTCAGTCAGTCACGATGTGCACACGATAAACACATGATTATGATCAGGTGCAAAATATAACGCTAACAGCATACACACAGCACCCACCTCTGTGGTTTTCTGTGTGTATTGTTGTGTGTGTGTGTGTGTGTGTGTGTGTGTGTACCCCTCTGTCCTGCTGCCTGCGGCGTGTGTCGAGTGTGTATAGGCGGTCCATGAGACTGGCCACCCCTTGCTCCAGTGTGTCCAGGGTGTGATGCTGAGGGTCGTGACCTGAGAAACCATCCCTCAGACTACGCAGGGCCTCCCTTACCAGCTGCAGTTCCTCTCCCTGCTAATACACACAAAATGACATAAACCACTAGAACTGGTGGCCAGGTCAATCTGAAGGTTGTTGATCATTTGGCTATGGCCTTTAACCTCCAGTAGGTCTCTAGCTCTAGAGACAGCTATAATGATGACATGAAACACACATTAAATTAATCACACACTCCCTCCCACCAACATGTAAACACATGTAGGAAATGTACATACAATGCCTTTGGAATGTATTCAGAACCCTTGACTTTTCCACATTTTGTTAGGCTACAGCCTTATTCTAAAATTGATCGAAATTGTTTTTTTTCACCTCATCAGTTTAGACACATTACCATTTAATGACAATGAAAAAACATATTTTTTGAAATGTTTGCTAATTTATTAAAAATGAAAAAATTAAATATAAGATTTACATAAGTATTCAGACCCTTTACTCAGTACTTTGTTAAAGCACCTTTGGCAGCGATTACAGCCTCGAGTCTTCTTGGGTATGACGCTACAAGCTTGGCACACCTGTATTTAGGGAGTTTCTCCCATTCTTCTCTGTAGATCCTCTCAAGCTTTGTCAGGTTGGATGGGGAGCGTTGCTCCACAGCTATTTTTAGGTCTCTCCAGATATGTTCGATCGGGTCGTTGTCCTGTTGGGAGGTGAACCTTCTCCCCTGTCTGAGGTCTTGAGCACTCTGGAGCAAGTTTCATCAAGGATCTCTCTGTACTTTGCTCTGTTCATCTTTGCCTTGTTCCTGCTAAGTCTCCCAGTCCATGCCGCTGAAAAAACATCCCCACAGCATGATGCTGCCACCACCTTGCTTCACCGTAGGGATGGTGCCAGGTTTCTCCAGATGTGACGCTTGTCATTCAGGCCAAAGAGTTCCATCTTGGTTTCATCAGAGCAGATACTCTTGTTTCTCATGGTCTGAGAGTTTTTAGGTTCCTTTTGGCAAACTCCAAGCGGGCTGTCATGTGCCTTTTACTGAGGGGTGGCTTCCGTCTGGCCACTCTACCATAAAGGCCTGATTGGTGGAGTGCTGCAGAGATGGGTGTCCTTCTGGAAGGTTCTCCCATCTCCACAGAGGAACTCTAGAGCTCCGTCAGAGTGACCATCGGGTTCCTGACCAAGGCCCTTCTCCCCCGATTGCTCAGTTTGGCCGGGTGGCCACTTCTAGTTAGAGTCTTGGTGGTTCCAAACTTCTTCCATTTAAGAATGATGGAGGCCACTGTGTTCTTGGGAACCTTCAATGTTGCAGAACATTTTTGGTACCCTTCCCCAGATCTGTGCCTCGACACAACCCTGTCTCGGAGCTCTACGGACAATTCCTTCAATCTCGTAGCTTGGTTTTGCTCTGACATGCACTGTCAACTGTGGACCTTATATAGACAGGTGTGTGCTTTCCAAATCATGTCCAATCAATTGAATTTACCACAGGTGGACACCAATCAAGTTGTAGAAATATCTCAAGGATGATCAATAGAAACAGGATGCACCTGAGCTCAATTTCGAATCTGATAGCAAAGGGTCTGATTCCTTATGTAACATTTTCTTTATTTATACATTTGTAAAAATATCTGAAAACCTGTTTTCACTTTGTCATTGTGGGGTATGGTTTGTAGAATCCTGATGATTTAAAAAAAGTTTTTTAGAATAAGGTTGTAACGTAATAAAATGTGGAAAAAGTCAAGGGGTCTGAATACTTTACGAATGCACTGTAGGCGGACGTGACTCACAGCTGTGTGTTGGAAGGCCGGACCAGGGGGTGGGCTCACAGAGTTACTGTACCCACACTTTTCACTCCTAGATGACTGAAGAAAAATAGATATAATAAATCTTACCAACTTTGCAAGCTACAACAAATACATGTCACTTACTGTAAGTGCAGTGGAAGCAGTTTGATTATGGTACCATACCTTGTGGCTTCCTTCATTAGAGTTGTGCCGAGCATCGTCCAGTTTCATTTGCTGTTGCTGAAGTAGTCTATCCTTTTTTCCAAGTTGCTGCTGGTTTTATAGACATATCACTGAGATATCTGTGATACTTTGAAACATTTCAACTACATAATCATATCCAAATGTTAAAGTGTGTTGAAATTGTGAAAATGCACTTAGTTCCTGATCTTACCTCATACTCATTGAGTAGGTTGTTCCGATCGCTCAACTTCCGTTTGAGCTCTGCCTACAAATATACAAAAATATACTTAGATTTGTAACGTGGATGAACAAAACATGAATATTTTAATACATAAATAGATAGAGCCATTGAATATAAAGGTCAAATATTCATTTGAAATGTCAACGTATGTATTATCATATCATCTGACTCACGTTCTCCCCCTCTAGTTGCTCTTTGCCCATGCTGCACCTCAGTAGCTCCTGCTTCAGCTGCAGCACCGCAGCCTCCTGTACAGACATACGCTGCTGAAGAGCATCCTAATGAGGAAAGGCAGATCAAAGACAACGCTAGAGAGGCCGGCTTGCCTACCAAAGAGTAAGGACCCACATATGGATCATTATGAAGCCTAAAACAGTGCACACCACTCTTCTGTAAAGGAACACTGGAGGCTAAAAGGGGCTGCTTCTCTACACAGAGCTGGCATGAGAACTGAATAAAAGCCACTAATCCATGTATAAGTAATGATCCAAACAAACTTAAGAGGGTTTGACTGGCAGGTCTTACCTTAATAGCCTGAAGGTGGCGTGCCTCTTGCTTGTGCCTCAGAAGCTCCCTCTGAGTGGACCGAAAGACAGACAGACAGACTCAGAGACATTTCATTAGGAGGGGAAGGACTGTGTTCTTATGGCAGCTCATCCACATTAAGCCCAATTACTACTGTACCTTCAGATCAAGAGCCTCCTCCATGCTTTGGTCCAGACGACTGCGGATTAGAACCTTCAAAGCGAGGGGATGAGCGGCATTATGTGAGAATAGAGAAATGTCAGAGCTTATAAGGAGACAGTGACCTGGCATGAAAGCAGGCTAAGCAGATAACATAGACTAATTCATGCTTCAACAGTATCTGCGTCTTCTCTGGACTCTAGAGTGACAGTAAAAACATTATAGCATGCCAGGGTCTGACACCGTCACATCACAGTGAGTGGCTGAACATGCTGTATTATCTAAAGTGACTGTAAAGAGGATGGGGGCGGACACAGTACCAGCTGCTGCTCAGAGTTAGCTCTGCTATCCCCGAAGCCCAGGGAGACGTCCTGCTCGTCCTCAGGGAGAGAGCCGTGCAGCAGTAGTGCCTGGAGAGAGAAGAGAGGGATAGACACATACTGTACCTACTGTATATGTAACATAAAGTCTATACACCCAGAATATATTTCACAGTATAAAAACACATCAGAGAAAAAGACAGACACACACACACACACACACACACACACACACACACACACACACACACACACACACACACACACACACACACACACACACACACACACACACACACATAGATATGGATGTACACCCTCACCTATACCACACGGCTGCCAACCTGAACTGGACAGTGAAAATAGAGCAAATGCTTGGCTTGGACATTTGCAGGACCATTTTAAGCTCAGTTGGGCAGGGCGGGGTAGAGGTGGGGGGTGATTTTTATACCTGACATGATAGATTAGATTGTGCTAGTTTAGAGCAGTTAAATCCTGATACAAGATAAAGCTTGGATGATCACAATCTTATTGTATACTTACCTTAGCTGGAGCCTTGGAGGGATACATCTTAGACACACTAAACATGTTCACATAAAGCTACACTGAACAAAAATATTAACGCAACATGTAAAGTCTTGGTCCCATGTTTCATGAACTGAAATAAAATATCCCAGAAATGTTCCACATTCACATAAAGCTTATTTCTCTCAAATGTTGTGCACAAATTTGTTTAGATCCCTGTTCATGAGCATTTCTCCTTTGCCAAGATAATTAATCCACATGACAGGTGTGGCATATCAAGAAGCTGATTAAACAGCATGATCATTATAAAGGTGCACCTTGTGCAGGGGATAATAAAAGCCCACTCTAAAATGTGCAGTTTTGTCACACAACACAATGCCACAGATGTCTCAAGTTTTGAGGGAGAGTACAATTGGCATGCTGACTGCAGGAATGTTCACCAGAGCTGTTGCCGGATAATTGAATGTTCATTTCTCTACCATAAGATAATTTGGCAGTATGTCCAACCGGCCTCACAACCGCAGACCGCATGTATGGCATCGTGTGGGTGAGCAGTTTGCTGATGTCTACGTTGTAAACAGAGTGCCCCGTGGTGGTGGTGTGGTTATGGTATGGGCAGGCATAAGCTACAGACAACAAACACAACTGCATTTTATTGATGGCAATTTGACTGCACAGAGATACCGTGACTAGATCCTGAGGCCCATTGTCGTGCCATTCATCCACCGCTATCACCTCATGTTTCAGCATGATAATGCACGGCCCCATGCCGCAATGATCTGTACACATTTCCTGGAAGCTGAAAATGTCCCAGTTCTTCCATGGCCTGCACACTCACCAGACATGTTACCCATTAAGCATGTTTGGGATGCTCTAGATCAACGTGTACGACATCGTGTTCCAGTTCGCGCCAATATCCAGCAACTTCCCACAGCTATTGAAGTGGAGTGGGACAACATTCCACAGGCCAAAATCAACAGCCTGATCAACTCTATCCGAAGGAGATGTTTCGGGCTGCATGAGGCAAATTCTGATCCATGCCCCTATCTTTTTCTTAAGGTACAGTATCTGTGACCAACAGATACCAACAGATCTGTATTCCCAGTCATGTGAAATCCATAGATTAGGGCCTAATTAATTTATTTCAATTGACTGATATCCTTATATGAACTGTAACTCAGTAAAATCTTTGAAATTGTTACATATTGCGTTTATATTTTTGTTCAGCATATGTTTGTCTGACTGACTGTGTGTCTCTGGGTGGCAGGTATCTGTGCGTATGGGGCAGCAGGTAGCCTAGTGGTTAGAGTATTGGGCCAGTAACCGAAAGGTTGCTGGATCGAATCCCCAAGCTGACAAGATAAAAATCAATTGTTTTGCCCCTGAACAAGGCAGTAAACCCACTGTTCCCTGGTAGGCCGTCATTGTAAATAAGAATTTGTTCTTAACTGACTTGCCTAGTTAAATAAAGGTTAAGTTATTTTAAAACATCTGTGTATGTCAAGCTTATTGTGTTGTTATATTCATTTTTATTTCTATTAGTTTTAAGATTGTTATTTCAGTTAGTTTTCAGATCCACTTGACTACTTTTTATTTAGTTTAACTTCTTAAAGTATAGGGGGCAGTATTTTCACGGCCGGATGAAAAACGTACCCAAATTAAACTGGTTACTACTCTGGCCCAGAAACTAGAATATGCATATTATTAGTAGATCTGGATGGAAGCTCTGAAGTTTCTAAAACTGTTTGAATGGTGTCTGTGAGTATAACAGAACTCATATGGCAGGCAAAAACCTGAGAAAAATTCAACCAGGAAGTGGGAGATCTAAGAATTGTAGTTCTTCTTTCTAATACCCATCGAAACTACAGTGTCTGTGGGGTCACATTGCACTTCCTAAGGCTTCCATTGGCTGTCAAAAGCCTTCAGAAAGTTTTTTCATCGTTGTCCTGTAACCGGGCAGAGAATAGTATCTCAGTCAATGAGTGGACTGCCTATGGAGAAAGGGATTGATGATGCGCGATCCCGCGATCGCACCGTTCCTTCTTTTTCTTCTTGAATGAATACGCTATTGTCCGGTTGGAATATTATCGCATTTTTACGTAAAAAATACCATAAAGATTGTTTTTAAACAACGTTTGACATGCTTCTAAGAACGGTAATGGAACATTTTGACTTTTCGTCTCTGGTACTGCGCTCGCGCGTTATGCCTTTGGATAGTGATCTGAACGCACGAACAAAACAGAGGTATTTAGACATAAATATGGATTATTTCAAACAAAAACAACATTTCTTGTGGATGTAGCAGTCCTTGGAGTGCATTCTGACGAAGATCAGCAAAGGTAAGAGAATATTTATAATACTAATTCTGCGTTTAGGTGATCCCAGAACTTGGCGGGTGTCTGTATAGCTTGCTTTGATGGCGAGCTATGTACTCAGAATATAGAAAAATGTGCTTTCGCCGAAAAGCTATTTTAAAATCTGACACAGCGGTTGCATAAAGGAGTACTGTATCTATAATTCTTAAAATAGTTGTTATGTATTTTGTCAACGTTTATGATGAGTATTTTTGTAAATTGATGTGCACATTCACTGGAAGTTTTGGTGGGAATACATTTTCTGAACATCACGCTCCAATGTAAAATGCTGTTTTTGGATATAAATATGAACTTTATCGAACAAAACATACATGTATTCTGTAACATGATGTCCTAGGAGTGTCATCTGATGAAGATCGTCAAAGGTTAGTGCTTCATTTAGCTGTGTTTGGGGTTTTTGTGACATATATCCTTGCTTGGAAAATGGCTGTGTGGTTATTTTTGTTTATGTACTCTCCTAACATAATCTAATGTTTTGCTTTTGCTGTAAAGCCTTTTTGAAATCGGACAATGTGGTTACATTAAGGAGAAGTGTATCTTTAAAATGGTGTAAAATAGTCGTATTTTTGAGAAATTGAAATTATGATATTTTTGCTGTTTTTTATTTCGCGCCATGCTATTTCACTGGCTGTTGAATAGTGTAGGACGGTCACGTCCCACCTTGCCCAGAGAAGTTAAGTTTCATAAAAACAGTTCTATTTTGTTCTTATATTATTTTGTTTCCGTTTTAGTGTTACAGACAGAAAGATGCCTATGCGCGAGAGGCTAGGAGCCATCTCACTGGATGCGTTCGAGCGGATTGCTTTGGTTAAGTGGCACTGCCTTTCAAAGTGTGTTGCATTCTGGGGATAAAATTGCCCCTACAAGTCGACTGCAGGAACTTTACAAAAATCATGTGATCAAAGGTCATGAAGTTCTGACTGCAGTCAACGGCAAGTTTCTGCAGTTGCTCTTCATCAACTTCATCCTGTAGCCATCGCCTGTATTGTGGGAGGCTCTATTGTCAACAAATCACTAGGGTACAGTAGATATATACAAATAAATGTGATATTGGCCTAATTGATTGTACAATGTTTACACACATAATATTTATTGTATTATGATTTCAGTTTGTGAGTGTGTGATATGGGGGTTAGAAACATTTCGACTTTATAAAGAAAACCTTTAATAAAAAATGGCAACACTGCCATGTTGATCTGAGCCATTCCACTGGGCACACACTGGTTGAATCAACGTTGTTTCCACATAATTGAAATTAAATTACATTGAACTAACGTGGAAAAGAGGTTAAATTGACGTCTGTGCCAGTGGGTTACTGTTGGAAAACCACATTAGTGTCCGACTTTTGGCTGTCCCAGATGCACCTCCCACAACTTCGCTCCTCGACTTTCGTCTGCAGTCGGTTGCTTTAGCCTTACCACTCAAACGTGCCCAAAATCTGCAGTGCTGCTCGTGGTTAGTCATCTCGCTGAGTCTTGTAACCGTCGTCGTATGTAATGGACCAAGGCGCAGCGGGTTGAGTGCTCATTTTAACTTTAATTGAACACTTAGCAGAATAAACTAAGTTTGAGCCTATTCCTGGAAACATTGAACCACTGTAGTTTACATCAATTTTAATTTCTAGTGGTAGCTAGAAAAGTTATATTTTAGCGTTTTAGTGTTTCAGTGAATTGTTAGTGAGGGAGGCCCTGCTCTCTCGCTTCCCCAGTTGTTTAGTTAATTTTCATGCCAATCTCCTTTGCATTAGCGTAGCCTCTCCTGTAGCCTATCAACTATGTGTCGGTCTATCCCTGTTCTCTCCTCTCTGCACAGGCCATACAAACGCTTCACATCGCGTGGCCGCTGCCACTCTAACCTGGTGGTCCCAGCGTGCACGACCCACGTGGAGTTCCAGGTCTCCGGCAGCCTCTGGAACTGCCGGTCTGCAGCCAACAAGGCAGAGTTCATCTCAGCCTATGCTACCCTCCAGTCCCTCAGCTTCTTGGCGCTGACGGAAACATGGATTACCACAGAAAACACTGCTACTCCTACTGTACTCTCCTTGTCTGACCACGTGTTCTTGCACACCCCAAGAGCATCTGGTCAGCAGGGTGGTGGCACTGGAATCCTCATCTCTCTCAAGTGGACATTCTCTCTTTATCCCCTGACCCATGCTGTCACAATCACTAGCCCATTCAAGCTTAACATCCTTACCATTTATCGCCCTCCAGGTTCCCTTGGAGAGTTCATCAATGAGCTTGACGCCTTGATAAGTTCCTTTCCTGAGGATGGCTCACCCCTCACAGTTCTGGGTGACTTTAACCTCCCTACGTCTACCTTTGACTCATTTCTCTCTGCCTCCTTCTTTCCACTCCTCTCCTCTTTTGACCTCACACTCTCACCGTCCCCCCTACTCACAAGGCAGGCAATACGCTTGACCTCATCTTCACTAGATGCTGTTCTTATACTAATCTCACTGCAACTCCCCTCCAAGTCTCCGATCACTACCTTGTATCCTTTTCCCTCTCGCTCTCCTCCAACACTACTCACTCTGCCCTTACTCAGATGGTATTGCGCCGTCGCAACCTTCGCTCTCTCTCTCCTGCTACTCTCTCCTCTTCCATCCTATCATCTCTTCCCTCTGCTCAATCCTTCTCCAACCAATCTCCTGATTCTGCCTCCTCAACCCTCCTCTCCTCCCTTTCTGCATCCTTTGACTCTCTATGTCCCCTATCCTCCCGACCGGCTCGGTCCTCCCCTCCTGTTCCGTGGCTTGACGACTCATTGCGAGCTCACAGAACAGGGCTCCGGGCAGCCGAGCGGAAATGGAGGAAACTAGCCTCCCTGCGGACCTGGCATCTTTTCACTCCCTCCTCTCTACATTTTCCTCCTCTGTTTCTGCTGCTAAAGCCACTTTCTACCACTCTAACTTCCAAGCATCTGCCTCAAACCCTAGGAAGCTCTTTGCCACCGTCTCCTCCCTCCTGAATCCTCCTACTCCTCCCCCCTCCTCCCTCTCTGCTGATGACTTCATCAACCATTTTGAAAAGAAGGTCGACGACATCCGATCCTCGTTTGTTAAGACAGATGACACCGCTGGTCCTGCTCACATTGCCTTACCCTATGCTTTGACCTCTTTCTCCCCTCTCTCTCCAGATGAAATCTTGCGTCTTGTGACGGCCGGCCGCCCAACAACCTGCCCGCTTGAGCCTATCCCCTCCTCTCTTCTCCAGACCATTTCCGGAGACCTTCTCCCTTACCTCACCTCGCTCATCAACTCATCCTTGACCGCTGACTACGTCCCTTCCGTCTTGAAGAGAGCAAGAGTTGCACCCCTTCTCAAAAAACCTACACTCGATCCCTCCGATGTCAACAACTACAGACCAGTATCCCTTCTTTCTTTCCTCTCCAAAACTCTTGAACGTGACGTCCTTGGCCAGCTCTCCTGCTATCTCTCTCAGAATGACCTTCTTGATCCAAATCAGTCAGGTTTCAAGGCTGGTCATTCAACTGAGACTGCTCTTCTCTGTGTCACGGAGGCTCTCCGCACTGCTAAAGCTAACTCTCTCTCCTCTGCTCTCATCCTTCTAGACCTATCTGCTGCCTTTGATACTGTGAACCATCAGATCCTCCTCTCCACCCTCTCCGAGTTGGGTATCTCCGGCGTGGCTCACTCTTGGATTGCGTCCTACCTGACAGGTCGCTCCTACCAGGTGGCGTGGCGAGAATCCTTCTCCGCACCACTGGTCTCACCACTGGTGTCCCCCAGGGCTCAGTTCTAGGCCCTCTCCTATTCTCGCTATACACCAAGTCACTTGGCTCTGTCATATCCTCACATGGTCTCTCCTATCATTGCTACGCAGACGACACACAATTCATCTTCTCCTTTCCCCCTTCTGATAACCAGGTGGCGAATCGCATCTCTGCATGTCTGGCAGACATATCAGTGTGAATGACGGATCACCACCTCAAGCTGAACCTCGGCAAGACGGAGCTGCTCTTCCTCCCGGGGAAG